>NC_137142.1:1004638-1362138 GCF_949319135.1 Squalius cephalus | reverse complement strand
CTCTGAAAGTACAAATTGTTCATAATCAATGATTCTTCATAAGTCTGGAGCCGTGCTAACGTCAGAACCACAACACACATCAGTACTGAATGTTCCCGCTCATGCTTCACTCATAACTCACTGAAGGTTTACGTGACTGAAAGACTTTCTTTTGTTCAACAGTGTTTAACAACGTGACATCTACAAACACTAGTGTGTAAAAACAGAAAGCTTAGAAAAGACATTTTTAATAGATATAAATGGTAAAATAGTGTTTATATATTAAAGCGCACAGTTTAGATCTTCTGATGGATCTGTATTTTGTCAGTAAACATTGTGATGAAGGTTTCCAGCCCTCAGTACAGGATCACGACAGCGCTGACGTACAGGATGATTTGCACTGATGACAATAACCTGATTGTGGCTCTGCATTTTATCATAATTCATGCTTTTAAATAAACACTTTAGTCTGAAATAACTCTGGCTGAAACACAGATGTCCATATCCACATCTCAGAGCCTTCAACAAGGATGAAAAATACATGAATAATATAACTTTTTATTTTATTAAAATGTATTTTTAATTGTTGGCCATGACTATTTGTACTCTTCAACCAAAACAGTTAAAAAATAAAGGGGGAAAAAATCTCATGTGTGTGTTTTTTTTTTTTTTTTCATTAATTGAGATAGTTTTGTTTCTTGATGTAATGGGTGTAACGATCTGTTAAAGCAGTTTTCAGCTGGTGATCAGGGTTGATTAAATCCGGGCCGGAAAAACGTCAGACTTCAACCAAACCAAACCAAGGGGGGAATGAACACTTCTGAGTTGATTTGGCTGCTGCCATCGTGTGTTACATCATCAATGAAGATTAATGAGCCCGTCCCAGAAGAAGCCACGCAAGCCCAAGCCATGACATTATGTTATAATAATGTTTGAGGCTTGTCTCTGTTCTTTTTGGAAAATTCCAGCCTGACCTTCTTATTCTTCTTGCTAATGAGAGGTTTGCATCTTCTGCTGTAGCCTCTGTACTTTAGTTCCTGAAGTCTTGATGTGATCCCTTCACTCCTGTCCTCTGATGACACTGATGTTTTAGGGTCTGTCTTTACAGCTCTGAATGTTTCTGTCGTCAGCTGCGGATGTTTTCCTCGGTCTCCCCATTCGAGGTCTGTTACTGTAGTACGCCTGTGGTTTCTTTCTTCCTCAGGACATTCAGTGGTTGTACTGACTATGGCCAGTGTTTGTGCAATGGCTCTGGTTGATTTTCCATCTTCTCTCAGCTTCACAATTGCTTGTTTTTCACCCATAGACAGCTCTCTGGTTTTCATGTTGGTTACACGTCTAACTATAAATGCAGTCTGCACAGGCAAAACCCAAATCTGAAACTGAGCGCAGACACTCAGTGTTGTAAGCTCGCGCTCGATCGGTCCAAATCCGGCATCCGACCAGCGCGGAAGGCTTACTTCAAGTTGTTTATCATTTCACGCCCCCCTTGTTAATTTACTTCTCTGATCAGATTCAGTTTTAAAAAAAATAAAAGCACACCCTTCCCCTTTGGGACTGGGTAGCACACCAATGAAATGTCACACTTCTCCAATTAATGCCCTGCTTGGCGATTATAATATGTATATTATAATTCAAGTTATAATACAATTATATTATATTTAAGAATATAAATTAAATAATATTGTTTCTGGTCTCTGAAGAGTCTCTGGAACAACTTATTTGTCAAAGTGTTCGTTTTTCAAAAGACGATTTATTTTAGATTTGGCCCTGTAGTCGCAGCTGTGCTGGCCAGGGCATTGTATGTGCAACACAGGTCAGGCTGAAAGCCAATGAGGGACTCTGTCATTATTAACACTCAATGAACCGCCAGCACATGCTAAACGCATGGCCAAATCTCTGCTCCTTATCATGTCAATACATTTGAATATGAAAAGGTTTTTGGCTCAGGGCTGATGAGATACACATTCGCTGTTTCTCTTTTTTCTTTGTTAGATTTCAAATTCCTTTTTGTTTCATTTAGACTTTTTAAAGACTATATGAAGCCAAAGTGGCCATTTTAACGTTTGATTATTCTATTTACTCTTTACTTTATATTTTACCCGTTTTAGATTAGGAACCCAGATAGCATGTAACCATTGAAACAATGTTGAGTCAGTGTTGATGCGTCAACGCTGATTACATTGAAATAACGTTAGAAAGTGATGTTGCTTTAACATCACTCTTGCACCCTCAGTTAATATTGAAATAATGTTGAGATTTCAACCACAAATCAATGGTGTTAATATTGCTTCAACATTACAAAGTGATATTTTATCACTATCACTTTTGCACCCTCAGTTAATGTTGAAACTGTTGAACAAAAAATCAATAGTAATGCTACTGAATCAACATTACACTATGATTGATTCTACATCACCGATGCTGAATCAATGCTGAAATTAACAGAAATAATCAATGGTAATATTGAATCAACGTTACACTATGATGCTGAATCTACATCACTGCTGTTGAATCAACTCTGAAATTAACAGAAATAATCTTTGGAAATATGGTTTGATCAATGTTACAATGTGATGTTGATTCTAAATACATTTTGTTGAAACACTGAAAATACATCTGAAAAGGAATGTCAAACAATGTTGCCATCTGATGTACCAAGTTAATGTTGAAATATTAATATTTCAACTTAGGGCTGACTTCTAATAGTCGAGGATTCGACGATTCGATTCGGAGAGGTCTGATTCGACTATGAACCTCATAGTCGAATACATGGGCGTCATGTTTGGTTTGAAATGTGCTGGGGACAGAGACGCATTCGCATTTTCAGAAGGGCTGGGTACAATTTTTTTTTTTTTTTCGCTTTCGCGCAGGTCATGTTTTGAAAGACGATGTCCTGTAATGTAAATAAATTAAAATGTATTCAAAAATCTGCTTCACATTTTCAGCAGGGCTGCGGAGCGGCTGTGGGTTGACTCCACACGGTTCTCATGGGCTTTATAAGTCCTAACGTGAAAAAAGTTTTACGTGGTTTAATGTACCTAAACAACGATCACCAAATTTCCCTCTCATATTGCTCCTCATAACCACTGAAAATGGTCAAAAAATCGAACCCAGAGTCCAATTATTATGGACGTTATCTAATATTAAGCGTTTCTGCTTCACATTTTCAGCAGGGCAGCGGAGCGGCTGTGAGTTGACTCCACACGGTTCTCATGGGCGTGAAAAAGCTTTACGTGGTTTAATGCTACCTAAACAACGATCACCAAATTTCTCTCTCATATTGCTCCTCATGTTTATGAAATGTTATGATATATGTGTGATATGTTTTGTTCATCTGGCTTTAAATTAATAAAAGGTAGGCCTATTTGTTACAGACCATGTTTTTCTTTTAGTTTTTTTAGCTCTTTTGTTTGAAATGAAAAAAAAAAAAAAAAAAAAAAGGTTCGGCTATCAGTCGACTACGACAAAATCTAACGAATCAGATTCGACTATGAAAATCCTTAGTCGAAAACAGCCCTATTTCAACTACACTTAATGGTGCGTCAACAAATTCCTGACCATTTAAAAATTTGGCAAAAACCTTTTAAAATATAAATGACACATTTCCAGCAGTTGAGTCAATTTATTTTATTCAATCAATCAATGACAAAAATATATTAAAAGATCATTCTTTAAAAAAGAAAGGGGGAGAAATAGGACAAAAGCATTTCAACCTTTAAAAATAAAATTGGCTTCAGAAGTCTGATGTCATAACTACAGGTGGTCCAACGGTTCAGGTTTTTAAAAAACTGTCTTACATCAGACTACTGCCTCTTTTCCTCTGGGTTCTCTGAAATCTGAAAAAGAAAGCATGATGTTACTCGAGAACAAGTCAATTCAGTTGCCACATTCAAGAATGTTAATATACTAAACACAATATGATTATTATTTTTTTTGCTGAACACAAAATATTCTAACTATGATTAAAATATTGTTAAATTCGGATTATTTCATTTATTTTTCTAAAACCTATTAATGCTTTAATGTCAAAAGAAATCTACAGCCCTAATTAAACACACCTGAGGGAGCTAATCAAGCTAATCAGGTTATTAGGATCAATGAACACTTCCAGGCAGGTGTTGGAGCTAAACTCTTCATGAAGAGGAACAACACCTGCGAGCTATAGCCATTAGCTCTATCTCAGTTCATTTTCTGTGAAACTACATAGCATTCAAGTAACAAGTTTATCTTGTAGAATAAAATAGCTTAGGGTTTTTCAATGAAAATTTCTTTAAAGGGATGGTTCAGCCCGAAATGAAAATTCTGTCATCATTTACTCACCCTCAAGTTGTTCCAAACCTGTATGAGTTTCTGTCTTCTGCTGCACACAAAAGAAGATATTTAAAGAATGTTGGTAACCAGAAAGTTGACGGTGGCCATTGATTTCCATAGTAGAAAATAAATACCATGGTTCAAGTCAATGGCTACCATCAACTGCCTGGATGCCAACATTCTTCACTCTAACTTCTTTTGTGTTCAGCAGAAGAAAAAAATTCATACAGGTTTGGAACAACTTGAGGGTGAGTAAATGATAACAGAATTTTCATTTCGGGCTGAACTATCCCTTTAAAGCTGCAGATTCACCTTATGTAGACCTTAATCTCTTTAAATATCACAACATAGCCATGTCAGTCACTTTCTTAATAAACACAAGATGTTTTTTGTTATTGTGTTTCAGTGGAAACAAGCTGAACTGAATGGAAATCAGTTAAATTTCTCAAATTTAATACAGATTCAGGAATATGAATGGTTACCTGATTAAGCAGTGATAAGGCACAGGATATCATCAAGTCCCAGGTCAGGTGATTATGCTGTCGACAACAACTCGGTGTATAATTAATGTCAGCATTATCAGGAGGGGGGTGCTTCTTTTATTTTTATTGTCCATCTTCGTCTGCCTTCATTCCTACTAAAGGAGCAATGTGCTCTGCATGCAAGCACTGAAGGATGCAAGACATGGCTATGTTTGCTGTGTAACTTTCTTGCTCATGTTCATGTGTCCTGCACTTCAAGAAATGTGTTAAATGACGTTAGAACTTTATTCAGGAAATTCGTAATAAACTTTACTAAAGCAATATGCATTTTTAAAGTGTGTAGATGCACCATTGTTTGAAACTGTGCTAGAGAAGTCATGTAAGAATGTCAGGTGCTTCAACAAACCAGACTTCTGTATAGGTTGGACCTATGTTTTCTCTCTAATGAGGAAGCGTTACACTACTGAGAAGTGCGCATACAAAACCAAAATGGGCGTTTACCAATCAGTGGCCAATTTCAAACTACAATAAATGTTTTTCAATCATTTTTCAACAGACTTGCTAAACCACCCCACCCCTAAACCAAGCCCCCAATGGATTAGAGCAAATCAGGTAAAGCGGTTGAAAATGCACATTGTGGTTTGAAAACGCCCCACTGATAGATAACCACCCACTAGTGTTCTGCAGAGATACCTGCCTGTATGATCTTGTGCTCATCAACTACAAATCACTGTTAGTTCAATGTCACTGTCTCCACCCATGTGTGCTGTTGGCTTTCATCAAAATTTCAATGCTGATCCAACACACTTTAAACACTGAAATGTCAATCTCAACCAAAATTATGGTTTGGATCAAAACTCAACATTGTATCAATGTTCCCATGCTATCTGTGCGATTTATTTCAACACTTTACTTACTTGGAAAATTAATGTATGTTAGTAGACAATAAATAAAATGCAAGTAAAAAGCATGCTAAAACAGAAATACATTATATGCACCATTGTTTGAAACTCAGAGAGTTCATGCATGTCAAACACACAAGACTTCCGTATAGGATGCACCTTGTGTTTTCTCTCTAATAAGGAAGCATCAATTAACTACTGAGAAGCCCACATGCAAAACCAAAATGGGCGTATACCAATTAGTGCCAATTTTCAAACTGCAATTGGTGTTTTTCAACCATTTTTCAAAAGACTTGCTAAAATCATGAGGGCCCACCCCTAAACCAAACCCCCAGTGTATTAGAGCAAATGAGGTAACACCATTGAAAGTGCCCATCATGAACTGAAACGCCCCACTGATTGGGAAACACCCAGTAGAGTTTTGCACAGATACATGCCTGCAAGATCTTGTGCTCATAAACTAAGACTCACTGTTAGTTCAATGTCACTGTCTTCACCCATGTGTGCTGTTCCCTTTCATCAAAATTTCAATGCTGATCCAACACACTTTAAACATTGAAATTTTGATGTCAAAAAAAATGATGGTTTGGATCAAAACTCAACATTGAACCAATGTTACCATGCTGTCTGGGAAACTATGTCGCTCAGAGGTCCACACGTTTTCTGTTTAACGTTGGTCTCACAATTCCCCAGTTTCGGTCACTAAACAGAGGTAATTGGCTATATATACCTGAGATCTGCCGTATTCACACGTACACAATCAAAGATACTTTAGTATAGCCCCCATGGAAGTGCATCTACCTGAATTCAATCTAATCGTTTTGCTTCAGTAGAGGTTTTGGCCACCATTACAGACGTTCGTCGACCAACTTTACTTCTCTTATAATGGCTTTGGATTGGCCAAGCCTGTGGTGTCAGTCCCACGTACACTTATCTGAAGTAACGCTAAATTAAAACAGGTAAAACAAACGCACCCAGATTTAGGTTGGTCAAGCAGCATTTTGCTCTTCTAAACGGAAATAACTCGTCTTTGCAAACCAAGTACACTTGAATCCGTGCCGAATATTAGTCGTCAGTAATCTGGCGTATAAATTGCGGCAACATACAAATCCGTTTCTACTTGAGAAAATAATTGCAGAGTAATTCAGAATGAATTCAAACGTGACAATTTATAAATTTTGTTCAAAGTTCAGAGTTACTGCGTTCTTTGAAGAGTCTCTGGAACTTTGAATATGAAACGTTTTTTGTTTCAGGATTGATGAGATGCACGTTTGCTGTTTCTCTTTATAGATTTCAAATGTCTTGTGAATCACACTGTAGCCACGTGACAATCCTATGCTCATGGTTTTACTGCAGCTATATAAAAAATAGCAGAGTTTTCCACCAAGGAGACAAACAAATTCAGCACAGAATTTGGCACAGCACAGAACATGGCAATTAATACAGTTTACACAAGACACATGGCCTAGAATGCATGGCATCTACAACCTTTAACCTAAGTGTTTCATACAACTCTTACAGTAAAGCAATCATGTGTTTTAAAGAATAAACTTAACTAGCCTATGTGCACATGTAGTAGCACAAACAATTATAAAGTGTGTTCTATGAGCACAGTGTGTTAAGCACAACTACAAATTTGAAAATACAAAACAGAATCATTGCAAACATGTTTTTTAATCCCATTGCTGTTAAGCGTTTTGGGAGACATGGACTTAGTATTTAGCTCAGCCTTAAGATCTGCAATGGTTTCCTTGTGATTTTTAACCTGTGCATCACATCATCCTGTTTTTCCCAACCTTGCTTTTCATAAACAAATGCATTGATTTGCCTTTTCGTTTATTAAATCACATGCTTTCCAATTGTTTACAAACTTAGAATTTTCATTCTGTCCTTTGTTCATTCTCATCACCTGTTGCTAGTTTGTTGCAACAAAGCCGATACAACAATGGAGAAAACATTACGATTTTAAAACTTTTAGGGTCTAATTTACAGCTCTTCATCGAGTACCAGAAAATAATTTGGAAGATGTTATTACAATTTTAGGTTTCGTTTCTTGTTGCGTAGGAAAAAAAGGAGATCTTTAAAATCTATAACAAGGGTTTTCATTCCTCATCTGCGCTGCCGCTATCATGTCCCTCACGTGTGGTTGTCTAATTCTCAATTTATCGGACTTTTTCGGTGTCCGTCTGACTGGGTATTCCGACCCATTCTATAAATGTGTATATATAGGATGTGTCTGTTTATCCCTCAACACTTCTAAAAAGGCAAAAATAATTGACTTACCACAACGCCGGAAGAAAGAGAAGATGTTCAAACCTGTAGTAAGGAAGAGATTGGATCCAAATGCGAATGAAAGTCAGAGTTTATTGAGAGAGCAAAAATAAGTAGTCTCGTCAAACAGGAACACAGGTTGCTTGCAGGTTATGCAGAAAAGTCTTTAGAAAGGAAAATAGGACGGACTCAGTAGAAGAACCCCTTAAAACGGGTCAGCAGCTCTCTCGCAACTCTCGTTCGTGGCTGGGGTGCAGCAGAAAATCAGGGAGACCGGCCAGTAGACTTCAGACCTCTCGTCTCCACGTACAGAGCGGCAGCAATGCATAGAACACAGCACCGGGCGTTCGTCGACAGCGGGAGGGCTGGACACAGTGTAGAAGAGAAGATTAATAGACAGTGGAATGAATTAGCTGACCTGAACCAGACTGTTGACAGGGCTGAGACACGACAAGACAAGACGGATACAGCAGGGTTTGTAAATAGCCACCAGCATCATACTCTCACGAAATAATCCGGCAAATGGCAAGGAAACAAAGAACATTAAATAGCTAGCGGGCTAGAGGAAAGAACAGGTGAAACGAATCAGCGAGATAACAGCTAATGAGAATCAGCTGAAGAGGGAAGAAGGGAAAGAGAGTAGTGGTAGTGACCAGCAGAGGGGGGAAAAGGAAAGGAAAAGCCTGAGAGAAGAACCAGACTCATGACAAAACCTCTTGTTGATTTTAAAATCCCAATACTTTGCTGGAAAGGATGTTGCTCGCCTATGTTGTGAGATCACGTCGAGGTCACCACCTGTAGTCTCACGCTCGAACAGCCCAAAGTCCGGCATCCGATCAGCGTGGAAGGTTTCTACGTGTTACTGTCTTTTCTCGAGGCAAAGTATTTTTGATTAAATACAATTCATTTTCTCATATGTATTTTCTCGTTATTTCATCTGACTCCATAAATGAAAAGGTTTTAATGATAGCTGTGCACCATTAAATGTGAGCGAATGTTTGACTACTACTTTTAATTCTTTAATGAAAATAATGTCAAAGTCAGTTAGAATAATCAAATGTAACAATTTATTATGTCAGGTAAATTTATCATGCCAATTTCATAATCAATTCACAGATAATTTTTGATGTCAAACCCAAATGTTTTCAGTCTACAGAAAAAATAAAGGAATAGCTGCAAACCGGTGTGATAGATTTTTTAATTAATCAAAACTAACATTTGTTTTTCTTGCAGGAACAATGATCATGTGTTCTTTGGCTAAATGTATGTGTTCCACTGTTCCCTTTTTGGGAAAACTTGTGACTTTGAGTGTGTGTGTGTGTGTGTGTGTGTGTGTGTGTGTGTGTGTGTGTAAAAATAACAAACAGGGGAAATTAAACTAGACAGATGACTAGGTTTGAAACCCTGTGATTATGAAGGAATCATTACCTAGCAACAGGAGGGTTTGTCTATGAAGAACCAATCCAATTGTGGGAAATTATGTAAAGTTTCATGTCATTTTGCCATACCCCTTATTCTATAAAAACTGTTGTATTTGTGTTTTCGGTGGGATTCTCAATGGTGGAATTTGTCTGAGATCCTCCGGCCTTGCTTCTTCTTGGGAGAGATTCCCTGAGAACTGCTCGGGAACTCTTCCAGACGTGATTAAAGCATTTAAGGGACGTTTGCTGATCGATTATTTCTGCAGCAAGTTAATTAGGGAAACAAGTTATTTAGTGAAACACTAGTGACCTTACTACCAAGTGATAGTGTGGATCGTGTTAAGAACACTAGAGACCTTATTCCCAAGTGATAGTGTTGGATAGGGGGCGAGACATCGTTCGACTCTTTGTGAGACTCTTAGGTGGGGTTAGATTGCGGCTTAGGCGTCAACTCGTGTGTTCAGAGGTAACTCAACTGAGTATAATATTTTCAGGTGTCAAGGACACCAGGTTCAACCTAAGTCAGGTGCGTATGGGAAAAATCTACCAGACCGGACAACTCCAAAAAGGGCAGAGTCTCCTAAAGGGGTGGCGTCTCAAAAGGGGCGGAGTCCCCTAAAGGGGTGGAGTCTCAAAAGGGGCAGAGTCTCCTAAAGGGGTGGCGTCTCAAAAGGGGCGGAGTCTCCGAAAGGGGTGGCGTCTCAAAAGGGGCGGAATCCCCTAAAGGGGTGGTGTCTCAAAAGGGGCGGAGTCTCAAAAGGGAGTCTGCACACAAAGACTCACACTTCCGCAAAATGTCATTGAAATGCATTTCAAAATAAACATCTCTTCATTTGCTGAAGAACGCCCCAAGAACGAGGGCTTACCTGAGCTATCTGTTCTCTGTCAAGGCCAAGGAAGCCGAACATTAACTCTCTGTCTGCCCAAATCTGATCAAGAAGGTCAAATTTTAACTCTGAGTTTCCTGTCAAGGCCAAGGAAGCTGATGTTGAACTCTAAGCTCTCTGTTACAACCATTGAGGCCGTCAATAATCTCTCTGTGCTCTGTTTTAGTTTTGCTATGGTGTCCATCATGGTTCCACGCTCCACTGTTGTTCTCATTTTCACATATGAATCGGCACCTCTGAGAATACGTACTCCTTCTCTCTCATGCTGAGATCAACATTCACCCAAGAATCTATATGGTTTAATGTGAATAATTATCATACAGAATTACACATTTGGTATCATTTGAAATGCCTCGGTGTGACTGGTACAAAGGTCTCAAAAGAAGGTTCCCAAAGAAGTAAAACAGTAATGTAATAAAGTAAGGTAATAAAGTTAGTTTAGAGATAACTCGCACACAGAGGAGGGTGTGTCTTCCAGGTAAATGGCATCCTGCTCCCAAAAGGTGTAAACTATGAATGCAAATTCCCATTGTTAGCAAATGTTTCCAAGTGAAAAAAGTTTCTGTTTATATAAAGAAATGCAACAATAGGCTCGGGGCGATTTGTTACTCAAATTAGCCTGTGATGCCGAGTGTATGCAAAACACTTTCATGTATTTTATAATGTCAGGTTTGCATCTTCTCTCTTTATTCCAGAACATTTGATGTTTTGTATTTATTATCTCTGAACTGATTATGAAATTGGCATGACACATTTACCTAACATAATAAATTGTTACATTTGATTTATTCCGACTGACTCTGAACAATCAAATGTATTGCTGAACTGTCATATAATTGACTAATAACCAATTGGCAATCTAACTTAAATTCAAGGTTGTGATAAAATGGAGTCCGATAAAAGCTTAAATGGAATTAAATTATGTTGCCACGCGGAAAGACAGTAACACGCAGAGACCTTCACACGATTTGGCGGAAACCCTTATTTGGACCGATAAACGGGCTTACACCTCTTGACAGAAATAAATGTTGTGATGTTATTTCCATCAAAAGGTGCATCAATGTTTGGTCCAGATCTTGATTTGTCAATGCAAGAGTCCAGCGCTCTGTGAAGTCTCCTCCAGCACATCCCAAACACTCTCACTGAAACTAAGATCTGGACTCTGAGGTGCAGGGGCATCGCACCCGTGGGGGATGTGGGTGTTTTAACACCCACACTTTTCCCGGTGAGAGGGTTCAACACCCGCACTTTTTCCGCAGTTTTGCACAAAGGCCTTACTACAGTCGCTCCTCCGTTTCTCTGGCCGCTCTGTGTCAGCGACTCCTCTCCCACTCCCTCTCAAACAGACACCGGCTTTGAGTGTGACCGGCTTTCATTATGCTATGATGAATAGAAAGTTCAAAAGAACAGCATTTATTTGAAATGGAATTTTTTTGTAACATTAAACACTACCGCTCAAAAGTTTGGGGTCAGTAAGAATTTTATTTTTATTTTTGGGGGAAAGAAATAAAATAAATCAATACTTTTTTTTATTTTATTTTTTTTATTGCAATATTAACAAACAGAACAAGTCGATACATACAAGAAACATAAACAATCTTTCTAAACAAAAGAGAAATTATGGTTCAGTATACATTAAAAGAGGAAATGTGAAAGAAATTTAAATCTATTCAACAATAGTCTTAAAAAAAAGAATAAATCAATACTTTTATTCATCAAGGATGAGTTAAACTGATCAAATGTTACAGTAAAGACATTTATAATGTTAGAAAATATTCTATTTTAAATCAATGCTGTTCTTTTGAACTTTCTATTCATCAAAGAATCCTGAAAAACATTTTTTACACAACTGTTTTAACATTGAAAATAATAAAGAATGTTTTTTGAGCATCAAATCCTCATATTAGAGTGATTTCTGAAGGATCATGTGACACTGAAGACTGGAGTTATGATGCTGAACATTCAGCTTTGATCACAGGAATAAATTACACTTTACTGTATATTCACATAGAAAACAGCTCATTTACATTATCATAATATTTCACAATATTACTGTTTTTTTTATTATTATTATTATTTTTTTTTTTTATCAAATAAATGCAGCCTTGGTGAGCAGAAGAGACTTCTTTTAAAAACATAAAAAAATCATACCGATCTAAAACTTTTGACCAGTAGTGTATATATATTACTTATATATTAAAGATTATTAAAGTATTTCTGATTCTGATTCTTTAGCAAGTCTACTGTTGTGTATTTTCACAACAGAGTTTTGACTTATTTTCCGTGTGTTCCGAGTGTGTTTTTATACTTTTCTAGTATCACTCATTTAAATGGGAAGCTTTTTATATCTTGTATGTTATACCTTTTGTACCTGTCATTGTTTTCATCGTTTTTTATTGTTAATAAACCACATCCATCCCCCACACTTTTGAAAAGCTTGCTACGCCCCTGCTGAGGTGAACATGATTCTTCATTCTCTCACAGTCTGGGCCTTATGAATCTTCACATTATCATGCTGGAATATGACCATGATGCAGTGGTGTAAAGTATTGGAGTAAATGTAATTAGTTACTGTACTTAAGTATCTTTTTGGCTACTTTGTTGTTTTACTGAGTATCAAATACATTAGCAACTTTTACTCTCTACTTGACTTATTTTTCATTCTTGTTCTGTTCTGAATACCGTTCAATTTAGAGGATTTGATGAGGAGTGAGGGGAAAATAGCCTAGTTTATAGTGTTTATAATGTTTGTAAATGTTTCTTTTTATTTACCGGTATTTAATATACATATAAATTAATATAATTGTTTGCAATTATGAGATTAACAGGTGTTTTTTTGGATTAAGATCAATTTCTCTTTCATGAGATACTTCCTCTTCTTGGCCAGGTTACGTTTCTCCAGGTCGTAAACTCTAGACTAGAGGCAAGGCGTCTAAATCGTGAATATTTAGGGGCGTGATATTCAAATGACGATTGTTTTCAGTGCCACATTTATCAACGTCCGATCATTCGTACGACGGGATTGGCAGCATACAAATGTTTCATATGGAACTTGTCTTGTGTTGAAATATAATTGATATAAACATGCAATTCTAAGAAAAAAAGTTTATTTCTTGCAATTGCGACTTTATATCATGCAATAAAGTCATAGATAAAAGATGATAAAAAGTCAGAATTGTGAGATATAAAATCACAATTACCTTTATATTTTGTGGTGGAAACAAGTTTCTATACAGGTGCACTGTCACGATTTTGGGTTTGTTCTTGTCATGTTTCTGTGTCTTGTCATGCTTCATGTCTGTCATGTGATTCCCTGTTTGTCATGTGATCCTGCCATGTGTTTTGTCATTTGTTAATTGTCTGATCATTGTTCACAGGTGTCCCTTGTCTTGTCATTAGTCTGTGTATTTAAGCCTCATGTTTGCCATGTGTCTTTGTCGAGTATTGTTCCCTGTAACCACTGTTTGTGAGTCATTTTCATGTTCATGTTTTGTTTGAGTTTTCATGCCACGCCACGCCATGTTTTTGTTTCATGTTTGGTTTTGTTTATAGTAAACTGCACTTGGGTTCTCATTTACACTTGCCTCCAGTGGATCCTTTATATGAACCCTGTAGTCGGGGAGCCAAAGTCTCAAAAATGGGTTGAACCTGACATGGTCTGTTATACTTTTTATTTGTGTTTTTTCTGTTAACTTTGACCCTAAGAACCAATAATTGGAGGGTCTGCTCTGCCGGAAATATCGCGAAAAAAAATTGTGGCCATTTTAGTGTATACACCCTTTATTTTTTATCAGAAAAATGTGAAAAATGATTTTTTCCCTCAAATCCTCAGTGGGTTTGGTAGGCTGTCAATAAATGCACTCCAGATACAAAGAACACATTTGCTGACAACATCCACTGAAAAAATAACTCTTAAAACACATTTCTACATGATTTTGCATCAATTTAATGCAAAAAATTAGGCGTTTTCTCACTTTTTTCCAATATTTTCATTTTTACTTCATTGGCAATCAACTATTCTACCAAGTTATGACATCAGTCAATATGTCATTCTTTTCACCAAACAGTATACTCATTCCACAGAAAAAATTCATAAAAATCCAACCAAAATCAATGGATCTGTGAGGATTTCACTAATAGTTGATCAGCAGGCTCAGAACCTCAATAGAATTGTAGGCTACTCTCAAAATTCCGAAAGACATGTAGTCCATGAGCCAGGGGGGTTGATCGGTATCATCGGGGGGAAAAATGCTATCATTGTTATTTGGCAAGGTATACACCCCTAGTATTAGAAAAATCACTATAGCAGTGCAGGGGTGGTAGCGAAATCACTTTTTTCAGCTCATGAAGTTACTAACCCCCTAAGATAAATTCCGTTTTTGAAATCTGGTGTATATCTGGTTTAGGCTCATGCTAGGGATATTGTCAATATTCTATAATATGGTGCTTGGTATCACTGGAAAGGGGACCTTTTAGGCTTTCATTTAAGCCCAGTACTGAATCTGTCTGACAAACACAGAGGTCACATGACTTCTTTAAACCAGAAATAACACACATTTTTTCACAATTTCCGCCTGCTTTATTTTATCCCTGTGGCATGAAAGAACACCACGGACACAAAAGTCAACAACTCCAATACTCAAGGCACTCTGATGACTCAGAAAATGTATAATATACCCATACTATTTATTTGTGCGAGCCTTAAATTAGACTTGTGCAGCCAGCACAAGTCTTCAAAATAGAATAGAGCCAATAGAATGGACAAATAGAATACCCTAGTCCAGGGCCAAATGTTGTAATAAAAACACTTGTAATTGGTGTAACAAAATGTTTCTATCATGTATTTTGATATTCACCCACTTTCAGTTAGAATGTCAGAATGTAGCTCATGCACTGAATGTTGATGGATTTTGACAAGGTTTTGTCAGTTTTGTGAAAAGATTGTTGGAATCAATCGCTGTAAAAATCTGTTATTGTCTATCCATTCTAAAAGTGCATCTATCCATTATAAAAGTCCATCTATCCATCATAAAAGTGCATCTCTCCATCATAAAAGTCCATCTATCCATTCTAAAAGTCCATCTCTCCATTATAAAAGTGCATCTATCCATCATAAAAGTGCATTTATCCATTATAAAAGTGCATCTATCCATCATAAAAGTGCATTTATCCATTATAAAAGTGCATCTGTCCATCATAAAAGTCCATCTCTCCATCATAAAAGTCCATCTCTCCATCATAAAAGTCCATCTCTCCATCATAAAAGTCCATCTCTCCATCATAAAAGTGCATCTCTCCATCATAAAAGTCCATCTATCCATTCTAAAAGTCCATCTCTCCATTATAAAAGTCCATCTATCCATTATAAAAGTGAATCTCTCCATCATAAAAGTCCATCTATCCATTCTAAAAGTCCATCTCTCCATTATAAAAGTGCATCTATCCATCATAAAAGTGCATTTATCCATTATAAAAGTCCATCTATCCATTATAAAAGTGCATCTCTCCATCATAAAAGTCCATCTATCCATTCTAAAAGTGCATCTCTCCATCATAAAAGTCCATCTATCCATTCTAAAAGTCCATCTCTCCATTATAAAAGTGCATCTATCCATCATAAAAGTGCATTTATCCATTATAAAAGTCCATCTATCCATTATAAAAGTGCATCTCTCCATCATAAAAGTCCATCTATCCATTCTAAAAGTCCATCTCTCCATTATAAAAGTGCATCTATCCATCATAAAAGTGCATTTATCCATTATAAAAGTGCATCTATCCATCATAAAAGTGCATTTATCCATTATAAAAGTGCATATATCCATCATAAAAGTGCATCTGTCCATTATAAAAGTCCATCTATCCATTCTAAAAGTCCATCTATCCATTCTAAAAGTCCATCTATCCATTCTAAAAGTCCATCTCTCCATTATAAAAGTGCATCTATCCATCATAAAAGTGAATTTATCCATTATAAAAGTGCATCTGTCCATTATAAAAGTCCATCTATCCATTATAAAAGTGCATCTATCCATTATAAATGTCCATCTCTCCATTTTAAAAGTCCATCTATCCATTATAAAAGTCCATCTCTCCATCATAAAAGTCCATCTATCCATTATAAAAGTCCCTCTCTCCATTATAAAAGTGCATCTATCCATCATAAAAGTGCATCTATCCATCATAAAAGTGCATCTGTCCATTATAAAAGTCCATCTCTCCATCATAAAAGTCCATCTATCCATTATAAAAGTCCATCTCTCCATTATAAAAGTGCATCTATCCATCATAAAAGTGCATCTATCCATCATAAAAGTGCATCTGTCCATTATAAAAGTCCATCTCTCCATCATAAAAGTCCATCTATCCATTCTAAAAGTGCATCTATCCATCATAAAAGTGCATCTATCCATCATAAAAGTGCATCTGTCCATTATAAAAGTGCATCTCTTCATCATAAAAGTGCATCTCTTCATCATAAAAGTGCATCTCTTCATCATAAAAGTGCATGTCTTCATGTTCATTTTATGAAGTATACTTAAGTAATTTTCAAGTATATTTTTAAGTATACTTTATGTAGTAAGTATACTAATATCAATGTGTACTTGTAGTAAAATTGTGTACTATTTCAATACTGCTTGGGACTAAATTGGCTCACTTTTCGTATTTTTAGTATTTGTAAGAGTAGTAAACTAAGTACACAACTAGGTTTCTCATTTGTAATGCATCTGTACTACAAGTGAACTTATAAGTATACTAGTAGTTTACTGTTTTAATACAAGTAGTACATTTTTTAGTTTATGAAAGTACACACTGATGTGTACTCTCAGTAAACTACTAGTTTCGTAGTTTATACTGCAAGTGTACTTGTAAGTTTTCTTTAAGTAAACATAACATTATACTTTGCACTTAACATGTAACATTATTATTTTTGCACTTGAAAAATACCTTTAACTGTACTTTAAATTTAAAAACATGTTATTAGCTTCATGCATCCTTTTTTAATCTTAACACTTGAATGTCAGTAAGTTTCATAAAGAAAGGCAACATTTTAAACAAAAAAGTAGAATTAGAGTAAATTGATTTACACGACCAGTGGACTAGCCTACACAAAAATTCATGCAGAATTAGAAACATATCTGTTTTATATCAATTTTCTAATCAATATTTTCAAACAATGTAAGTTTCATAAGACTGTATGTATATGAAAAAACTAATGTAAAAAAGTATATTTAATTGACTACTCAATCAAAAGAGTTAACACAACTACAAGACAAGTATACAGTACTTTGAATTCTTAATTATTCTTTTAAGCAGGGTTCACCAATCTCGGTCCTGGAGGGCCGCTGTTCTGCAGAGTTTAGGACAGCGGCCCTCCAGGACCGAGATTGGTGAACCCAGCTTTTAAGTATATCTGGATCAAAAGATTGAGTTCAAGTACAGGCCAAATATACCTGGGCCCGTATTCATAAAGAATCTTAATGCAAAGAGTAGCTCCTAGTGACAAAATTCTTAGAGAAATGTGGCCGTTTACTCTTAAAATTAAAGAAAAAAATCCCAGTAAAGAAAAAAGTAATTCAGAAAGCATCTTAACCCTTAAAAGAGGTCTTAAGGTCAAAATTGTTAGGAGCACGGACGAGGACTTTTAAGAGGCTGAAGAGTTTCTTCAGCAGAGGAGAACATGGCAGAAAGTTGTTGCAGACAATGGATGACAGTGAGTTAATAAGACGCTAAAGATTAGATCGTGCATGGATCATGTTTGTGACTGATCTTAGAGACGCGCTAACATCTCCGACACAGTGCAGAAATGCCATAGCGGCAGAAATTAAAGTAATCACTACATTACGATATTTGGCAACTGGGAAAATGCAACAATGCAGCAGTGTGTAATGTACACAGTCGCATGTAATTTCAAAGTGAAGGCTTAGAATAGACAAATCACAATTTTTTTCCTTCTTGGACTACCAGCCAATCACAGTCTTCAAAAGATTGTGTCATACATAGCAACGGGGTCAGCCCCGCCTCCTCACTAAGATGAAAGTTTTTGTCTTTTCCTTGCTCAAAGTTGTTCTCAGATTGGCCCCGAATCGCTCTTAAGCTAAGACTCCTACGCAAAAGTTTTTAAAGGAGAACTCCGGTCAATTTGAACATTGAGCTCATTTTTTTGTAAATTTGGAGTGCTGTTAATACAGAGAACAACGACAAAAATCGGTGTTGCCTACACCATTTTATCCACTTTTTAAAATTTGCACCCTGTTGACTTCAATGGGGCCAGTTTTAAACCTGCTTTTAGCCTCTTAACATCCTTGATGTGTCATTACAAGTGCACAGCCAATGTGAGTGATTCCTTCAGAGTGAACGCGGGTCAATCTGACTGCAGTAGATGTGAAAGATATGGATAAAAATGATAATAATTCAGCCAGCGCTCACATGGCTGTGCACTTGTAATGACACATCAAGGATGTTAAGAGGCTAAAAGCAGGTTTAAAACTTGCCCCATTGAAGTCAACAGGGTGCAAATTTTAAAAAGAGGATAACACGGTGTAGGCAACACCGATTTTTGTCGTTGTTCTCTGTATTGACAGCACTTCAAATTGACAAAAAAATTTGCTCAATGTTAAAATTGACCGGAGTTCTCCTTTAAGCAAAATTAAGAGTTTTCTGAGAGGATTCTTAGAATCTTTATGAATACGGGCCCTGGACTTTTCTCTCAGTATACATCAAGTACACTGAAGTGTAATTTTAAGTATATTTCTGAGAAGTACATAAAATGTAGACTGAAAGTATACTTTCTTATTTTAAGTTTAAAAGAAGTATACTAAGTGTGAAAAACACCAAGCTTACATTAGGTACTGCTACTATTCCCCACCAATTCACAAGCACAAGAGAAAAAGTATTTTGTACTTACATTGAATACCCCTGGAACTCAATGGAAGTTGATTGAAGATGGTATAGTTGGTAGTGTTGTTATAACCAGTTAACTGAACCAACAATCTTTTCACAAAACTGACAAAACCTTGTCAAAATCCATCAACATTCAGTGCATGAGCTACATTCTGACATTCTAACTGAAAGTGGGTGAATATCAAAATACATGATAGAAACATTTTGTTACACCAATTACAAGTGTTTTTATTACAACATTTGGCCCTGGACTAGGGTATTCTATTTGTCCATTCTATTGGCTCTATTCTATTTTGAAGACTTGTGCTGGCTGCACAAGTCTAATTTAAGGCTCGCACAAATAAATAGTATGGGTATATTATACATTTTCTGAGTCATCAGAGTGCCTTGAGTATTGAAGTTGTTGACTTTTGTGTCCGTGGTGTTCTTTCATGCCACAGGGATAAAATAAAGCATACAGTTTAGGCGGAAATTGTGAAAAAATGTGTGTTATTTCTGGTTTAAAGAAGTCATGTGACCTCTGTGTTTGTCAGACAGATTCAGTACTGGGCTTAAATGAAAGCCTAAAAGGTCCCCTTTCCAGTGATACCAAGCACCATATTATAGAATATTGACAATATCCCTAGCATGAGCCTAAACCAGATATACACCAGATTTCAAAAACGGAATTTATCTTAGGGGGTTAGTAACTTCATGAGCTGAAAAAAGTGATTTCGCTACCACCCCTGCACTGCTATAGTGATTTTTCTAATACTAGGGGTGTATACCTTGCCAAATAACAATGATAGCATTTTTCCCCCCGATGATACCGATCAACCCCCCTGGCTCATGGACTACATGTCTTTCGGAATTTTGAGAGTAGCCTACAATTCTATTGAGGTTCTGAGCCTGCTGATCAACTATTAGTGAAATCCTCACAGATCCATTGATTTTGGTTGGATTTTTATGATTTTTTCTGTGGAATGAGTATACTGTTTGGTGAAAAGAATGACATATTGACTGATGTCATAACTTGGTAGAATAGTTGATTGCCAATGAAGTAAAGATGAAAATATTGGAAAAAAGTGAGAAAACGCCTAATTTTTTGCATTAAATTGATGCAAAATCATGTAGAAATGTGTTTTAAGAGTTATTTTTTCAGTGGATGTTGTCAGCAAATGTGTTCTTTGTATCTGGAGTGCATTTATTGACAGCCTACCAAACCCACTGAGGATTTGAGGGAAAAAATCTTTTTTCACATTTTTCTGATAAAAAATAAAGGGTGCATACACTAAAATGGCCACAATTTTTTTTCGCGATATTTCCGGCAGAGCAGACCCTCCAATTATTGGTTCTTAGGGTCAAAGTTAACAGAAAAAACACAAATAAAAAGTATAACAGACCATGTCAGGTTCAACCCATTTTATTGAGCTTTTGAGACTTTGGCTCCCCGACTACTGTGTCTTAAGATGATTTCTGCGCTCGTTTCTATGTTTATTGGTAAATGAGGCCCATTAAGTCTAAGCACACTGAAAAAGAGAATTCTTTATGGCATGAATGAAATGAGATAAAGAAATTACATTTGTGGAAGACTGCCTATCACTAGTCAGGATTAGATAACAGTCTTTTTCCAGAGGCGTAACCCTGTCCCGATAAATTATTGATTGACTTCCATCGGTGGAATCGAGCAGCTGTTGTGACAACAGTCTTTGTGTCACGGGTTGTGTGAATCAAGACAAATGCACAACGAAGAAGATGAAGTATCGCAGTGTTTAACAAGGCAAACACCAACTCAATTGAGCAGCCAATACACACTGATGAGACCCGACAGTGAAACTCAAACAGAACTGAACTTAGGTAGTGTAAATAATGAAACACACACACCTGACATGATGATGAGATCTAATGAACCGTGACAACTAAGGCAGGAACGGTGTAAAACACGAACACCACGCGGTGTGACATTTGTACCCAGTCTTGATAATGCAGCATAGATTCTTTCTCCTCGCTCCATAACGCTTGCATTAATCACTGGTGATGAACAGTAAATAAAGCATTAAAAAATTTAATTGAATCTAAACAGAAAGATATGTTTGTGACCTTCTCCACAGCAAGTTGTTGGAGATTTCTCGCTTCTGTGGTTTTCTACAGGACATTGCTGATGTGATTATCACTGCAGGCCTTTACTTCTTTCATTACTACAGTTTTCGACTGAATATGCAGTATTCTACCAACTTGTATACAGTAATTACCTTTGCACATGTGAAACAAAAAAATATCCTGGATGGAAACCTGGCTAAGCCCTGAAGCCAAACCATGCACTGTAAAAAACACTGAAAACACACAAAAAAAATCTATTTTACTGTAGATTTCACATGTTGTTGTTTTTTATTTATTTTTTACAGTGTATAAATTCGGAATAAGTTGTTGCTCCCATTTTATAGAAAACAACAAGCCTATTACCAAGCATTCTTTGCAATCAACAATCTAATAAAAGTTATCAGAAAAAGAATATACAACATCACCCATTTCTGCATATTGCTTGATAATCAAGTCTAAATGGTCTTTAAAAATGAAGTACAAAAAAACATGATACGTGTAATAAAAAATAATTTATGTATATTATAACATATAATAAAGTTTTATTTCAAAATGGATGAGGAAAATATAGCACCTTGAAAATCTGCAGTTCGTCAAAAAAGAAATAATAAGAAAAAAAGAGGATAAACGTTAAATGAAGGAAGGCTGTTGGAGTTTCCAATACTGACAAAAAAAGAATGTTACGTCTGTTTATCTGAATAAATAAAATTCAGAAGTTTCGTGGTCAGAAGCTGGCTCATTGACAAATGAAAATCACAAACATAATAAAATAATTTTATAAATACAATTTATCAACATGTAATATAATTTTACCTCAAACAAATTAGGAAAATAAATGGGGTTGAATCAAAAAAGCTCTAAACTAAAGAATAAGTTAAAAATAGGCTAAAAAAGCATCAGCAGAAATTTGATGTTTTTGATTGATTTGATATTTTTGATTGATTTGATGTTTTTGATTGTTTGATGTTTTTGATGTTTTTGATCGATTTGATATTTTTGATTGATTTGATGTTTTTGATCGATTTGATGTTTTTGATCGATTTGATGTTTTTGATTGATTTGATGTTTTTGATCGATTTGATGTTTTTGATCGATTTGATGTTTTTGATTGATTTGATGTTTTTGATCGATTTGATGTTTTTTGATCGATTTGATGTTTTTAATTGATTTGATGTTTTTTGATCGATTTGATGTTTTTGATAGATTTGATGTTTTTTGATAGATTTGATGTTTCTGATAGATTTGATGTTTCTGAGCTCTAACACTAGCTTGATTGTTACTGTTTGAGAAGGTTCAGTCCGGTTGGATGAACTGGTTCATTTCACTAAAAAGAACCGATTCAAAAGAAGATTCTTCACCGAACTGGACATCACTAAGTTTCGTTTCTCGAAAAGCCTCGCCCTGAGGAGTTTAGCTCAATCCCACACACACAAGAGCTCATTCCGAGAGAAGATGGGTCTCTGTAAGTAGCCTACCTTATCATATCACTGCAGAATATTAATGTTGGTTTATCAGTATGAATCTAACCCTTATTTTCTCTTCTAGTAATGTTGATAGCAGCTGGCGTTGGAGGAGGTAAACTCTAACAAACAAACAACATAATTTAATGATCTATAATTCTTTTTTTTTTTTTTTTTTTTAAATATAGTCAATGTCATACTTGCCAAAGTAATTTTTTAGAGGTATTTAAAACAATCTTACGATGTTCATCAGTTGAGAGCGGGGAACAACTTAACACTTTTTGACTTACTGAGTTTGTGTAAATATACTTAGGGTTAGAGTGTTTATTTTTTCCTATTAATTTCACAATATGTCTAGTACAATTATGTGGTTTTGTTTGATTAATACAGTGTATATATTTCCTTGATTAACGTCAAAAGAATGTTAGTGAAATGTGACAAAATAGGTGAGGTATGCCTACATTATAACATGATGACCATATGACAGATTCAAATAATATCTAATCAAAAAAATATATGACACAAATTAAAATATGTTCTCAATAAAATACAAGTATTAACCTTTTCATATAAAATAATGTAATTTGTTATTAAAAAATAAACTAGGTTTTGAGTTTGACAACAAACACACCGGAAATCAGCTCAAAACATAATTTGCAAACTCGTTAATTTACATTTACATTTATGCATTTGGCAGACGCTTTTATCCAAAGCGACTTGCATTGTATTCAAGGTACACATTTTACATTTTTGTCAGTTCTTGCTTTCCCTGGGAATCGAACGCATGACCTTGGCGTTGCTAGCGCCAATGCTCTACTGTTTGAGCTACAGGAAAGATTAATAATAATTAATCATTTCTGAACATTGACTCTTTATTCACCTTTTTCTCAAGGTTTCTCAACAGAATTCATAAAAGAATAGAATAGAATAGAATAGAATAGAATAGAATAGAATAGAATAGTTCTGGCAGGGAGTCGAAATTCCGCACAACACATTCATCAGTGTGTGTGTGTGTGTGTGTGTGTTGCAGCGGGTGCAGTGGCGGCTGCTCCGCTGGTTCTGGCGACCGTGGGCTTCACCGGTGCCGGGATCGCCGCGGGCTCGTTCGCCGCCTCGATGATGAGCGCGACCGCGGTGGCGAGCGGAGGAGGAGTCGCTGCCGGGTCCGTGGTTGCAGTCCTTCAAGCCGCTGGTAATGGGAAGATGACCTACAGTAAAGTCAATAATGCATTTGATAACTTTATTTTCCTAATGAGTTGGTCTCTGTGTGTGTAGGTGCCGCTGGGATCCCGGTCGTGGCTCAGGCGGCTGTGGGCGCCACAGGGGCCGGTGTGGGGGCAATTCTGGGCCTCCTCATCTGAGCAGAGTCAATGAAACATTCTGTTCAATACACAAATAAAATTCTCTTCATTATCGCACAGTCTGACTAGTCAGCGTCTCTTTACTTCGCTCTGCTTACATTAGGACAAGTGTGTGTGTGTGTTTGTGTCTTAGAGAGAGAGAGTGTGTGTGTTTGTGTGTAACTGTTTTTAACCAGTTATTGTATATTTTCAAATATATATAAAAAATATAATATATATTTTAAAAAGTGTTTAAAAATAGATCTTGCCCTCCATATATTTCATTATGAGAAAAAAACATTTACATATGCCACATTTAAATAATATTCAGCAATGAACATACTTTACAATGTTCAAAAAACAAACAAACAACAACATCAACAAAGGCACTCTGCCAAACTACACACTTTGTTGAGGAGTGTTTGAGGAACATGACACAGAGTTCAGGGTTTGAGGAACATGACACAGAGTTCAGGTTTGAGGAACATGACACAGAGTTCAGGGTTTGAGGAACATGACACAGAGTTCAGGTTTGAGGAACATGACACAGAGTTCAGGGTTTGAGGAACATGACACAGAGTTCAGGGTTTGAGGAACATGACACAGAGTTCAGGGTTTGAGGAACATGACACACAGTTCAGGCTTTGTCTAGGCAGGTTTTAATGTTGTGGCTGTGAATCTCCCGATACAATGACATGATGAGCTCTCTGCACCTTATCAAATAGCTCTAACTCCTAACAAAGGGATAGAGAGAGAAAACACACACACACACACACACACACACACACACACACACACACACACACACACACACACACACACACACACACACACAGAACCTGAGGCTGGTTGCATAAACATAGCCATTATGTTCAAACAGTGTCTTAAGTTCTAGTATTCCCACTAGCAGATAGTCAGGGGCAGTCAGGCTTACTTTCAGTATCAAATTAGGCCAATCTACATGTTTATGTAACTAATTAAAAAAAGTTATGAACAGTCTTAAAGAAAAAAAATGTATGTCTAACTTGTAAGACTAGTCTTAGAGGTTTTGAAGGTGCGTCTGTTTCACAAGTATTTATAGCGTCTCACGAATGCACATTCCAGTGACGTCATCGCCAGAGGTTATTTAAAGCCAAGCTCTTGATTTGAGGTCATCAGAAATGTCTGACTAACACGCACTGCTCAGTGACCAATTGCTGCTGTTTTCACAGACATATATAACCTCTCCGCTCCTGTTTACAGCTGGTCTTAAGATGCGTTTTAGTCGATCAGATCACAAGTGGACGATGTGAAATACAGCTGTGAACGGGTCTAAAACGTTTTGAGCTTGTCCACTTTTGACCACTTCCAGAGGTAGTGTAAACACTCATGTGGTGGAATGAGAACAAACAGCCACTAAAGACCGTCTACTGACCTAATGCGTAACATTAAGGGAGGAGCTCTAGCCAGACGGGATTTAAACTTTGTCGGCTGGAGACACAAGTTTAGTTTGAAGAAGAAAAACGTACCAAGCACAATGTTCTCTCACCATTGCTGATTTCTAACACATACTCACCGCCAGTATGTGGAGTGTGACGTGGATCGTGACGCGCTGACCCGGGCGTAGCATACGTGTGGGCTACTTGTCGTTGTTGTATATCTGCGATCGCCATTAAAAGTTTGACTAAACTAGTCTCTTGTGTCAGCGTCTCATTGTACCTCATCTAGACACTGGCGTTACCGTACTCACTCCCCAAATAGTCCGGCGAGGTCATGTGAGATCAGTTCACACTATAGACGCTCATAAACGAGCTGCGTTGTGGTTATCTCCGCTGATGAAGCGCGAGACTCAAGCCATGGCGAATACACACAGAGCACCGAAATAATGGTGCCTCACAAAAGCTGAGACTGTGAATTCATTTGAGAACCTCATTTGGCGTCAGAACCTCGTCTACACTTTATCTCTGGACTCCGAGTTCGCTCCATTTCTAGTTGACTGCGTGCGCTGGGAAAGAAGACAAAGGCTTCACTATTCAGAGGTTTTACCGATGATGACGCAGATGTTCCCGATTCAAAAGAATAGGCTTGTTTAAGATGCGCCTCGCCTCGCCTGAAATGTATGCGAGAGTAGGCGGCTGCAGTGTTGGGTGGAGTGAAAAAAGCGCAGGCAAGCCGGACAGTTCTCTCTTCTCGCAGTGGATCTGACACCTGTGAGATCAAAGATGGATATCGCGGGATTCACGCTCGTGCACAGTGTTGCTAATAAACTGGATGGAATTTAAGTTCTGTTGCTTTTATATATAAAAAATAAAATAATGAACAAGACACCCAAAGTAGCCTACTTATTTAATTCCATTCCAAATACATGTTTATCAGTCTTTTTTTCTTTAATACAGACGTGTTTTTCTTTCTTTTCTTTTTTTTATAAAAAATACATTGCATAATCCATAGAGATCGCACTGTTAGATAGTTTGGGAATATTCACACATACATAAAACATGATATCAGAGTTTTAAAATCAAACATTTTAAAAGAGAACAATACATCACGGTTGTTTAAACCAATGAACATTAAGCTGTGTCGTCAGCAAGTCGTTTCCCATCATGCTTTTGATCAGCGCAGTCAGTGGAGAGCAACTGCGCTCGACTGCAGAATCCGACAGGTGTGCCTTGCGCTCGCGAGAGATTTTTGACATACGTCAGCATGACATCAGAGCAAGGCGGACCGCACTCGGACACATTTCTAACCGGCATGCATCTCGCGCTGATCACCGGTGATCGATTCTGCGCAGATTTTGCTCATCTCAAACAAGCCTATTGATTCTTACCTGAACTGGACATCACTAAGTTTCGTTTCTCGAAAAGCCTCGCCCTTGAGGAGTTTAGCTCAATCCCACACACACAAGAGCTCATTCCGAGAGAAGATGGGTCTCTGTAAGTAGCCTACCTTATCATATCACTGCAGAATATTAATGTTGGTTTATCAGCATTACAGGAATCTAACCCTTATTTTCTCTTCTAGTAATCTGGATAGCAGCTGGCGTTGGAGGAGGTAAAATCTAACAAACAAACAACATAATTTAATGATCTATTATTCTTTCTTTTTTTTTTCTTTTTTTTTTTTTTTAATAGGAGTCAATGTCATACTTGCCAAAGTAATTTCTATTTAAAACAATCTTACGATGTTCATCAGTTGAGAGCGGGGAACAACATAACACTTTTTGACTTACTGAGTTTTAGAGTGTTTGGTAACACTTTCAAATACGGATCCTTCGTTAATGAATAACTACACAGGAACAAATGAGTAACACAATATTAACAATCTAGTAACTACAATTAACTAACAAGTAACTCTGATTAACGAATTAGTAAGTAATAGCACACAGATTGAAGTGGTAGTTCACTATTAACTAATCAATAACTACTATTTTTCAATACTTCCCAGAGAAATAATGAAAAAAAATTCACAATTCATGCAAAACTAATTAATAACTAATGTAGGACAAATTACTAGCACTAGATTAACATTACTGCTAGATACTGTACACTAATTATAAATATGTAATAGCGTAGCAGACTTATGATTTGGGAAAGCTGTCAATAATTAGCCTATGCACTGCTGTCTTTTAGAGAACTATTCATAAACTAAATAATTTTTAAGAATTGTTTTTATAAATGCACTTGTCTGGAACACTTACCCTGTGGCCGATTTTCCGGCATTCCTCTGGACTGGCTTTGAATAACTAGACTCATCATGGTGAGTACTGGAACATACTGAGTCATCAGCCATCCAAATACCAGTTATTTTATTATTTAACCTACTTCTCAAAATTGTTTTTATGTATGTCTCTTTGCTCATATGTAGATATGTATGTATGTATGTATGTATGTATATATATATATATATGTATTTATATATATATATATATATATATATATATATATATATATATACATAAATATATATATATATATATATATATATATATATATATATATATATATATGTGTGTGTGTGTGTGTGTGTGTGTGTGTGTGTGTGTGTGTGTGTGTGTGTGTGTATATGAATGATTAGATGATTCTACCCTTTCGGGTTGGCTTACCGTAACTACAGCATGGAATCACGATAAATAGTAATGACTCAAGTGTTACTACATACTTCTATCGGAACTACTAATTATTTGGATCCGTATTCTAAAGTGAAGATCATGTTAACTAACTAGTAATGACTCAAGTGTTACTACATACTTCTATAGGAATTACAAATAATTTGGATCCGTATTCTAAAGTGAAGATCATGTTAACTAACTAGTAATGAATATCAGAATAAATATCATATGCAACCAAACACTGAAGTAATTTTAAGGTTTTGGGGAAGTTGTAGATAGTAATTCCTATAGAAGTATGTATTAATACTTGATTCATTACTAGTTAGTTAACATGATCTTCACTTTAGAATACAGATCCAAATAATTAGTAGTTCCTATAGAGGTATGTAGTAACACTTGAGTCATTACTAGTTAGTTAACATGATCTTCACTTTAGAATACGGATCCAAATAATTTGTAAGTCCTATAAAAGTATGCATTAACACTTGAGTCATTACTAGTTATCATGATTCCATGCTGTAGTTACTAATGAAGAGCCAACCCGAAAGGGTAGAATCATCTAATCATTCACAGGATATATATACACACACATATTTATATATATATATACATATGAACAAAGAGACATACATAAAAACAATTTTGAGAAGTAGGTTAAATAATAAAATAACTGGTATTTGGATGGCTGATGACTCAGTATGTTCCAGTACTCACCATGATGAGTCTAGTTATTCAAAGCCAGTCCAGAGGAATGCCGGAAAATCGGCCACAGGGTAAGTGTTCCAGACAAGTGCATTTATAAAAACAATTCTTAAAAATTATTTAGTTTATGAATAGTTCTCTAAAAGACAGCAGTGCATAGGCTAATTATTGACAGCTTTCCCAAATCATAAGTCTGCTACGCTATTACATATTGATAATTAGTGTACAGTATCTAGCAGTAATGTTAATCTAGTGCTAGTAATTTGTCCTGCATTAGTTATTAAGTTTTGCATGAATTGTGAATTTTTTTCATTATTTCTCTGGGAAGTATTAAAAAATTGTAGTTATTGATTAGTTATTAGTGAACTACCACTTAAATCTGTAAAAAAATCAGTAGTTCTCCGGGAAGTATTAAAAAAATAGTAGTTATTGATTAGTTATTAGTGAACTACCACTTAAATCTGTAAAAAAATCAGTAGTTCTCCGGGAAGTATTAAAAAAATAGTAGTTATTGATTAGTTAATAGTGAACTACCACTTAAATCTGTAAAAAAATCAGTAGTTCTCCGGGAAGTATTAAAAAAATTGTAGTTATTGATTAGTTATTAGTGAACTACCACTTAAATCTGTAAACAAATCAGTAGTTCTCCGGGAAGTATTAAAAAAATAGTAGTTATTGATTAGTTAATAGTGAACTACCACTTAAATCTGTGTGCTATTACTTACTAATTCGTTAATCAGAGTTACTTGTTAGTTAACTGTAGTTACTAGATTGTTAACATTGTGTTACTCATTTGTTCCTGTGTAGTTATTCATTAACGAAGGATCCGTATTTTAAAGTGTTACCGAGTGTTTATTTTTTCCTACATTCATTTCACAATATGTCTAGTACAATTATGTGGTTTTGTTTGATTAATACAGTGTATATATTTCCTTGATTAACGTCAAAAGAATGTTAGTGAAATGTGACAAAATAGGTGAGGTATGCCTACATTATAACATGATGACCATATGACAGATTCAAATAATATCTAATCAAAAAAATATATGACACAAATTAAAATATGTTCTCAATAAAATACAATTAACCTTTTCATATAAAATAATGTCATTTGTTATTAAAAAATAAACTAGGTTTTGAGTTTGACAACAAACACACAGGAAATCAGCTCAAAACATAATAATAATTAATCATTTCTGAACATTGACTCTTTATTCACCTTTTTCTCAAGGTTTCTCAACAGAATTCATAAAAGTATAGAATAGAATAGAATAGTTCTGGCAGGGAGTCGAAATTCGGCACAGCACAGGGATCATTCATCAGTGTGTGTGTGTGTGTGTGTGTTGCAGCGAGTGCAGTGGCGGCTGCTCCGCTGGTTCTGGCGACCGTGGGCTTCACCGGTGCCGGGATCGCCGCGGGCTCGTTCGCCGCCTCGATGATGAGCGCGACCGCGGTGGCGAGCGGAGGAGGAGTCGCTGCCACGTCCGTGGTTGCAGTCCTTCAAGCCGCTGGTAATGGGAAGATGACCTACAGTAAAGTCAATAATGCATTTGATAACTTTATTTTCCTAATGAGTTGGTCTCTGAAACGCGTGTTGTGTGTGTGTGTGTGTGTGTGTTGTGTTGTGTGTGTAGGTGCCGCTGGGATCCCGGTCGTGGCTCAGGCGGCTGTGGGCGCCACAGGGGCCGGTGTTGGGGCAATTCTGGGCCTCCTCATCTGAGCAGAGTCAATGAAACATTCTGTTCAATACACAAATAAAATTCTCTTCATTATCGCACAGTCTGACTAGTCAGCGTCTCTTTACTTCGCTCTGCTTACATTAGGACAAGTGTGTGTGTGTGTGTCTGAGAGAGAGTGTGAGTGTGTGTGTGTGTAACTGTTTTTAACCATATATATTTTCAAATATATATATATATATATATATATATATATATATATATATATATATATATATATTTAAAAGTGTTTAAAAATATATCTTGCCCTCCATATATTTCATTATGAGAAAAAAGCATTTACATATGCCACATTTAAATAATATTCAGCAATGAACATACGTTACAATGTTCAAAAAACAAACAAACAACATCAACAAAGGCACTCTGCCAAACTACACACACTGTTGAGGAGTGTTTGAGGAACATGACACAGAGTTCAGGGTTTGAGGAACATGACACACAGTTCAGGGTTTGAGGAACATGACACACAGTTCAGGCTTTGAGGAACATGACACACAGTTCAGGCTTTGTCTAGGCAGGTTTTAATGTTGTGGCTGTGAATCTCCCGATACAATGACATGATGAGCTCTCTGCACCTTATCAAATAGCTCTAACTCCTAACAAAGGGATAGAGAGAGAAAACACACACACACACACACACACACACACACACACACACACACACACACACTATCTTTGTGAGGACTCTCCATAGACGTAATGGTTTTTATACTGTACAAACTGTATATTCTATCCCCTTACACTGCCCCTGCCCCTAAACCTGCCCATCACACACACACACACACTGCCCCTGCCCCTAAACCTGCCCATCACAGGAAACATTCTGCATTTTTACATTTTCAAAAAAACTAATTCTGTATGATTTATAAGCTTTTGTACCCATGGGGACCTCAATTTAGGTCCCCACGGTGACACGAGTCCCCATGAGTCTGTGTGCATTCAGGTTTAAGTCCCCACCGGTGTAGAAAAACATGTCCACACATACACACACACACACACACACACACACACACACACACACACACACACACACACACACACACACACACACACACAGAACCTGAGGCTGGTTGCATAAACATAGCCATTATGTTCAAACAGTGTCTTAAGTTCTAGTATTCCCACTAGCAGATAGTCAGATAGACGTGAAGTCGGACACTTTCTGGTTCCCGTGGTGACCGCTCACGTGGTGTTTGCATATTTTACCACAGCTGAAGTGAAATAAATGCAATATTTGCCAAATAATAGATGATTCAATAGATCATTCAATACTTTATGTACTGCTTCATACAGCGTCTGTTTGAACAAGAATAAAGTTCAACATAAGCTACTATTAATGAAGTGGAGTCTACGTTTTTTAATCAGTTTTAATTTGATAAACATGACACAATATAACATGACAACGACATGAAAAGAGTGTTTACTGTTATAATAAACTGATTTGAGAGCTTTAGAGGAACTAAAGGTGTTCGAATAAACACGAAACACACGTGATCGTTGTCATGTGGTGAATCCGGCCAATGGTGGAACAGCTGTGTTGTCATCAGCCCTCGTGCAGCCGCTCTGGAGAAGCTGCGCTGGCTGAGTTCTCCGGTAACTCTCGAATCGCTCTCGCTGTACTTTGATGGCATACGTCACAGTCACGTGGTGTCGGCGCTGTGTCAAGTCGGACAAAATTTCTAACCGGCATGCACTGCTTTAAGTAAGCTTCCGATCGGTCTGCGCAGAGCTGCATGAAGTCGAACAAGCTTTATTTAAAGCCAAGCTCTTGCTTTGAGGTCATCAGAAATGGTTGACTAACACGCACTGCTCAGTGACCAATAGCTGCTGTTTTCACAGACATATATAACCTCTCCGCTCCTGTTTACTCTGCTTGTCCACTTTTGACCACTTCCAGAGGTAGTGTAAACACTCATGTAGTCGAATGAGAACAAACAGCCACTAAAGACCGTCTACTGACCTAATGCATAACATTATGGGAGGAGCTCTAGCCAGACGGGATTTAAACTTTGTCGGCTGGAGACACAAGTTTGGTTTGAAGAGGAAAAACGTACCAAGCACAATGTTCTCTCACCATTGCTGATTTCTAACACATACTCACCGCCATACTCATCGTGACGCGCTGACCCGGGCGTAGCATACGTGTGGGCTACTTGTTGTTGTTGTCTGCGATCGCCATTAAAAGTTTGACTAAACTAGTCTCTTGTGTCAGCGTCTCATTGTACCTCATCTACACACTGGCGTTACCGTACTCACTCCCCAAATAGTCCGGTGAGGTCATGTGAGATCAGTTCACACTATAGACGCTCATAAACGAGCTGCGTTGTGGTTATCTCCGCTGATGAAACGCGAGACTTAAGCCATGGCGAATACACACAGAGCACCGAAATAATGGTGCCTCACAAAAGCTGAGACTGTGAATTCATTTGAGAACTGGCGTCAGAACCTCGTCTACACTTTATCTCTGGACTCCGAGTTCGCTCCGTTTCTAGTTGACTGCGTGCGCTGGGAAAAGAAGACAAAGGCTTCAATATTCAGAGGTTTTACCGATGATGACGCAGATGTTCCCGCGGCGTAACGCTGCATGCGCCAACAAAAGGTCAGCATGCTTGAGCTTATGCTGGGGCAGATCGCTAACTACTGCACAGTTATTTCCCGAAATACTATTGTTAAGAGCTCTACATGCATTGATCACATATGGAAGACAATCAGACTACATTATGGATTCCAGTCGACTGGTGCACATTTTAATGATTTTTCTGCTGTTAAACTAGAGTCTAATGACGGACCAGAGGATTTGTATCAGTGATGAATGTCTTTTGTTCAGGATAATCTACTACGCAGAGACTCTGGCATTACTCACGGAGATGAACCCATCGCGAGGATGAGGAGCTCTCCCCCACGATAGAAAACTTAGTTGTTCTCACTTGGCTTCTTCTTATACACAGCGAGTTCACTTGAGATATACGAGCATACTTGAGATATCTCAAGCCCTGTGTTCATTACTAGACGAGCTGCAGTCATCAGAGGATGCTAGAGCAATGCGCTCGGCTGTGTCTTACCCCCCAGGCACGTGCACACATAGACATCAAAGGGGGCTTGAGCACCTGCCCTTTTTATTCCTGGAGAGAAAGTGCCCTTTTTTCTGGGGTGTTTTTTTTTTTTTTTTTTTTGAAAAATAATATATATTCCTGTTTGTGCACAGCTTCCCTGTCAAACAAATATATTTTTTGAAGAATAGTATATCTAAATATCAGGTAATGAGTTCTGAAGCGCTCCCTCTCTCTCTCTCTCTCCCGATTAAAACCCGATTGTATTGCTTCCGCTAAAGAAAATAGTATGACACCTAATTTGCATACAGAACGTCCTCAGTTAATGACTTACATCAAGAGTCTTTCCCCCTGAAATTTAGAAATCTAAATTGGTGAATTTAGAAGAAATCTACAGATGCAAACAGATGGAGGATACACTCTAAAAAAATGTAGTAAATCTGAGTAACTGCATCTGGTAGCCTACATTAATAAATAAAACTGAGTAGAAATAAGTTAACATTAAACATTAAAAATAACAATATTTATAAATGAACATTTTATTTATGAGTAATTTTACTTTTTTATTTCCTCTAAACCTTTATAAAATAGTATTCCATACAACCACAAATACATACATGACATTGGCTTTTAGTGAATTTTTACTCAATTATTTTGGTAAGTTTAATTTTAAAGTGTTATGTATTCTGATAACACTAAAATCATTAAAACGATGTAGTGCCTTGTGCAAAAATAAACAAATTATTAGTAAAACACGCCCCTCTGCCTGATGCAGTTATTTAGGTTATTCTAAATATGAAGAGTTCAGATGCAAAAGCCTCTAAGTGCCATCTGAAATTTCCTTCTATAATGATCATTTTTATCAAGCTTGTATGTTTATGTTCACTTATTTCACACTACTGGCAATGAAAATTACCTATTAATTGTCATTTAAGTGAAATTACTGAACTTAAATATACGAGCTTGAAAAAAAATGCTCATTTTAGAAGAAAATTTCAGATGGCACTTAGAGGCTTTTGCATCTGAACTCTTCATATATACTTGAAACTAGTAGCATAGAAAATGTTTTCAAAACATGCACATTGTGGAATGGTTTCCTTTGCTGCTCTATAAACCTAGTGAATACTAAGGAGACCATGGTTTCTGTGTGAACTGATTATTTTGTAGACATCTTTTGAAAATGAAACAATTGCGTGAGTTTGAGGAAGATTTAATTAATTAACTTTTTAAATATTTTTTTTAAAAAGGAAGTCAGAGTTGTGTTATACTTTTTTGTTTATAAAAAGAAAAAAAATACGTAATTATGATAAGTGCCCTTTATTTCACTTGAGCCCCTGCCCCTCAAAATGTCTGTGCACGTCCCTGTTACCCCCCAAGACAGAAGCTGGCTTCACTGGTCGACTCCGGAAATCCTGCCCACTTTGTAAAGATGCTTACACACAGGACAATCACTATCTCAGTAAGTGCCCCTTTCTGCCTCCTCCTGACTGAGCTTTCATTGCTAAGCCGCGGCAAGTTGCTGGCTCACCGAGTCATTCTGACGGCGAGTCCGAGGATGTTGTAGCAAATTCAAAGTCCTCAGATCGGGTCTCAAAGAAATCTCTCAAGTGTCGAGGTTCCAGGTCTCAGAAGAATAACTTTATTGACAAGCAACAAAGTGAGATGCAGCTGTTCATCTGACTTGCAATAGTTGAGCTTCAGGTCTTATACCTTTTCTTATCACTAGGTAGCCAATCAGCTATCTTTCTCTTTCTTGCTCCGCCTCGAGATCTCGTTACCGTTAGAATCCTCTTTCCCGGAGACATCTTTTTATTGTTGGAAAAATCTTTGGCCTCACCCATTTAAAAAAAAAAAAATCAGGTAACATGATTCCCTGCACCTGCAGTGTTCGGTGCCATCCATCATCTTAATGAACATGTTTTTAGTACCATCTTGTGTCAACCACCTATACACATCTCTCTGAGCTTGTTAGGTACTTTTCCATCCTCACAGACCCTTTGACCTGTTTTAATCTGGTTTCTGTCTGAGACACAGCAATACAGACTTTTACATGAGGCAAAGGAAAATCTCCAACACATCCCCCCTTTCGGACGTATTCTAGTCCCATCTTCATGTTTGTCCCAGAATGTATCTGCATGGCAAAGCCTCCTTCTGTTATCCATCAATTATGGCCAAAAATAGACCATCCGTCTTTCTTATCAATAGTCTTTTGTCACTAAGGTACACTCTGGAGAAATAGTGAGATCAAACATCTCATCTCATTTATGGGTGATTCTTAGACTATGGGCACTTTTATGTACTTTGGTCATATTTTAAAAAATACATACAATTTTGGACAAAATCCTCTTTCTTTTTCAAACTAACAATAAAACCTCCTTAAAAACTTTTTACTACCTTTCTATGATGATTTTTTTCATACTTTTCAACCTCCTTATAGGTGTCAAAATCACTGTTTTATCCTTGTCGCACACCCAGACTTTTTGACTTCTTAACTTCAACAATGAAAATACAGTTTAAAAGTATGACTTATCTGGTAACTATTAATATACCTAAATTAAGCACTAGTAAAATAATTAAAATACATTATAGTATTTAATGTGAGACCACCATCAATATTACTTTTTATACAAAATATAGCTGTCGCACAGTATTGGTGTCATTTCCACCACAACACTGTAATGTCCCTTTAAAAGGTTTGTGTGAAAGATTGTTTAGGTGGTTTCTATGGAAATGTTCAGAGACATCAGAGCACATGTGGGACATGGAGGCAATTTTAAATTTTCATCAAGAACAAAATAAGAAAAATCAAGGTAAATATTGCTTGATCAGTTAATATATTTATTCTGCGTCATTTCCAAACATGCTGTACCTTCAAGGGTGTTTTTAAAAAGTTAAAAATTTTAAGTTAAATAAGAGTATTTTACATACACGAAATGCTAAGTATTAATTCAAAGCTAATCAGTGAAGCTATCTTCCATTTTTTCACAAAAAACTACAGAAATGTAATTTCCACCACAGTCATTTCCACCACACTGCCCTCTGTGGTGAAAATGACAGCATGTGGTGGAAACATGCTGTACCTTCAAGGGTGTTTTTAAAAAGTAAAAATTTTTTAAGTTAAATAAGAGTATTTTGCATGCATGAAATGCTAAGTATTAATTCAAAGCTGATCAGTGAAGCTATCTTCCATTTTTTCACAAAAAACTACAGAAATGTCATTTCCACCACACTGCCCTCTGTGGTGGAAATGACATTTATGATTACAAAGTACAATTGATATGGATTGCAAGAGTAGATTGACTTTGTGAATTGAGTTTACTGAGTGTGATGAGTTTAAGAGTTTTTCAAATAAATATTTCTCTAAATATTACTGTTTCTCTACATTCACGTTAATTCATTGTCATTTCCACCACCACCGTCATTTCCATCACCACACACATTTTTAAAAAACATTTAAAAAGTTCTCATCACACATTAAAAATGTATCCACAATTTACAAGATGATGCTCTACTTAATATAAAAATTCAAGTTATTTATTTTCTAATAAGCTCTTGCCCAAACCAATATTAAATTTCAGAGTGTGACAGGTGTACAGTTCACCATTTAGTCCTTAGGGCAGTCAATTTATCTCATTGACAAATGTATAATTATTGTACATTGTGGAAAAACTGATAAAACTAGTTACAAAAATGATCTTAGACAATTCTTGAGTGGCATAAGTTATTCTGTTTTTAAATAACAGCTGTATATAGAGATGTGGTGGAAATGACATTTGTTCATTGCAGGTCGGAAAAAATGTAAAATATTAACTATTTCTCTTGTAATCTAAGTTTGTCCTACAGACCTTAAAACTAGACAAATTATTTAAACTTATGAGACTGTGTTACGTGACTTTTGAACAAGTTTTTTTTATTCAACTTCACAAGCCTAAAAGTGCCCCTAGTTGAAGAAACGCCCTTATACACATTTGGGTTACAATACATTTCTTGATCTAGATGCCATATTATGGAACACTTGCCTTGGAATGTGCCCATATCCCGCCGCCCCTTAGTCTTCTTAAAACATTCATATAGTTCTTTGGGGTTTCTCGTTTGGCTGGGTCTATTTTTACATCAAGCTTTTTGCATTCATTTCCTGTCACGGAGTCAACTGAACCATCACTTCCTCAATCTGCACCTGATCACTGCACTCCGCCCACCCGATCACTGTCACCTGAGTTTTGCACCAGCACCTGCACCTCATGATTCACCACAGTATATCAGTCCCCGTTCCCATCACCTCAGTGTCTGGTTTCGTCTTTGCTATGACACAAGACTACTCACCTGTGTGTTACCAGATTCCCCGTCTACTTACCTGTTGTCCTTGCCACCCTGGTCCTCATTGTCTTTGTCATCGTCTTCTCTGCAATTGACATTGTTTCAACCAAGTCAGCTAAGTCATCTCTATTCAGCATTCCAAGTAAACGATCATCTTTATTTGCATTGCTCACTCTGCACATTGTAAATAAACCTTTGTTGTTTCACTCAACCTTTGTCTGCCTTCGTCTTGTGTGACACTTCCCCACCCTTTCTGATTTTAAAATTTATGGTAATATTGGCTCCCCAACATAGCTAGACATTCTGCTGGGCAATATGGAGTTGGTTGTCACAATACTGTGAATAGAATCTGACACAGTGTACGTTGTCATTGGTTTGGCACTATCGTTAACTTTTTCAAAGGCGAGGGTGAGCATAACACACAAGTGCTCTTTGTCGTCTGTTTTACCGTGTATTCTGCCCACCTGTACCATTCATTGTGATAAGCTGTATCCAATAGTTTCTCCTTTCTTAGTTCTGATTCAGGGGCCGGCTTCAGGTGACTGTTCCTCTGGAGGCCTTGAGCTTGAGGCAACTGCTGCAGCAGATGTCAATACTAGGATCAGTGTTAAGAGAGTTAAATGCAACCGAGTCTTTGTTTTATTCTTAATTGTTGTATTACTGCTTTTACTGCCTTTTGGATAAATGCAGATCCAATGTCAGAACTAATCTGGGATGGGATGCTGAATCTTGGGATAACTTATCTGGTTAAGAATTTGATCACTGTTTGCGCTCCTTGTTCTGCTGAGGGTTCTACTTCGACCCATCTACTAAATCTGTCTATGATAACCAACATATCGTATTCCCCTTACTGATTTTATCATGTCCACATAGTCCAACTCATTTCTGGAACTGGGATAGAGCCTATTGGGGTCGCTGTTCCTTTTCTGACATTGTTTTGTGCACAGATTTCACATTCGCTTAGTATTCATCTACTCTTGCTTGCAGATATGGTGACCAGAATACTTTTAATCTTTTTCAGAATCTCCCCCCTTGCGCAATGGTCAAAACCATGCGCATCTGGAATTAGACTATTAAGCAAAGGGGTTTAGGGCTATCATATGGTCTTCATGGGATCTCCAGATATTGTTAGCGTCTCTCGTTGCCCCTCGTTCTATCTACAGTGGGGAGGGGCTGGATGAGGACAGACGGGGCCATGACTGCCAGTTGACACCCTGAAGCCTTTTTAGCAAGGATGTCAGCTGCATTATTGCCTTTAATCACAAAGTCATTACCTTTTTAATGAGCCTGACATTTGATGATGGCTAACTTAGTAGGAAACATCATAGCCGTGATCAATTTAGCAATTTGGTCCTGTTACAACCCTGGCTCTAGGGATGCAACATAAAGGACACAAAAACAAAAGTCTGCCAATCAAAAACAAAGTTTATTTAATATTAAAAGAAAAGGGGGACTGTAGAAGCAGAAACACTGCTACTGCAAGATGAGAGAGAGAGAGAGAGAGAGCGCATGTGTCCTAGATTTAAAGTGGCTCCCTTCAGGTGACACCAATTAACCCGTTGGTTGCAGGTGAGCTACCAGGGAAACTGCAATGAAACACAGATTAAAACACTCCCACATAACAGGTCCCCATGTTGGATTGGGGTTCCATCACTCTTTTTGAATCCTCTTTGTTTCCATACTGCACCAAAGAGATGACATAAACCATGGGCATAAGCAGAGTCGGTATAAATTTTGCCGACTCTGTTTTTGGCCAGTATACAAGCTTCAGTAAGTGCCTTTAGTTCGGCCAGTTGTGCTGAGCATGGTTGTTCACAATGCTGCGCAGGGCCGTCGCTAGTGGGGTGAAAGGTGGTAACAATTATAGCAGTTATACTATATAGGCCCCTGTTGTATGAATAATTCTAATATGTATATTAGTTGTATGCCTGAGATTTAAATGAAAACCACAAAAACATGCAATTTGGTTAAATATTTTTTCCAAATATTCTCTTACCTCCCTATAAATGGTTTAGTCTGATCTAAAGTATGTATTAATTATTCAGTCAGTGACAAACATCAAATGGACTCAATAAAATTGTAAGTCCCACCCCAGCTCGTGAACAGAACCAATCAGAGTTAAGGCGGCAGGGCCTAAAGTTAACGATGAACTTGGTGGAAGAGCAGGAGATTGACTGACAAAATCTCGGGGGAAAAGAAAACATAAATCAGGGAACCAGAAACGCCATGAGAAGAAGGAGAGGGAGGCCAGGAAAGTTGTTGTATCCCAGTCGATCAATACGTTCTTAAAGACAGGTTGCATTGTTATTTCGCTGGGAATAAGAAAACTACCGTCTACAGCCTGCCGGGTACTGTCACTTTTCATTATGATTACGTGGTCAAAATTCCTGTCTTTTACACTATTGTAAATAGAGTTAAAAAATTGACACAAGTCACGACGCACTGCATTATGCACCTGACCTGCCGGCTGATGATGTATTTATTACATCAAGAAAACACGAATAAACACTGCACTTGAATTAATACATTTTAGCTTTATTTAATAATATTATCTTTATTAAAAAATAAGACAATAAATGACTTTATTTTTTTAATTTGACTGCATTCTTGTCAATTTATAAATGTTTACTTTTTGATTTATGAATTATAACAGACTGATGGGGAAAAAAACATTATTTTGCTGTTACTTTATTAAAATTGGTTTTATTATTATTAAACAATTTCTTTTTATTAGTTGTAATTTTTATATAAATTTAACTTTTAAAATAAAGGTTTTACAACAACATCACCTTTATTGGTCACCTTTACAACATCACCTTTCATTCTGTTATATGTGGGCCTCCATGCTCATCTATTGTACAATAAATGATATTGGTGGAGGGTTGTGGGGGCCCACATCAAGGCAAGGCAAGTTTATTTATATAGCACATTTCATACACAATGACACAATTCAAAGTGCTTTACATAGAGTAAATTAAAGTAATAAAAAGAAATAAGAATAATTAAAACAGTTTAGAAAAATAAAATAAAATACAGTACAGTACAAACAGTCGGACGGACAGCGGCAGTGGCACAGTGCTCATTCAGTAAATGCACAGCTAAACAGGTGTTTTGAGTCTGGATTTGAATGTGACTACAGTAGGAGCACGTCTGATCTCTTCTGGAAGCTGGTTCCAGCATAATAGCTAAAAGCGGACTCGCCATGCTTAGAGTGAACCCTTGGTATTTCTAGCTGATATGATCCTAGTGATCTGAGTGATCTGTTGGGTTTATATTCAGTGAGCATATCTGCAATGTATTGAGGTCCTAGGCCATTTAATGATTTATATACCAGTAATAATATTTTAAAATCAATCCTAAATGTAACTGGGAGCCAGTGTAAAGACCTGAGGACTGGTGTGATATGTTCATATGTTCTGGTTCTGCTCAGCGTTCTGTATGAGCTGACACTGTCTTATGGTCTTTTTGGGAAGGCCAGTGAGGAGTCCATTACAGTAATCCACCCTGCTGGTGATGAAAGCATGCACAAGTTTCTCTAAGTCTTGTCTGGAAACAAAGCATCTAATTCTTGCAATATTTTTCAGATGATAGTATGCTGATTTAGTTATTGCTTTGACATGACTACTGAAACTAAGGTCTGACTCTAGTGTCACACCAAGATTCCTGACTTGATGTTTAGTTGTTTGACCCCTAGAGTGAAGGTTCACCTTGAGAACTTAATCTTTGTTTCCAAAGGCAATGACTTCAGTTTTGTCTTTGTTTAACTGAAGAAAGTTTTGACACATCCAACTGTTGACTTCGTCAATGCATTGGCACAGGGAGTCAATGGGGCTGTAATCGTTAGGCGATAGGGCTAAGTAGAGCTGTGTGTCGTCTGCATAGCTGTGGTAAGCAATTTGGTTCTTTCTCATTATTTGGCTCATTGAGAGCATATACAGGTTGAACAGGAGTGGAGCAAGAATTGAGCCTTGAGGGACTCCGCATGTCATGGATGTCCACTCAGACTTATGATCTCCTATACTCACATAATAACCTCTCCCATCTAAGTATGACCTGAACCATTTTAGGACCATCCCTGAAAGCCCCACCCAGTTTTCCAGCCTGTCAAGAAGTATGTTGTAATCGACAGTGTCAAATGCAGCACTGAGGTCGAGTAGTACCAGCACTGATAATTTGCCTGAATCAGTATTTAAGCGAATATCGTTTATTATCTTTATGAGCGCTGTCTCTGTGCTGTGGTGCGTTCGGAAACCAGATTGAAAATTGTCAAAGTATCCATTCGAGCTTAAGAATTTGTTCAGCTGATTGAAGACAACTTTTTCAATGATCTTGCCTATAAAAAGGAAGATTTGAGATCGGTCTATAGTTGCTTAATATGGTCTTATCCAGATTGCTCTTTTTCAGGAGGGGCTTGACAACTGCAGTTTTCAGGGAGTTTGGAAAACTCCCAGAGAGAAGTGAGGCATTTATCACTTCTAGAAGATCTGCTTCTAAACTGTTTAACACAATTTTGAAAAAAGATGTGGGAAGTGTGTCAAGAGCGCAGGTTGATGTTTTAAGGTGCTGTACAGTTTCTTCCAAAATTTTGCCATCAATTTCTTTGAAATCAGACATAGTAACTACTTTCTCAGGTGGTCTGATCTGTCTGACCCCAGCGCAACTCAAGGATGTGCTGATCACCTTTCTGATATTACTGATTATTGATTATTATTGATTGACATTATCTCTATGAAGTACTGCAGGGTGGTCACGCCATTTAAAGGGGTCCAGGTGTATGCCAGATGTGCCATGGGCATGCCTGGTTCAGAAACTGCATTAGAAGAATTGACCTGTCGGGTACTTGGCGACCTCCTTCAACAGGGCCAAGGTCGCTGATGACCTGTATTGTGGCACTGACACCCTTGAAGACCTTCTTGCGGTGTGGAAAAAGGTCTTAGTGACCCTCCAGGCATGCAATCTGTGCTTGGCTCCCAGTAAGACTGTTGTTGCCCCAGTCCAGACCGACATTTTGGGGTAGGTGTGGAGTCAGGGTACTATTCGCGCTAGGTCGCACCGCATTGCAACATTGGCTTCTTGTGCCCCGCCTGCGACTGTTCGGTCCTTCATCGGTGCGTATAAAGTCCTAGCACGCGTTTTTAAAGGTTGTGCGTAGATCCTTGCCCCCTTTGACAATGTGGTCGCTGGTGGTGAGTCGACGGCTGCGATTGTGTGGTCAGATGAACTTCTCCATTGTTTTCATAAGGCTCAGCAGGCATTATCCACTAGTTGCGCTGTAACGATACTGCAACCTGATGATCAGCTTTGGATTGTCACTGATGGTGCGACAATGTACGTTACACGGGGGGAAAAGTTGCTGCTCGCTAGATATTTTAGCGATAAGCTTCATAAAAATCAGATGAATTGGCTTCTGTGCAAGATTGAGGCCCTGGCTATAGTTTTCGGTCGAAGGCCATAGTAATCAATTGTCGAGTTCACGCACATAGGTTTAGTTACCAATGATCACGCGCGTGAACTCGACAATCGATTACTATGGCCTTCGACCGAAAACAGGATGTAAATACAGGTATGAGCGCTGGCTGAAATAACATCATTTTTATCCATATCTTTCACATATACTGCAGTCAGATTCACTCGTGTTCACTCTGAAGGAATCACTCACATGACCTGTGCACTTGTAATGACACATCAAGGATGTTAAGAGGCTAAAAGCAGGTTTAAAACTTGCCCCATTGAAGTCAACAGGGTGCAAATTTTAAAAAGAGGATAACACGGTGTAGGCAACACCGATTTTTGTCGTTGTTCTCTGTATTGACAGCACTCCAAATTTACAAAAAAATGAGCTCAATGTTAAAATTGACCGGAGTTCTCCTTTAATGAAAAAAATTATTAAAATTAAGATACAATTTATACAAAACGAAATTAACTTTAAAAAAAGGCTTTCTACAAAACAAAACTTAATGAAGAAAATTAAGTTTAATCATGTCTGACCCATTAACAAAATCATGTCTGACCAACTCTATGTCTCCCGATGCATCCTATCATGGTGTTCACTTTTCAAAATCAACATAGATGGAAAAAATAACATTATAATATTTGAACAAATATGAAACTAAATGCTTTTATTTAATGGCTACAACAAATATAGTAGGCCTACATACTCTCTATTTGTACAAATTGCCCAACATTCCAGTTAATTCTCAAATTAATTTTCAAATTATTGAAAACAATAAACATACCCCATAAAAAAATACAGTTGTACTGCAGTTTTTTCTAAGTACAAGAAACACTCTTTCTGCGTAGAGGGTCCATTTATGTAAACAGGTCCCATTCATAAAATCCTTCAGTTTTCGTGTGTTGTTTGTGCACCCGACAACGGTACATGTTGAGCCACAAGGAGCCATTGACTAATCTGTCAGCATTACTACTTGTCAGTAATCAGTTTCACCCGTTTGTACCGCAACGCGAGTATCCCTTGTGTGCTAGCTTCATTAAGCATTAGGCTAAACTGGAACTGAGATACCGTCAACAGGAAGTATTAGTGGTGAGAATAGAGATGCACTTTCTATAACTACTCTTGTGGTGTCTCCCATCACAAGACACCACACATGTACTTGGTTTGGAGAGTGTGAAAAGCCATATACTGGCCTTGCATGTTTGCAGCTCCATCGGTAGAAATAACAATACAATTAATCATGTCCAGTTGTAGTGTATCAATGACTTCTTTAGCTAACTCTTAAAGTTCCTCCCAGATGATGCCTTCGAGAAGGCTTATAAAGGCTTATAAAAGCCTTTGAGAAGGCTTATAATGTCCGCGAACAACTTCGTGAAGGCAGATAATGTCCGTGAGGAATGTCGAGAAGGCAGATAATGTCCGCGAACAACTTCAAGAAGGCTTATAATGTCCGTGAACAACTTTGTGAAAGCAGATAATGTCCGTGAGCAGCCTAAAGTCCGTTTTAAATCCTCAAAGCCGAACCATCAACCAGCCCCAACCACTAGCACACTCAAAAAATCGTGGGGTTTTTTTTATACAAATGTGCAAACAATTGCTACTCCATGCTGGTCTCTCCCTGGACCTCCCCCCCACTGCCTTCCAATAGGATGACTTGTTGATGCGCTAAGCGAGGTAACCATCCGAATCTCGCGAGAGTTCCTCACAGAGTTAAAGACCCATACCCATAAAATCAACATCCCATTAAGACATTACAATGACGGTATAAGGACACAATATAAATAACCTAGCTCTTTTGAGGTGTAGCTACAAAGAGACTGAGAGAAGAAAGAGAGAAGAAGATGGAGATGAGAGAGGAAGAGCAGGTATTGCATACTGTGCCCAGAATGAATTCATATGAATTGGGCAACTTGTAAAATATGAACTATTTAGCAAAATAAAAATAAAAAATTAAAATAAATGTCGAAACCACCACATGTGGTGAAGGGGGCCTTACATAACGGTGACAAGTAGTAGGTTCTTATGGCGTTTGTTAAGTCTCAAATCCCACACACATAAAAACCAGGCACGTACACGTGATACGAGCGCATAGAACAGTATCCATCCTGTGATTGGTCACTTCCACACCCAATTATCTTCCCATATATATTTCATGTAGTTTAAATTTGCTACAAAAACATTTACACCCAGTGCAAGTTAGTCAAGTCTGAGCTGTGGAGAACAGGAATTGGCCATTCACATAGGGTTGCCAACCGTTCCGTAAAAAACGGAATCGTTCCGTATTAAAATAATAAGGAACGCAATTTGTTCCGTATTTCTTTCAGAGCCAAAACGAGCAAACATTGTCATTTGTCATCTAAATCAATGAACGAGAGGACGTTTTATTTTGAAACTGTGCGGTGTATGCTAATTTCCTACTCTTGTGTTTTGTTGTCACCAATGAGATACGCGCACTTACATTCCCACTCAGTTCATTGGTCAAGATTGGCCCACTGCTGCTCGTAAGGAAGATGTGTCGGCGAAACAGACAGCAAAAACTAAGCAGCATGGACGACACCGTCACCGGCTCGGAGAATATACAACATTTACCAACCAGTACTGCTTCTACTAGCACTGACAGTGGTACATCTCCCAAGAAGAAACAAAGACGTTTACAAAAATATCGAGTTGAATGGGAAAAGGACCACGCATGGCTGGGGAAAGTGCATGACAATGAATATAAAGCGAACTGCATAATCTGCCGGCGCGTGTTTTCAATTGCCCATGGTGGCATACATGACTTGAAACAGCATGCAAGTGGTACTGGACATGTCGAAAGACAACGGGCCAACCAAACAAGGGGAAGCCTTGACCGATTTGTTGTCCATCAGGCAACTCCAGAGGCAGATATGGTAAGGACTTCTGGTTATGGAAACGTGCAATGAATGAATGTCAGCATGTTATTGCCAGCGATATTACAATAGGCCTTAATGATAGCCTACAGTAGGCTATCATTAATATTTTATAAATACTTATAAATACTTTATAAATAGAATTTGATTGATTTATTGAATATTATGAAGAAGTGCAATTGGTGGATTAATGCATAAAATGTATTTCCAAAAATTACTACAAATACATAGATAGGCTAATTGATAAACTGAAGAATGCACTGCACATTATACACACAAAGATCTTTTACATTTCTAATAAGTTCAAACTTTTCATAGATATTTTCATGTGCAGACAGCTATATAAACTGCATGTTGGTAACCCTTGATGTAACATAGTTATTGATTATTAGTTATTCTGTAGATATAATATGCTTCTGTTTGTTAACCTGGGTTTAGTAATACACGTCGACTATAGGCCAATACGATAAGATATTTAATTTTTTTCCTTCTTGATAGGTGACTGCTGCAGAGGTAGCTCATGTGTACCACACAGTCAAACATGGTTTAAGTTATAACTCAGCCGACTGTGCATTCAAGTTGACCACCCAAACACTGAGTGACTCCAACATTGCCAAGAAGATGTCCTGTGGTAGGACAAAAGCTGAGGCAGTTGTGAAAGATGTCCTGTCTCCAAAGGCGATAGAAGCTGTTATCAAACAGTTGAAAAGGGATGGTAATCCACTACCATTCTCTCTCCATACAGATGCCTCAAACAAGAGCAATCGTAAAATGTTTCCCCTGGCTGTACAGTTTTTCACACCAGAGAATGGGATAGTCAACAAAGTAATAGATTTTGTAGAAAATCCAGATGAGTCTGTAGAGGGAATAGTCAGATCAATCCAAAGCTCCCTTGACAACATAGGTTTATCCCTTGATCATGTATCTGCATTCAGTGCTGATAATGCAAATGTTAATTATGGTGTCCACAATTCTGTCTTCACAAAATTGAAAGAGATCAACTGTGAGATACTTCGTGGCAACTGTCATGCACATATCATTCATAATACAGTGAGAAAAGCTCTGGACCAGCTTTCAGTGGATATTGAAAATATTGTCCTCAAAGTTTATGGCTTCTTCTCCATCTCTTCCAAAAGGAGAGAGTCCCTGAAGGAGTTCTGTGAGTTTTGTGATACCGAATTCCATGAAATCCTGCGCCATGTAGTGACCAGATGGCTGTCACTGAACCCTGCAATCACCCGCCTGCTCCAAAACTGGTTGCCACTAAAATCATATCTGATTAGCATTGGTGAGGAATGTCCAAGGCGTCTTCAAACATTGCTGAGGTTGAGTGAAGATGCTCCTGGACCCGAGGAGGAGGCAGACATTGTGGAAGTGTACCTTCTCTTTTGTAGTAATATCATGTCCTTGTTTGAGGAGGTGGTGAAGAAGCTGGAGACAAATGTAACTTCATCTGTTGACCTTTACTGCATCATGGATTCCTTTCTGATGAGACTAATTCAGAGAAGGGATGATGGCTTCTACGGTTATCTCACACGACAGAGGCTCCAGCATCTCTCACCATCTGAAGCTGATGTTGCCAGGCAGGAGTTTACAGCCTTCTTAAACTCTGCCATTAGTTACATCCAGAAGTGGTTTGACTTTTCAGAGGAAAACTGGCTTTTTCACCTGCAGCCCCTCTCTTTAGAGTCTGGGAAGATATCTTTTGATGAGATGGAGAAGATCACTGAGCGGCTTCACTTGGTTGATAGGTAAGTTAGATACAAATGCAAATGTAAACCATGTTTTACTATTGTTGATGATTATGAAAGTACATACAACTGATAGAAATATTCAAATAAATACATGTATATACACATAACTTTCTACACATATAATTAATTTAGTTAAATAAACAGCAAAACACTGTACAAAGTTCTGAAATGTGTTTTATTTCTGTATTGACCACCGTATGGCCTGTGTACCATTTATGACTAACACAACCTTTCTTCTCCTCTGCTCTGAAAGACTTAAAGGGTACATAACATGCACAGTTTCACCTAATCTCATGTTAATCTTGAGTACCTATAGAGTAGTAGTGCATCCTTAATATCTCAAAAAAGTGTTTAGTTTTATTAAATTTATAAAAGAAAAATACAGCTTTCCGATTCTCTCCGGAAAAAGCCGAGGTCCTGGAGGCGGAGCTATAGAGTCAAGCGGTAGTGCTTGATTTCCAGCAAAAGACAGAAATCTGATCCAGTTGTACTTACATGAATGGGGTCTTTTATCACTGGGACCGCTCCACGTTTTAATAGCAAACGATTTGCAAATCCAGCGTCGACCTGGGCCTTGTTAATAAAACATTCGTCACTGAAATGGCCAGAACACACAACCGCACTTCCTACACTCCGTTGCTGCCCCGGAAAAACAAACGGCATCCACTGTTCCTGTAACACTGGGTTCTTTGGAAAGCTGGACACGGTAAGCTTTCCCTCACATCCAAAAACACACTTTTTTGGAGACATTCTTGAACAAATCCTATGCAGCGCTGCCGATGATTTCCTGTTGAAGCGCGTTGATGTGCGCGGTCTCGTTCTCCTCGCGGGCGAGCTTTTCCGAGAGAAATGCTCATATAAGGAGTTCCACTCTTATCTACGTCATTAGATCCACGATAAAAAAAAAAACCCAGCCGAAACTTGTACCAACCCGGAAGTAAGATTTTCAGCACAGAAATTCTCCGTTATTCGTCCAAAATATTTTTTTAAAACTTTGCCCATGTTTAACATGAGAATCCATCTCTTTAACACTGTAAACAACTCTGAATACATGAAACACCATGGTACCCCCCCCCTTTAACATCTCTATGGACAGCCTCTATGAAGAATGCATCACCACAAATAACCTCCTTGCGCACCTCACCACAGCGGCCCAAGAAAAGGAACAGTGGCAACGCAAGGGAACAGCAGAGAGGTGGATGCATGTTCTTCAAGCAACTGATCTCCCCAACATTCAGGCTGTTGTATCCTTTGTCCTCAGTATCCCATCTTCCACTGGGTTTGTAGAAAGGATTTTCTCTTTCATGAAAAGCAAATGGACAGATGTGCGAAACAAATGTTCCATTGAACTAATTAGGAGTGAGCTTATTGTCAGCCTCAATTATGACATGTCTTGCTCAGAGTTTTACTCTGCAGCACTGAAAGACAAACAGCTCCTTGCTGCAGCAAGAAGTCAAAAGAAATACCATTGGAAAAAGTAGGTTGTGTACCACTGAGCTCTTAAGATCCAAAGGTCAGTCACATTTCAATACAAATGAACATTCCAGGCATTTCAGGTAAAAAGGTGTTTTTTGGCACAGTGCAATGTTTATTTTAATTTGTCTTTACCATTTTGTACATTAACAGTCCTGTATTGCACACTGTTTTAAGTTAAAGAGAACTATTTTTTCTTAAGAGAAACCTTTTTTGCATTTTGCACATTCAGTCTTCATATCCTACTGTTTTAAGCACATGAGAACAATTCATTACTTAAAGGAAAAACTTTTTGTTTCTGTTTTTATTTTTGTGAGTTTGCACATTTTACAGGCTTTCAGAACTATCCAGAATAATTTCTGTTACAGAAATTCTGTTTTTCCAGTACAATAAATAGATAAGTGTTGTAACAACAATTTCTTTCTGTGTATTCCATGGAGGGGCGTGGGGTGGGGGGGGGGGGGGGTCTTGCTGTTGTGCAGGGGTGTTCCTTATTTTTTTTTCAACCCTACATTCACATGACTCTTTTTCTTTTTGATTAAGTGCAAATGGTCTAGTTGATGTTTTATTTATTTTATTTTGTATTGAGTAAGAAGTTCCAAAGCAGAATCATGACACAATAGAGCAGAAGTGAGATTTTTTTCAAAAACAGGATTTTTTTTTTCCAAGTAACTAGTCAGTGTTCATTTAAAATTCCAAACACACTGAAATGGGCATAATCTCTCGAATAATCTGATAAAGCCATTGTTCTGCCCTTTATCTCAAACGCCTTGCTTGAGTATGCAGTCAGGTAACGCCTCCCAAAGACAACAGACACAGGGATTGTTTCCCAGGTTTACTGCTGCCCAAGGAATAACGTAAAACTGAAAAAAAAATACAGAATTCTAAATGTACAGAGTCAATTACATGTTTGCATAAGCACAACAAAGGCTTTTACATTGCATATAGTTAGCATCAACTATAACAGAAACAGATTGTGCATTCACGAAACAAAGATATAACAATTAAATATGCAAAGGAATTATAATGTAGCAACATCTACATACTGAAAGTGCCTTCAAAACAACTTAAATAAAGGAGCAATAGTAGCCATGACCGCATGCTCTTCTTTGCTGCTGGGCTCACATTTGTGATGTCATCATATAAGGACATTAACAATAATTTATGCAATACCCAACTTTGAACAGAAGGGGTCACTTTACTACAACTTTTATATCAAATAAATGCAGAGTGTTCATATAGAACAGCACAGCCATTAAAGGTAGGGTAGGTAATCCTGTTCAGAAACATTTTTTTTTATACTGGGTGAAATGGTCCTTCCATTCTGATAGTAGTCAATACATTATGTGTTCAGAAAAAGGAATGGAAAAAATGCGAATGTAAAGAACCAATCAGATGCCTTCATGTCTCGTGCCCGAGCACCACTGCGTGCACAGCCCTGCGTGCACTCATCATCACATGTCACCGTTCCCAGAAATATTCAGCTCACTACACCGAGTAAGCAGGAGTTTGCGGCACAATGGCTGAGAAAATGCAGCAAAAAGTACCAATGCCAGCTTTGCTACTTTGCTAAACTACTTCCTCGGACCCTGCCCGCACTCTTGAACGACCTCCTCTGCTTCGTCCCCGACCCCGGAGTGGACCTGTCCTCGAACCGACGATGCGGTACTTGTCACCGGAGTGTAACGTTAGTCCTCATCAGAGTCAACAATGTTTTCATCATGGAAACTCTTACATGCAAAACACCGTATATGTTATGACTCTTACACGAAATTCACCTTCATCACAGTTTAACTGATGGTAATGGAAAAACGTGTATCAATGCAACCTAGCTTTGCCTTATAAATATAGCTCGTTACCTATAGCCTAAATATAGCTCGTTACCGAATCAAACAAAATATATTTTAAACTTTACCAGTATCGATATGCTAGCTTGATAGTGAGTACTAAAAGCCATCATATTTGTTTATATTCATAGTGATAAAGTTAGGTATTTTATTACATGTGATTCTGACATGATGTCACTGCATGCACTGCGCTCCTTCCTCTCCACTCGTCTCAGGTAAATAATAACTGCGTCTTCCAGCTGAGCCTGAGCGTTTGGCGTCGCGCGTTCATGTGTTTTGGGGGCGTGGCTTTGGAAGGAGCCCAGAAGGGAGGGGGTGGAGTGAATGGAAATAATGACCTGTGTTTACAACAGTCGTGAGAGGTCTACAGACACTCGATTTTTATACTTTCTTTTTCAGAGTACTTACATTTTAATTATGTATTGGTATATAAAGACAGTTTAAACAAATTTGGAATGTTTTTTTTTTCTGAACAGGATTACCTACCCTAGCTTTAAAGGAACTGTATGTAAGAAATGTATTTCAATTAATCATAAAATGGCCCTGATATGTCACTAGACATTAAGAAATCATGTTCATTTCAAATACTTATATCACTGACAACAGTAGTCCGGCCAGGATATTGTCATTTAAAAAGTGATGTTGCAGCCCTCAACTGATGTTGATGTTGTCATGTTTTGTTTTGGCCTGATGCGCCTCCCTCCACCTATCTACCAATCACGAAGTCAGTAGTGTTTCGGCATCCGGGTTGCCAGCTCTGCTCTAGTTTCCACAGCTGCAGCTACAAACGTGTCGGATAAAAACTGTCTAACGTTACAAAACATAAAAGACCTCGTTATGAAGCAGAAATACGTTGTGACAAAGTCCGAAATAAAACAAGGATTTGTATAGGAGATGCCTTTGAAAGATGGAGACGGCTGAAAACAGAGAAGAATTTGAAGACAGACGCCAACGCAGCCTATCTGGCAACCTCGAGTCAGGGGGGAGGGGGAGGGGATACACCGCTCTATAGTCATTTGAAAGTGGTTGCAGTACCAGTTTTGGCCACAATCTTACATACGGTTCCTTTAAATTTGTGCGAATCGTGCACACGCCTGATTTTTATGTGGGCAAGACTTGAGACAAAAGAAACTCAATAGGTTTTGTTCTGGGTTTTTAGAATTGTTTATATCTCACAATTCTGACTTTATTTCTCACAACTGCGTGTTTACATCTCACAAAAAAAAAAAAAAAAAAGTCTGAATCGTGAGATAAAAAATTCACAATTGCCTTTTGTGTTTTTTATTCCGTAGCAGAAACAAGCTTTTTTGGGACGGGATGAGAAACAGAGCAAGAAAATGAGAGAAAAAAGAAAGAGAGAATATGATAGAAATGACAGTCGAAGAGAAGGTACTGCTATAGACCCCTTTTCAGTTGGTAAACATGGTGACTTTTTTTGTGGGCGGAGCTTAGGTGGAGGCAGAACGATTCTCCTGACCGCTTCACTAACGTTAGTTTGCAAGTTTTGTTAGCTTGTTTTTTAACAATGACTGGAGAAACTCCGATTTTATCTTAATGTGCAAGTTCACTCACTGTCAGGACCGCGATTGTTATTTGCAAAAGTTAATTTTAACAGACATCCCAGATTGTCTGACCCAGGCATACACACTCATTCAATGGATGGACGATCTGACAGGATTAACATTAACGCTACCTCTGGTTGAGTGGCCTGACTTCTACACCGACCCGATAGAGAAACTGAGTGTAAAAAGAAATTGAGGGCATATACATATTTAGACACCTATAACTGTACTAAATGGTCACGTACAAGACTTGTGTGGTAAGTCTTGTACGTGATTTATACGGATTAATACGGTAGTCAAAACCAGTTTTTTTCATCTTAGAGTTTTAGCCAAAGTGAAATCATTTCTTTCTTTTAAGGACTTTGAAAGGGTGATTCATGCTTTTATTTCGACAAGGCTTGACTATTGTAATTCCCTGTATCTGGGCACTAATCAAGCAACTCTTAACCATCTGCCAATGGTGCAGAATGCAGCTGCCAGGCTCCTTACTGGTGTGCGCAGCATTGGCTCCCAATCCGTTACAGAATTGATTTTAAAGTTGTGATGCTGGTTTTTAAATCCTTGAATGGATTGGCTCCTGTATACGTCTCTGATTTACTTTCCATTCACAATCCTGGAAGGTCTCTTAGGTCATCCAACCAGAGACTGTTAAATGTTCCGCGGGTCAGATTAAAAATGAGAGGAGATCGAGCCTTTGCCGTTGCTGCACCAAAACTTTGGAACAGCTTACCTGTTTTTATTAGAACTGCCACTACCCTACATGAGTTTAAAGCTAAACTCAAAACCTACTATTTTTCTCTGGCTTATAATTGTAGCTGATTTGTGCGGTGTCTGGTATGTTCTGTGTTTTGTCATGTTTTCTTATGTAGTAAATGATGTTAATGCCAATGTTTTGTGCAATAATGTACAGCACCTTGGTCAACAATCGTTGTTTTTAGTGGTGCTATATAAATAAAGTTGAGTTGAGTTGAGTTGAGTTGGTAGCCTACGATCTGCAGTTCTGCCTAGCCAGCGCCACAGCCAGACAGAAGACGACAATGTAAAGAGTGACATTATGGTTTAATTTTAATGATTTGAATATTTTCTAGAAATAAAAATTCCAGATACAGCATATTCATTTTTTAACTATGTATTTGATTACACTTTCTTACCAGGTTCTTCAAAAAGTCTAGTCACAATAAAAAAACAAAACAATGTATAGGCCTACAATCATATGATTCACAAATAATCACAATAATTTAGAAAACATTATGCAATAAAATTTCTAATTGGAGCCTGTACTCCGTCGATTCTTGCACCCAAAAACACAACAAGATGACATTTAATAACAATAATAATAATTTAAGCTCCTTATTATGTAGCCGAATCTGTGCTGGTTTGTATTGGCCGCCTCCAGTTGTCCGTTTGTTTTGCCTCCAGCTAGCGCCGTGACGTAACTGTGACGTCGGCGCAAAAGGGGTCTAAAGTATTATTGTATAAATATATTTTTGTAAATGCAACAGTTAGTATCAGTCATAACTGATTAATCATTACTGCAATATTAAAGTACTAATTTTGTCGGATAAGATTAGAGATAGTATGTTTATCTATTCTTTAATCCTTTATTCCTCCAGTGAGCAAACCAGAGGAAGAAAAAGAAACAAAAAGTTCATACCGGTGTTGGATAAAGGATAAAGACAAATATTGATTTGATGATGATGATGATGATGATGATGATGTTTATGTTCAGACTCTCAGGTCACTGTTGGATATGCACTTCTATTCACTTCACAGATAAATATCTAGTGGAGGTTGAGAAGAGAGACTGATCCTTTGAGTGTACAGTAGTGTCTAGAAGAGCTAGATAAATGCTTCATTCAGTTTATTCATTCATTAAATTACCTGATTTTTTAAAGGTGGTTTAAACCCGTTTTTTTAAGATTAGTAGTTTTAATAAAAGTTTTTTTTTAAATCTATATCTTTAATAAGTCAAATGTAAACGGTGCTGTATTACCATTGTGCATGAAATTTACTATATATGTAAATGAACCTATATATATATATTTTTTTTTTTGCTCTCTTGAAGAGAGCAAAAATGTTACTCACTGTTACTCACACATGTTCATGTTCTCAATGTATACATAATAGGCAGAATATTTAAACTATTCACAAACATAGGTGTTGCACAGATTCTGGTGTCATCTAATGTTTGATAAGGAAGTGCTTAACACAAGAACCCTAACTATTACATTCATAGACAGATGAAATTTACAATTGTGCTTCATGCAAGAGTGTAAGTGATCATTTCTCTTCTGGGAACAGATTTAAGTATGCCGATGAAGGTTCACATATTTTCAGTGTCAGAATGTATTTTACTGCCACTCTAAACCATTGATAAAACATTGCATATATAAGTGGATTCATACAGGAATTCATGCACATCATCCATAACATTACGTTAATTATAAGAGTGTCATTTTCGTCATGCCCAAAAGAAAGAGTAACTATGTAGTACGGCATCCAGCAAAGAAGATAAACCAGTACTACAATCCCTAAGGTTCTTGCAGCCTTTTTTTCTGATTTGGCCTTTTTTTCTGTGACTGAATTTAAATGCTTAGCTTGCCGTTTTGCTACAAAGCAGATTTTCACATATAAAGGAATAATTATACAACAAGGAGACACCAAACAAACAAAAACATCTATTAGAAGATTTTCCAATGTAACAACAAGTATGCATTCTCCAATACATGTGTGGTTCCCCTCTGGATACAGTAAAAATTCATACAACAGATAAAACGAATAAAAGAAGCAGAATAACCAGTTTACAACAGTAGAAACAACAGCTCTGTTATTATTGACTCTTATTGGATACCGCAAAGGGTCAGTCACAGCAATGTATCGATCCACAGAAATAATAATCATATTACCAAGAGATGCATCGACAACAACATAAAGAATAAGAAGGAATAGTGAGCAAAATCTTTCTCCAAAGTACCAGCATGGCTCAATCAGTGTCATTCCCTGCACTGGCATGATAATCAGTCCTGCGATCAGATCAGCCACTGCCAGAGAGAAGATCAGCACATTGGTGGGAGTGTGGAGCTGCTTGAAGTGCGAGATGGAGATGATCACCAACAGGTTCAGAAACACGGTGAACACTGATGTTACAGCGACGAAAGTGTACACAATAATGTACTCTGCTTCAGGTCGGACACTTCTGGTACAAGACAAATTGTTGTTTGGAAAGCAGTATTGGATTGTTTGATTTTCCATGTTTGTCACTCCTCAGTTGGATAGATTCTGTGTGAGGATGCTTGTTAGTTTAGCCCCCTGGTCCTTGTCACTGACACGACTCAGTTTTATACGTACAGAAATCACAGCGACCACCCCATTCAACAATACAACCCCTCAAATCCACCCACTAGTTAAATATGCATAGACCTGTTCAATCTGATCTATAGAATATAGTGGATTAGCGAATATAATCAAGCTAGTTTACTCTTACATTCTGCCTATGTAAGACAGCATCTGTACTAACAAACAGCAGGCAAGTGCACTACTGTAAGAGCAATCCATCACCTTCCATTCTACTCAAAATAATATTCATGTTAACATACAATAAAAATTAAAGATTGAATCTGGATATTTTCACATTTCCAGTATAGGGCTACCACCAATTTATGTCCCTGGAAATAATCTCATGAAAGGAGCTTTGAAATATTATTAGACTGTTATGCAAAGGCAGAATAGAATAATTCATTTAGTCAAAATTGAATTATGACCACAATTTGTCCTTATAAACTATGATCTGTCCTTTGACAGCTTTGGTTAAACTATGCTTAGATTAAGACAGGGGTGTACAATGCTGCTCCTGGAGGGCCACTGTCCTACAAAGTTTAGCTCCAACTTGCCTCAACCCTCCTGCCTAGTAGTTTCTAATTTGACTAGTAAGACCTTGATTAGCAGGTGTGTTTATGTGGGGTTGGAGCTAAAGTTTGTAGGACTGGAGACCCCTGAATTAAGAGAAAATGGACTGACCAAGGCAGAGCCGGAGGGGTGAGGTGGCCCGGTGAAGCCATAAGGATGACGGTCCCAGGTGGAGCCGAGGGGGAGAGGGGCCAAGGTGGAGTCGACTGGTCGATGGGCCATGGTGGAGTGACGGGCTCAGAGGATTGAGATAAAGCCAGGGGAATGACATCTTTTGGCGGAGCTAGCGAACTGGAAGCCCCAGGCAGATCCAAGTTGCTAGGTGATGCCAATGAGGGAGGATCCGAAAGGCTGAAAGGAGCCAGCAAATAGTGTTGCATTCGTCAACGAAAATTATGACGAAATATTGTCGTCAACGAACCTTTATCACCTGACGAAAACGAGACAAGACGCAACGTAAATGCTGGTCATGTGACGATGACTAAAATAAATGTATAATGCAATATTGTTGACGAATAAAAACAAGACTAAATGTGGTTTACAAAATAAAAACTATGCTAAAATGTCTCTTCATTTTCGTTGACCAAAACGAGACGAGACGAAATGTTGTAACGCCACGACGAATGAGAGAGTTGTGCGTGAACTCATAGCTCATGAACTCATGCGATCTGGTCACCCGATTATCAGCGAATTTAACAATATTATTCCATTAGTTATTCCATTAAAATGTCTCATTGATATATTTGACACATTCATAATAATTACTTTTGCCGGTTCTTTGTGACAGCTGTTATGTGTGTTATTGGCAGCATGTTTACATGAACGCGTCACCACCGCATCAGCACCGAAAACATGGAGTTTATTTTAAAGGGGACCTATTATGCAAAATTCACTTTTGCATGCTGTTTGGACATAAATGTGTGTTGGCAGTGTGTGTACACAACCACCCAATAGTGATAAAAATCCACTCACTCCTTTTTTATTAATCCCCATAAATCATAAGCAGTGTCTCCCAACGTTCCGCCAGAGCATTGAGATTCTTGGATCTGATACCGCCCTGGCGGTTCACGTAGGCTACCACTGACATGTTGTCCGTGCGAATCAGCACATGGTAACCCCGTAGGTGTGGGAGGAAGTGCCTCAGCGCGTTCTCAACCGCCATCATCTCCAGACAATTTATGTGAAGGCATTTCTCCTGGTCTGACCATTGGCCAAAGACCGGTCTGCCCTCGAACAGGGCACCCCAACCTAGGTACCATTCGGCCGCTGTCCAGGGCTCCAGTGCTGAAATTCAGCTCTGAGTCACTCTGATACGCAGACCGCCGGAAGCCCAAGCTCGGTGTGGTACTCGTGCATTCAGCCAGCGTTGTAGCGGGCGCATACGTAGCAAACCCAGCTGAAGCACCGCTGCGGCTGAAGCCATACAGCCTAGCATTTTCTGAAAGGTTTTCAGAGGAAAGAGGCTGCCGGTCTGAAAAGACGCGGCTAAGTATCGAATGCGGCGTCGCGCTGCATTGACAGGTGAGCCGTCATAGACACAGAGTCCAGATCTATCCCCAGAAAAGAGGTCGTCTGGCTGGGCAGTAATGAGCTCTTGGTCCAGTTGACCGTGAGACCCAAACTTTCCAAGTGGCTGAGAAGCCGCGTTCTGTGAGATAACAATTATATCTCTGACTGCGCTAGAATCAGCCGATCATGCTCTTCATAAATGTACGGGGTGCTAGGGACAGGCCAAACGGGAGGACGGTGTATTGATATACCTGACCGTCGAAGGCGAATCTCAAGAATGGCCTGTGATGGGGTATTATCTGAATCTGAAAATATACGTCTTTCAGATCGAGAGATATAAACCAGTCCCTCGGGCGAATTTGCGCGAGGATTTGTCTGGTCGTAATCATTTTGAACGGATGCCTCATGAGGGCTTTGTTCAGGTGTCTCAGATCTAAAATGGTCTTTGGGACGAGGAAATAGCGGCTGTAAAACCCTGACTCGCTCTGAGACGGCGGTACTGGTTCTACAGCCCCTTTGCACAGCAGTTTCGCTATTTCTGCGCGAAGTAGGTGTGCTACTTCTGGATTCACTTTCGTTTCGGTCCGGGCTCGGAAGCGCGGAGGGCGACGAGCGAATTGCAGCGCATAGCCTTGCTTCACTGTATTTAGCACCCATTCTGACACTCCTGAAATAGCCTCCCACGCCTCTGCATGCATGGCTAGGGGTAGAATGGTCTCTTGGTCCCGATCGCTGCACAGAGTGGGCTCGCAAACCTGAGTATGAGGCATTCGATGAGGCTCTCGATGCTTGTATACAGCGGTGTGCTGAAAGCGGCAGCTGGCTGATTTACATGTAACGTCCCGATCAGCTTGGATGGGGAACACTTCATGGGAAAAAACCCCATGGGGGAATGGCCTTGTACCCTCTCTCACTAGCGCCGTCCACTTGGGAGAGCGTCAAGGAGATAGAGGAGTGAAGTCTCGCGGAGAATGGAGCTTTCCACGATTTAGTGAGTTCAGTGTGGAGTTCTGGCAGGAAAGGTGCAGTTCTGGACGCTGGCGCTTGGCGGCGGGCAGGAAGGAAACACCCATCGAGCCTGTTGGGCACGGACTCTTGAGGCGGGGACCACTCAAGGCCGAGTTGACCGACCGCCATGGTGAGGAGGCGAATAAGTTCAGCCTCTACGCTGGCCCGAACTCCAGCGGACTCCTGGAGCGAGGGGGAGGGGGGAGGGGATGGAACCGGACCAATCCTCGCTCTCTGACGCCACGAGGTTAAGGGCGTCCTCTTCCGCTTCATCTCCCGAAGAGAGAGAGGGGGTGAGGGTGGCGCTGCACACGTGGCGACTCGCAACAGGTGTTTGCAGTTGAGTGTAATTGTGTTCATGAGTGTTGGAGTAGTTCTCTTGGTTTGTTTGCAGCTCTTTTACTTTTTATTTTTTACTTTTAATACAATTTAATATTGTTCCGTGATGTCTCTAAGGAAGATGGGGATATCATTGCTGGTTTTAATACTTTTATTCCACTCTGCTGCTGGAACATTTCCGAACCGGATTCAATACACCCGAGATCTTCTCCTTGAACTAAACACAGGCAGCTTGATGTCGAGGCAACTTGCAAATTCCCCCCTGTTTAAGGACATTATGGCTTACAATAATTGCCAGCTTTTTAGTCCTGGAGAAGATGGCAGGACCAGAAGAAAAACACGTAAAAGAGGCAAAAAAGGCGGCATGCGACAGTGCGTGAGAATCCTAACAAGGAAGAGACGTCTGCCTCTACCTTCAATAGTCCTGGCAAATGTTCAATCACTGAAAAACAAGGTGGATGAACTGCAAGCACGAGTATCTCACACACGGGAGTTCAGAGAGATTCAAGATTCAAGATTCAAGATTTGTATTATTTGTCACATACACAGTTATATACAGAATATACAACCAATAGTGAAATGTAAATAGGGTCCACTCCAAGATAGTGCAATATTATAAAACACTAAAAAATAATTAACAATGTAAGCAACATAAAGATAAAATTTCTAATAATAAAAAATATGTATGTTAAACTGAGAATATTTACAAAAATTTACAGACAATAGTAACGAGGGTTACATGGCAGCAATGTAAAGTGCAAAAAGATGCAGTTTTGTAGCTGCGTTAAAATAAAGAGCAGTTAGTGCTGAGTGCAGATATTAATGTGCTGAGTGCAGGAATTAATGTTCAGAGTACAGATGATGTTAAGAGACCGAGTTTAGGAGCCTGGGGCCGTATGTATAAAGCCGCTCAGAGTAAATTTTTTGTCTTAAGTGTGTCAAAATTCTAAGAATGACGTAATTTTACTCTTATTCTTATTCTTAAGAATAAGTGTGATTCATAAAGGTTCCTAAGTGTCAAGACTAGGTCTCAGCTCCTAAATTATTTAAGAGAGCTGGAGAGGTCTCCTAACCAGTTAGGAGTAACAAGATGGCAGCAGAGAGGAGGAGGCCGCGCAGTTTCCAACAACGTAAGAATGTGTTGGAATTATATGATGACAGAGAGTTGATCAAACGATACAGGCTTGATCGTCAGGGTATTCTTTTTGTTACTGACCTAGTCAGAAATTTAATAACTTCCCCCACTGTAAGAAACAATGCTTTAACTGCAGAAATGAAAGTTATAATGACTCTGCGTTTCTTGGCGACTGGAAAAATGCAGCAATGCACCAGTGATGACTTAGGGCCATCACAGTCCACAGTTAGCAGGGTCTTAAATACCACTGTTGCTGCACTAACCACACCAGACATAGTAAGGCAGTTCATTGACTTCCCAACTGACCTTCAAACTATACGGCAAAACCAAGCAGATTTTATGAGGATTGCGGGTTTCCCTGGAGTTGTTGGAACCATCGATGGCACCCATGTACGCATCATTGCTCCAACTGTAAATGAGGAGACATACATCAATCGAAAAGGATTCCACAGCATCAATGTTCAAGTCGTATTTGATGCCAATTACAAGATCCTCGATCTTGTGCCAAAATGGCCAGGGTCAACACATGATGCTCGGGTTCTTTCCCAGAGTGGCCTCACTGGGTTATTCGAACAAAATTATGTTCGCCCTGGATGTCATCTGCTGGGAGACTCGGGTTACCCTTTAAAACATTGGCTTCTCACCCCTTACAGAAGACCTCAAGGGGAACAGCAGCTCAATTATAACAGGTACTGTACTGGACTGAACTGTAGACAAGATACCAATTTTGTTCAATGAGTGCATTCTTGACTTATCTGACCTATGTTCTTTTATTGTTTTTGCATCATGAAGAGCACACAAAGTAACAAGAGCAGTGGTGGAGAGAGGAATTGGACAGCTGAAAAGAAGATTCCATGTCCTTCATGGAGAGATTCGACATTCACCTGAGCGTGCTTGTCGCATTATTATGGCTTGTGGCATTTTGCACAATATTTGCAAAGCTCGTAACCTCCCATTGCTTGATGATGATGACGATGAAAATGACGATCATGGTGATGATGACAGTGATCATGATTATGATGAGAATGATGACAATACCACCGAACACACATTACAAATCATTTCGGGGAGAGCATCACTCAGGGACTACTTTGCTAACTCACATTTTGGGTAAGCAAACTTGTAGACAATAAGTAACAACAAACTAATTTTTTCCTTACACAATTTTATTACACAAAGCATATGTACAATCATTGAGTATTCTTAATTCTTTTCAGTTTTAGTGAGTAATATTCATTTTGAATTTCCAGCAACTTAATTTGCAATTTGAGCTTTTTTCTTTTAAGGGACTCAATGTCATCCTCAGTGGCTGCGCCCTGTGCAAATCCAGTGTCTTGTGAGGCAGAAGGCTCATCTGGAGGACACAGGGAGATGTCCTGAGATGATACAGGAGAATATGCATCTGATGTACCGGCTCCAGAATTATCCACACTACATTCACATGCAAAAAATATTAAACAGTGCAAACATGTTTATTCAATTCAATGTGGTGATTGAAATACTATCAATTTATTAAAATGGCACATTACATATATACATTTTTACATGCATAATTTTCTTCTTACCATCTTTGTAACTCCTTCAATTTGAGAAGTGCAGGGTCTGGGGCATCTGGAATGCCACAAATAGAGGGATTGGCCATTCCAAGTATCTCCTCTACTATTTCGCCAATCTCAGACAGTGGTTTACATGGAGGGCCCCCACCTGTTTGACAAGAACTCAGCTGCTGACCACATTGAGACAATCATTTAATATAAAATGGTTTAATAAGCTAAAATAAAATGTACCTGTGGCTCGCATGCTTTCTTTATATGCTGCAATTTCCTTGCGTGTTGTTGACAACACATTGTACCACCTTTTCTCACAATCCTCTGCTGAACGTCTTGTCCAAGGAAATGCTGCATTTACTGTCAGTACAATCTGTTGCCATGCCTTTTTTTTTTCTTTGCTTGTTAAAGTCGGACTGAATTTTCCTCTTATCACATCCTTCCATTTAAGGACTGACTGCACTAGAAGAAGGTTTTCTTCCTTGGACCAGTTAGGTTTTCTTTTTGCATCCATTTTTTAACAATTTGCAACTTTTGTCTTTCCTTTATATACAGCTGTGAGTGCAATTTTGAATTATGTGATTCATCAGCTTAATTACTTAAATAGCATCACATTTGTCCATTTAATTAATGTGTTGAAACTCTATTAAAATTGTGTGAAATAAATGCATGTACTTATTTGTAATTTTTTTGCACAAAGCAAAAACGAATTATTCTAAATAAATTGAATTATTGAAATAATTGTTATGTCTTAACCCTCTGGGGACCAAGCTGTTTTTGGGGTCCTTGAGATGTTCTGACATGCCTTGATATTTGTGCTTTTTTCAGTTATTTATAAACATGTTAATGGCAAAGGTGTAAATTCACTCTATATAGCACAAACAGGGCTACCATAATATGCGAGCAACGTGCATGTAGATGTTTGTATTTTTAAGAGAATAATGTTTATGCGTGGTTATTGGAAAAAAATAAAATGAAAGTTGCTGATTTAAGAACACAAAACACATAATAAATATGTGTCCACAAGACTTTTGACTAATTGATGTTGTCCCTTTGAGTTCTAGCTTCAAAATTATGTGAAAATCATCCTGCCTGATTGTTCACATGAAACACTACATTGATTTAAACATTGTAAAACAGTTTTTTTGTCAGAAGAGGTTTATGCGTGGGAGTGGTAATGGGTCATCAATATTAATGAGATTCAGACCAGGGGTGTGACATAGACGCTCTCCCAAGTGTTAATGGGCCATCAGTGAGGCAGCCTGAACAAGAATGAGGAGATTCAAATGTTTTGTTTTTCAATCTGTTTTATTGTAATTTTGTAAAAACAAAAGTAAAGGCAGGTATCTCACAGTAAATGCTTATGCCCCGTTGATGCGGGCTCTAAGCAAATCAAATGTGACCATATATTACATATATGTGACCTTTTATATTAACATTACCAATCAATAATTGTTATATTGTGCATGCATAACAACACATTTGTTGCAAAGCCACACAGGCACATATAGGCTACATTTGTATCATCACTAAGTATATAAACAAAATGTAACTAACATCTGTAAAATAGTAGGTAAATATGTACTTACTCTTTTTGATTTTTGTTGCTGCGTGTCCTCGTTGCAGTGGAAGGCGAGAGTGAACAAGCTACATTCCTTTTAAAAAAAGTTACAAAACATATGTAACATCAACCAATCTCCAAAAATAAATAATAAAGTCATACAGGCTCATATTATTAACACGAAGTATAAACAAAATTGAACTAACACCTGTAAAATAGTGGGTAAATATATATTTACTCTTTCTGATTTCTGACTGTGTTGCTAAGCGCACTCCAAGTTGCAGGCGGAGGTAGTGATGAAGCTACATTCCTTTTAAAAAAGTTGAAGAATATTATTACATAAATATAACTATAGTAGCATTAGTCTATAATGAATTACTGATGTAAATAATTTTAGACGCGTGCAATAAGCCTATATGCGTGTCAATGGGCCATTACCGGAGAGGCACACCGCAAACATTAGCCTAACACATTTGTGCACTTCATTAACTGGGTATATTTACACATTTCAGCACATTTACACACATTTACAACTGATATTTGCGAGCATGCATCGTTAATGATAATGAGGCAGCATTTATATAGTCAAAATATAATCTAAACACCTACTAGGCCTACTTTCTAAAATAATTTCTAAATTCTATCTTTCATACATAATGATCTAAACATAAAATTTAGGCTACACATACAAATACAAATTTCCTAACCAAGGGGTGTAGCATATGTACGCAAAAAAAAACAAAAAAAAAAAACATTTTTAACATTGAAATGGTACGAGATATTAAATTCATGGTATAGATATGCACTTTCATTAGATCGTGTTGAATATAGGTAGATATAAAATGTCAGTACTCTGGATGGCAAGTCCACCCAGTATAATATGTAAGCTCATGTTTTGAATAGCTTGTCAACTAATGCAAGTAAGAATAAATACTTACTCATCCGAAATTCTATCCACGGCTGGATCAAGTCGCTCTTCAAAATACAAACGGTCGTCATCAGAGTAGTCGCGCTCCTCTTCTGATGAAAATCTGGACTCTTCGTCGCTAGTATCCAGGACGAACTGAAGGGCTTCCGCACTGGTGTACCGTGTCATCTTCCCAACGCGCAGGTGACGAAATGATGAAACTTGAAGCGTTTAATGCATTTGCTTGGGGGCGTTTACCTGTTTTGCATAGATGGCTTAGCACATTATCTTGTGAATAGCGCGCTCCGTAAGTAGGCGTGAACGAATTAAAGTCAATGAGCTCGTAATGAGCTCGACTGGAATCGCTCTCTTTTTATACAGATTACAGAAGCTGATAATATTTGTTTTTTATATAAATGACTTCATTTAACAGATGCGATCTCAAGCTTTATGCCCGTGGGTCTGTTTGCCTGTTTGACTGAATTTTTCGCAGAGTTATAGATCATTTTCGAACGCGTTTCAAATGGGAGTTTACTGACAGAGAGAAGGCAGAAATCGCATCATGTTAAAGTTTCTTTATTTGTCAAAAAGCAAAACACTTTATTTTTATTGTGAGTATACAGAAAAAAAATAGAAACTGAACAGGATCGATTGATGTATAACACGAAAATTAAAGATCAAAATTAACAGAGCATTTTGTGTTTATTTTTCATTGCTAAAAAAAAAAACGAGCAAAACGCGCCGGCGCGTTTTTGGTCCCCAGAGGGTTAATTAAAGAATGAATTAATTGTGTCATGCTGCTGTGACCTCACCCTTGCAGGCTCACTATTGGCTGATTCAGAGGTTCAGGGCGGACATTTTGGGTTCACATCATTGTAGTCCTTAGTTCTCAGCACTTAAGTTACACTTCAGTCAGCACTTAAGAATCAGTCTTATACTTTACTGAAAGTTGCTTTTAGCTGCTTTATAAAAGTCTCCTACTCTTAGAAAAATCCTACTCTTTACTAAGTATTTTCCGACACTTAAGTCAAAGCTTAAGACTTTTCTTAAGAGCATTTCTTAGAAGTTTTATACATACGGGCCCTGATGGCCTGGGGGAAGAAGCTTCTCCTAAGTCTCTCTGTTTTAGACCTCACACTGCGGTAGCGCTTACCAGATGGCAGCAAATTGAAGAGACAGTTATGTGGGTAGTTGAAGTCTTTAATAATTTTGTTGGCTCTACTCTTGCAGCGTTTGTGGTAGATGGCTTGCAGGGGTGGAAGAGAGGACCCAGAGATGCGTTCAGCTAAGCGCACAACTCTCTGAAGTGCTTTGCAGTCGTGACTAGAGCTATTCCCATACCACACTGTGATACACTGAGCTAAAACGCTTTCTATGGCCCCTGAATAGAAAGTTTTTAGGATCGTTGGTGATACCTTAAATTTTCTCAGCTGTCTCAGATGGTATAGTCTTTGCCTTGCTTTCTTCACCTGTTTATGGATGTGAGGGGTCCAAGTAAGATCCTCAGAGATGTTCACACCGAGGTACTTGTAGCTGCTCACCTTCTCCACAGGTGTCCCACTGATCATAAGAGGAGTAAAGGCCTGCTGTCTCTTTCTGAAGTCCACAATCAGCTCTTTGGCTTTGGTCACATTCAGAGAGAGACAGTTGTCCTGGCACCAAGATGTTAATTTCTCAACCTCTTCCATGTATGCAGACTCGTTGTTGTTGGAGATAAGGCCCAGAACCACTGTATCGTCAGCGAATTTGACAATAGAAGTGGAGCTGTGAGAAGCCACACAATCATGTGTGTAGAGAGAGTAAAGTAGGGGACTCAGAACGCAGCCCTGTGGCGCTCCTACGCTCAGGGTGATGGAGTCGGAGGTGAACCGGCCTACTTTCACTACCTGGGGTCTGTATGAAAGAAAGTCCTGAATCCACTTGCAGAGTGAAGAATTCAGACCCAGATTTAGGAGTTTGGAAGTTAATTTGCTGGGAATTATAGTGTTAAAGGCTGAGCTGTAGTCGATGAAAAGCAGCCTTGCATAGTCCCCATTTTTGCTGTCGATGTGAGTGAGGGAGGAGTGTAGGACGTGAGAGATGGCATCCTCAGTAGATCTGTTTGGCCGATAGGCAAACTGAAGAGGGTCTAGTGTATCAGGTATGAAGGAGCAGATGTTGTTTTTTACCAGTCTCTCAAATATCTTCATGACTGTAGATGTGAGGGCGATTGGACGATAGTCATTCAGGCATAAGGGTTTATTGTTCTTCGGCACAGGAATGATGACAGATTTTTTAAAAGATGAGGGGACCACGGAGGTAGCAAGGGACTCGTTGAAGATAGATGTAAACAATCCAGCGAGCTGGTCAGCACAGCACCTCAGAACGCGACCAGAGATGCCATCAGGTCTGGCTGCTTTCCTGACATTCACTCGCTTTAGTGCTCGCCTAACCTCGTCCTCCGACACGGTGATTGCAGGGTTGTCGCTGCTCTGGCTTTCATGCGCGCCGAGAGGCAGAGTTGCGCTGCCGCGATTGCAATCAAAGCGAGCAAAGAAAGAGTTTAACTCATCAGCCAGCGACGGATCTGCTCTCACCTCTGTGGAGGAATTGGTTCCGAAGGTGCAGATGGTCCTCAGTCCCTGCCACATGCGTCGGGAGTCATTTAGTTGGAAGTGAGACTCCACACGATCCCTGTAGCGGAGTTTGGCGTCTTTTACTGCGTGGCGAAGAGCATAGCACGATGATTTGTAATCGCTCATATTCCCTGACAGAAGACCAGCGTTGTATGTCTCTGTGCGTTTGTTCACTGCAGCGCGAATATTTTTGTCCACCCATGGTTTCTGATTTGAGAATATCTTAATAGTTACAGTTTCTGTAGCTTGTTCTGTTAGTGTGTTTACAAAACTTAATGCTACGTCCGTAAACTCGCTGATGTCAGATGAGCTTGCACGGAACATGACCCAGTCTACGTCTTCAAGAGCCGCCTGTAGCCAAGTTTCTGAAGTGGAGGACCAGCGCGTCACTACTTTCTGCACCGGGGGTTCCTGGATAAGCCTTTGTTTATATTCCGGTGTGAGGAAAATTGCGGCATGGTCCGATTTGCCAAAAGCGGGTTGTGATCTGGCTTTGTAGGCATTTTTAAACTGAGAGTAGCAATGATCCAGCGTATTGTTCCCTCTAGTAGGACAGGTGACATGTTGGTAAAAGTTCGGCATGACTTTCCTGAGATTGTCTTTGTTAAAGTCCCCCGCGATGATAAAAGCAGCATCAGGGTGTTTGTTTATATAGCCACTTAGCACTTCATGGAGTTTAGACAAAGGCTCACCGGTGTCGGCCTGTGGTGGAATGTAAACAGCAGTAGCGATGATCGATGAGAACTCCCGGGGTAGATAGAATGGACGGCAAGAGATGGATAAATGTTCCAGATGGGGCGAGCAAGAGTGCGACAGAGTGGTGGTGTTCCTTGGGTCACACCATTTCTTGTTGATCATGAAACACACTCCACCACCCTTTGTTTTTCCAGCCTCAGCTGTTCTGTCCTTCCGTAACACAAAAAAGTTATCAGACGGCGTCACATTAGAGTCCAGGGTTGAGGTCGCGAGCCATGTTTCAGAAAAACAAAAGATGTTACAGTCCCTGATGTCTCGTTGGAAACTTGTCCTGGCTCTCAGATCGTCCATCTTATTCTCCAAGGATTGGACATTGGCGAGTAAAATGCTAGGCAGAGGAGGACTGTGTGCTCTTTGCCTCAATCTGTTGCGAATACCGGCACGTTTCCCGCGATGTTTTTTGTAGCGTCGTCTCGAAAGGTGTCCATTGTTTGTTTCTTCATTGCGAAGAATCTCCGGTGGAAATGAAAAGTTTGAGGATAAAGTGTCCCAAAACAAGTCAGTACAGCGATATCCAATATCCAAAAGTGTCAATTTCTCGTAAGTTATCAGTGCAGACGTAATACGAGTATAAAGAGAAGGAAAAAGTAAGTATAAAATTAAGTAAAAGCACAGTCTATGAGGAGCGACCCTGACGGCGACCGAACGCAGCGGCGCCATCTTTGTTTAGCCCCATCTTTTTTTAGAGATGCGTGTGTTTTAGCCTTCACTCAGACATGGATCCTACGACCGATATTGATGGATTCGGGGTACCAATACGTCTTGATCGTGACCCATGTACGACGGGGAAGCGGCAGGGAGGTGGAGTATGCTTTTATATTAACCCAAGATGGTGTAATAATGTGACTGTTCGGGAGAAAATTTGCCTACCGGACATTGAGCTATTGACAATTTCGGTGAGACCATATTATTTGCCAATGGAATTTCCTCAAGTGTTTTTGTCGGTTGTGTATATTCACCCTAAGGCTAACTTTAAAAACGCAAATGAGGTATTGTTCTCTGTGTTGCAAAGACTTTAGTCCATCTCACCTGATGCCCCATGTCTTGTAATGGGTGATTTTAACCGCAGTAACTGCAGCAAAACATTTAGCCATTTTCATCAGTATATCACTTGTCACACTCGAGGAAATAAGACTCTTGACTTATGTTATGGATCCATACGAGGAGCGTACAGATCCGTTGCTGAGTCCCCTCTGAGCTCCTCTGACCACAGCGTGGTGCACCTGTTTCCAACATATAAGACTGTGCTGCGAAAGAGAGGCACAGAATCACGGACAGTCCAGGTATGGAATGAGGATGGTATATTGGCCCTACAAGGATGTTTTGAGTGCACGGACTGGTCTGTTTTTCATGCACCATCTGACAATATTAATGAGTTGACTGATGTGGTGGTTAGTTATATCTCATTCTGTGTCGATAATGTGATTGATACCAAGGTTATCACCAGGCATTCAAATAATAAGCCTTGGTTTAATAATGAACTGAAAAATCTTCTTAAGAAGAAAAGTGTTGTTTTTAAAAGTGGTGATAAAGTTGCTTATTCTGTTATTAGGAAGGAAGTAAGAGCTGCTATTGCAAAGGCAAAACATAATTATAAAGAAAAACAAAAATATTTAAATGCTGATCAAAGGGCGGTGTGGGACGGAATGAAACTAATGACAGGCATACAGGGAAGTAGAACTACGATATCCTTAAATGGGTATACATCTAATGCGTGTTTAGTGAATGAACTTATCAAATTTTATTTAAGATTTGATGTGGATGACGATAATGTGAAGTATGACTTTGGGCAAAGCAATAGGCCTACTGTATTTAGTATTGATGCTCCTACGGTGGCTAGGTTTTTTAAAAGGATAAAAGTAAATAAAAGCCCTGGACCAGATAATATTAGTGGTAAGGTGTTGAGAGCATGTAGTTCACAGCTAAGTGGCATATTCACAGAGATTTTTAACATGTCAGTTAGAACTCAAATTGTACCACAAATCTGGAAACATGCCATAGTTGTTCCTGTGGCGAAATGTAGGAGTCCGAAGGTTTTAAATGATTTTAGACCGGTAGCCCTCACATCATTAGTGATGAAAACATTTGAAAAAATTGTGAGAATAGAGATATTGAAGTATGTAGAAGATAATTTAGATCCTCTCCAGTTTGCGTACAGAGCAGGGAGGGGGGTTGAGGATGTCATAACCACTCTTGTACACTTAGTAGCCCAACATCTGGAGACCCCAAAAACAAGGGCACGGCTAGCTTTTATTGATTTCTCATCTGCATTCAACACAATCAAGCCACATGTATTAGCCGAAAAATTAGTTCGATTATTTAACCTTGATCTTAATCTAGTAGGATGGATCGTGAATTTTTTATCAAATAGAACCCAGTGTGTGAGAGTCAACAGTCTGCTTTCTTCCAAATTCTGTTCTTCTATTGGCTCGCCTCAAGGGTGTGTTCTTTCTTACTAATGATTGTAGGAGCACATTTGACAATAGGTTAAAGTTCGCGGATGATACTGTGATTGTGAGTCTTCTTGTAAATGAGGAGACATCTCATGGCCCAGTGGTGGAGGACTTTGTCTCCTGGTGTGTAAAATGTAACCTAAATCTAAATATATCAAAGACATGATCATAGATTTTGGAAAATCTGCCATTTCAGTCTCTCCTACTGTCATAAATGGAAGAGATATTGAGTTTGTGGATGAATATCGTTATCTGGGTACAGTTATTGATAATACATTAAATTTTAATGCTAACACAGATGCCATTTGTAAAAAGGTTCAGCAGCGTATGTTTTTCTTAAGAAAAATGAACTCTTTTAAAGTATGCTCAGTGTTAATGACACTGTTTTATCGGAGTTTTATTGAATCCGTAATTTCTTATTGTGACATTGTATGGTTTGATTGTATTAGCCTGTCCAACAGAAACAGAATAACCAAACTGATAAAGACTGCTTCGAAAGTGATTGGAGTTCAGCAGATACTGCCCCAGGACATTTTTAAAGGACGTGTTGTCAAAAAAGCCTTTGCGATAATCAATTGCCCAACACACCCATTACACAAAGAGTTTGTTATTCTTCCATCAGGACGTAGATATAGCGTAATGGGAGGGAGAACAAGGAGGTTTAAGAACTCATTCATACCAACTGCTATTCTAATGTTAAATAATCTGTAATCATGAGTGTTTATTATGTGAGTGTTTGCTATGTGAGTATTTTTTGTGATGTGCAGCACCTGTGCAAAACCAATTTCCTAAGGGATAAATAAACTCGAACTGAACTGAACTGAAGCGCAGACAGTAAGGGCGGTGACCATCGACTTCGTCCGGGAGGGAGCGCGGTGAAAGGGTCGGCGAGGCTGGCGGGGAGGGCTCCGGCGAGCGCTTGCAGACCCTCTCAGGTTCCGGTAGCCTCTGGGAGCGACGCTTCTTGCAGCGCGGTCTGGCGGAGGCGGGCGGAAGTGAAGGCTCTGCGTCGAACATTGCAAGTCGAGCCCGCAGGGTCGACATTGACAGTTCTTCGCAGAGGATGCAGCCGCCCTCAGCAAGGGCGAGGGCAGCGTGTTCATGGCCCAGGCAGAGAGTGCAGATCACATGACGGTCTCCGTTGCTGAGCGGGGCTCGGCAAGAGCCACAGGAAATACGAAATGCTTCGCGCTCTTTTAGAAATGTGAGTGTCACGGTGGCGAACACACACAGGCAGAAAAAGGATATGACGCCGGATAGCGTAGCAGGCACGGATGGCTGAAGGCGGCGAAAATCGTCCGGCTTCTTCAAGCGCTGTCCTGGGCGTGCTTCTTCGCTTTATTCGACGGTGTCGGCTTCTCTGGAGGATCAGCGATGAAAAGATTCGCTGAAGAGATGAAAATCAGGTAAGCAGCCTCCGAGCCGTCCTTTTATATGCTAAGCCACTCCCATTCTGGCAGGCTATGACGCGTGAGGGCACGATGTCACGCAGAGCTCAGTGGTAGGCTGCTGCAGTTGCCGCAGAGCAGCCAATGAGCGCGCTAGATAGCCCGCTCTAGGTCTGCTAGCTGCTGCACTGCATTGACAATAAATACAAAATTATAGGATAATTTTTGCCTTCAATATCTCAAGAAAAGATGACTTTACCCTTAGCGTAAGCAACTTACGCAATACGAGAGAACCTCTCATAAGAGAACTAAAACGACAGCTTGACACAAAGACTAGACTAAAACTAAAATTAAAACAGGCCGCCAAAAACAACACTACCAGCAAAGACAAGGCTCGAGAACTAGATGGCATAAGCAGAGGAGGTGGGAGGCTGGGTGGGAGCAGGTTTGGAAATAATCTCTTCATATTCCTTAATCCCACAAGGGTTCAAGTTCATCATATCCACAGCGGCGCCCGGAGTGTGGACAGGGCTCCACTCCATGCCTTCGTATTCTGTTAATATTCCCACTGGAACGGATACAGGAATCGGCTCACACACCTGCTCAGTCTGCTCAGACTGAATTGGCTCAGGTGACAGACATGGCTGCAGGAATTGACTCGGTAGTGGGCATCGGCTCAGGCTCTTGGTCCGTGGCGGGCATCAGCTCCGGGTCTGTGGTGGACTGCGGTTCCGGTTCTGTTGTGGGCATAGGCTAAGTGCAGATGATATTATAATGGAGGGAGTGGAGTGGAAGGGCTGCAGCGGAGTTACTCCGTCATCCTCCACCTCGCCGACAGTACAATGCCCTAATATTATGTCATGCTGGAGGTGATAACAAGGAGGTGCAGGTGAACATAATTAACCCCCTGGGGTCAGCGGTCGTGCCGGAGTTACCAGCTCGCTTTTTTTCTTATCAGTGAAAAAGAGACTCAAAATACTCTGTTGATTTTGATTTTACAAATAAGTGTTATACATCATTGCATCATCATCACAACTGTTAAATGTCTTCTTTTATTTGTGTACACTCATAATAAAAACAAAATGTTGTGTTTTACGTAAAATAAAGAAAATAAACATGATGCACATTCTGCCGTCTCTCTCAATGTGAAGTTCATTATGAAACGCGACAGAAAATGATCTGTAACTCAGCGAATGTTTGTCTCACAGACTTGAGACATATGTCTTTACAAAGCTTGGAGTCTCTATTTTTAAATGATGTAATATATCTGTGCTCATTAACTCTGTGACCACACCCACGCACACACGAGTGATTGACATGCAACTCGTCCATGTGAAGGAACACAGACCTGTAAACACCCTTATTACCTCAAAAACAAAGAATCAGAGACTTCAGTCCTCCTCTGCTTTTCATCGAGTTTGGAAGACATGTTGTGTTTGTGCTGTCCTGACCTGTTTACCGTGGATTTACCTCAGAAGAATTAGAAGAATGCGTTTTGAAGATGAGAAAGATTTTTAAGGTAATGTGTAATTTTCTTTTTGTTTTTTTCACAAACCACGCATAAACGTCATTATCTCAAAACTACAAACTTTTACATACATGCTGCTGACATATTATTGTAGCAGAGTTTGTGCTTAAAACAGTGTAATCAGACTTTAGCCATGAAAATGTCACAAGTAACAGAAATAAGCACAAATGTCAGAGCATGTCAGAACACCTCCAGGACCCAGAAAACACCTCAGATCCCAGAGGGTTAACCAATGAGTAGCCATGGCAACAAACTAGCAAAGAACCAAGGTAACAGTAACAGAACAGAACAGAACATGAGAAGGAAACACAGGAACAAAAGGAAACCACATGTCCACATGACCAGTCACAGGTGAAGGGAATATCATTAATCATTTCCTAACAAGGCCACATATTAAGGTCTGGGTAGATTAGATGGTAAGCAAACAAGTAGTTCTCGTAATCAACGTGTTGGGTGCAGGAGAAAAGGGCAGGAATAAAGATCTGAGCAACTTTGACAAAAGTCAATTTGTTATGGCAAAGCGACTGGGTCAGAGTATCTGCAAGGATTGTGGGTTGCTCCCTGTCAGCAGTGGTGAGAATTTACCAACAGTGGTCTGAGGAGGGACTAACTCAAACCAGTGACAGGGTATTGGGCCCAAGGCTCACCGGTGCACAAGGTCAAAGAAGGCTTTACTGTCTGGTCCAAGGCAACAGAAGGACTACTGTGGCACAAGTCACACAACATTTTAATGATGTTTTATTAACGTAGTTCGGGAGGAACATGTCAAAATAAGCTACTCTATTGCCACCTGCTGTCTACAATCAGTAATCACAAATACTCTAGTATCATCAGTTGTCTACAATCAGTAATCAACATATCTACCCAATCAGCACGAAGGCAAACCATATATAATCACAGTCAAACTCACCTCAGGATATTCTACAGTCTTCAGAACAGGTTTCGCCTAACAGCCACCATGTCGGAGATTGAACTCTTCCAGTCCAATGATGAATCTCTCTACTCTCAGGACTCTGCATCAATTCCAGCCACCCCAAAGAGCGCCATTACACCACCAGGTGCCGTCTCCGACTCTCCAGCTTCAGTGCGCGGTCGTCAGCCAATCCACACCGCTATCCATACTCCAGAACGACAAAGACAGCGCTCACCTCCACCAACGAGACGCACATCTTCTTCCTCATCCTCATCCTCATCATCCTCCTACTCACTGGCCCAGCCAACCATTCCTTCAATCGGGAATTGGACAGTGTTAGGTCTAAGGCAAGCTTTGACCAACGCGGACGTCCATTACCCTAGACGGATGAATAAAGCCGAATTATACCAATTATACACTAACCTACAGCCAACGTGCGCCCCCTTTAAACCCTCATCTCCCTCTAAGGTCTCCAATAAAGCGACAAACAAAACCAACAAAGGTAAAACACCACGTACCTCCCAAATCCAGTATTGCTCCACAGCGAGACCGGACCACTGTCGATCATCAGGTAGGGGCAGTGCGCCTTCAGCGAGCCTGGGACGGGCCCCAGTTTCCGCTGCTTCTAGACCACTACCCTCTCTGCCTTCTGCTCAGCATCACTCCTTACCGGTCACTAACAGCAACCGTCTTCCCTCTAGCGTGAGGTTGCCTCCGCTAGCGGGGCAGGCACAACCTGTTGTTACCATCCCAAATTCTCTCCATCGTTCGTGGCCCGCTGCATCTGACGTGAGGTTGCCTCCACTAGAATCGAGGGCCCAGACAACTCTCCCTTGTCCTTCTCCTCCGGGTACCACTAACCTTTTTTCCCAGCCATGGCCTACAGCAGACCCTAGCGTAAGGATGCCTCCGCTAGCGGTACAGGCCCAGTCGCCTTATTTTTCACCTCAGCTTTCTCTCTCCTTCCTGGTCGCTTTCCAAGCTCCAGGGGCCGTCGCAAACCCAAGACCACCTCCGTTTCCCACGTCGGCCCCGGATTGTAAGACCAAGCAAGACCTTGGGTTTTCCAGTCTCCAGCTCCGCCCAGTAAAGAGAATCCCCCGGCTCTGCCTCCAGTCGCTGATCCCGTCACTCCATCTCAGCCTGTCAACCTGTCGGCTCTACCTTGGCTCCACCCTCCCTTTGCTTCACCAAACACCATCATCCTTACAGCTCCACCAGGCTCCCTCATCCCTCCGGCTTCGGTTTGGTCAGATGTCACTCTGCCTACACCATGAACTTCCGAGCCATCAGCTGCGCTCCTTCTCTCCGTCTGGCTCCGCCTTCCCATTGGCTCCACTTCAGTCCTCTGGCACCCTGGCTCCAACTTGGACACTCGTCACTGCATCTCCGCCTTGGCCTCCAGGACCATCGGTGATGCCTGTTCTTGCTCACTCTTTGTCTGCACTCAGGGCCCCTTTCTGCGTTCTGGGGCGAGAAGAGCAATGCAGTTTGGTGCAGAGGCATGATTTATAAAGTCCCTGAGATAGGCCTCAATAAGGCCTCCCCGGTACAATGGGTCTTTCTTGAGCAGGGTTAGGCCGTCTTTAGCCTCACGAAGAGACTGGGTTTTTGTCTGCCTGACTCCACAGTGCAGAACTGGTATATGGACTTGGGCTGCCAGAATAGGCTCCCCTCACCTCACCTCGCTGAGCTACTGCTCGAGCGTCGGGTTGTAGGTGGTTGGCTTACAAGCAAGCCCCACTCCCCTAGGCTGGGCGCAGAAAAAATTCGGTCACCTCTAGAGCCGCTGACAGCCCGCTAAATCTGCACACTGTTAAATCTCAGGGTTAGGTGGTGGTATTCTCCTGTGATACAGGGTAGGTCTGAGTACTTTACTTTCAGTTCTGTATTATCCTACCTCGCACCAAGTTCTAACCTTCACTTCTTTTTGGTTTTCGAGGTACGTTCCCGTGAAGCCAGAGCATTTCCATGAGCTGACACCCATGCGCACAGATGGTAGGCCCCTGACTCTGGGGCCTCTGTTGAGGCAGAGTGGTGTATGTTGTACTCCCCTTGCTTAAAGTCTACTGCGTTTTTGCTGAGTACAATGCCATAGGCAATGTGATTAGGTACCAGGATGCTTGCTGTATGCGCTTTGTAAACAGCTTATCTGCCAACGAAGGCTGCGCTGTTAGGTAGTAGGCCTCAGCAGACCCCCTTGACTGAATAGCACCCAAGAGGGCGCTGTAGGCCAACTTACCTCAGGTGGTTGGCCTTAGCAGTTTGGGCAGTAGACTCAATGATGGGTAGTAGGCCTTAAGCAGGCCTCCTCAGAATGGAGTCCTAACGTTGTGGGACATACATTATAGCTGCAAACAGGTAGCTAGGCTTATTAGGCCTCTTGTGGGTGGCCTTAATATTTGTGTTGGTGTAGTATGGTTCCCAACAGTATATGTTTGTAGCAGAATAGACTGGCTATCAGCTAGTAGGCCCAACCAGGCCTCCCTGATGGCGAGTCCCCATCAGTATGAATTTGGCTGACAGCACTGACTTGCTTCAGGCCTAGTAGGCCTCTCAAATCTTCTAAGTGAGTCTTGAGTGACGGAGTATACAAACAGTGGTGTTAATGGTCAGGCGCTGACCTTAGCAAGGCCCCCCTGACCCTGAGCCCCATCATGGGGTGCTCGACTGTTAATTCGCTGGCCAATCAGACAATTGGCTGCAGTGGGCCTCTCTGGAGGCGAGCCCCGGTTATGATCAGCCGAATAAGATTGACCACTGTCAAGTGGTTGGCCTTATCAGGCCACAATGTAGCTCGGTACCCAACCTTACTGGCCATGGCAGTCAGTTTCTTATCTAAAGAAAACTTTCAGGTGACCGGCTTTAACAGGCCGCTTCAAGACTGAAGGCAGGTAGTAGGCCGACTGATACAACTCTCCTCTCCAGGGCTCCCTGAAGGCGAGTTCCCACGAATGCTAGCTATCAGGTAGTAGGCCTCTCCAGGTCTCCCTGAAGGCAGGTAGTAGGCCTCATCAGGCCTCTCTGAAGGCGAAGTCCCAAGGATGGGCAACTGCACAGCTAGCTGTACTGACGGCCAGGTAATAGGCCTCACTGGGCCTCCCTCAAGGCGACTTCCCAAATACGGACACTAGGTAGCCAGCCCTCTGGTTATCAGGTAGTAGGCCCAGGCCTCCTTGTAAGTGGTTTCCCAGCAACGCTGGGTTCTGGCAGATAGTGGCCGCTTGCTATCAGTTCAGCTGGCCTTAGCAGGCAGCTTCTGAAGGCGAGCTTGTGCCCTAGTATGACTTATGGTCATTTTCTGCTACTGGTTCCCTCACAGAACCTCTCTTCTTTATCTAGCCTACAGCCTGTTTTGCCTACCAGGTAGACCATGTGCTCCCCTCATTGAGGGTCACTATGAGTACTCATAGGTTGTAGGCCTCTCGTGAGGCCTCCCAGTTAGATCAGCCCTTAGGCCTTTTCAGGCCTCCTCAGTGTTTTGAAACACAAACGCTGGGTAGATCCGTGGATCGAGCAGAGAAACTCCCCTCGCTAGCAAGGGTTTTAAGCACTATGCTGAGTCATGTTCTCCGGGATACCCCGTCTCTGAGATCTGGGCCGAGTGGTTCACTGTCAGCTTTCCCTCAGGTTGGATGCCTTACCTAAAGTCAAGTATCCAGAGGCTCTGCATTCAGACAGACAGGAAGTTGGCCAGACTGAAGTGTCCAATGTAAGTGACGCCAAGTCAGGCCTTCCTGGTGGCATTTCGGGTGAGTGTGTTCCCCTGAGTAGTGATTGGCTGGGACTCCTTCGGGTTCCCTAGCCACATTCCCTAGAAGGGACCTCTTCTAAATTTGAAGCTGTGGTCCAAGGCCCTTGAGCAGGCCCAGGTAGGCATTTCATTAAACAAGGTTTATGGAGGTTTTCCTGTGGAACGTATAGCTCGGGCTATGACCGTAGGGAATCCTGTCACTGACAGCCCAGTGTGACCTGAGGGTGAGAGGTTCTGGCATTTCATTTGAATTTGCTGGTTTTGACAGTTGTCACTGCCAATGGGTATGCACTCCCCTTAGCATGGTGGAGTTGGTTTATCGTTTCCCTTAGCGTCAATCGACGCAGTGCGAGTTCCCTTTCGAAAGGTAACGTCTAGGTTACAACTGTAACCTCTGTTCCCTGAGAACAGGGAATGAGACAATGCGTCTTTTCACCATGCCTCTGGGCCTGCCTACCAAACACTCCCTTCAGACGAAAAGATGATTATCATGTTTGCAAGGCGCCCTTATATACTTCCAGTTATGCACGTTAATGATTCATGGGCTGTCGCACATTAATGATTCATGGGCTGTCGCTGGTCATAGGATTACCGTGATTTGATTGCGATTTCAGACATCTGAGGCGTTCCCCTTAGCGTCAATCGATGCAGTGTCTCCTTCCCTGTTCTCAGGGAACAGAGGTTACAGTCGTAACCTAGACATTCTATGTATTTATATCCCTGTGTTTCAGTTCTATGTTGTCGGATCTCGTTATTGTTAAGTCTGATTAAATCTTCTATGTATTCCTGTGTTATGAGTGATTTTGGATTATTAATTAAAGCCTATTTGAATATATATCTCAATTTCTCCTATAATATCTCCTTCGTTGTGTTATTTGACCAGTGAAAAAGTGACTGATTCTGGTATTTCATCTCTTTGCTGTGTATTTTGAATGTGACAATAATTCAGACCCTGCACATTTTACCTGTTAGCTTTCTCAGCACTTGTCCGAATAAACTATTTTGCTGTTTGTGGCGAGCAGGACGAGGTCGAGGGCCGTGGGAGGACGGCGCGAGGCCGGTGTCGTGATTATGATGAGCCACACCTGTGAGACGCACCGGTCTCGCATCTCTCACGGAGGAGCGGAGGCATAAAGGAGGAGCGACGACAGTGAAGAGCGAGAGAGGACAGGCCTGATTTTTAGTTCATGTTTTGTTTCTGTTTGTGTCGCCAGCAGTCGTCCGTGAGGGGCTGCTGGCTTTTACTTTCATTTGTGTATTTGTGTATTTATTATTAAAATGTTTAAGTGTTCGCCGGTTCCCGCCTCCTTCTTCCCATAACATCTAAATCCCGTTACATTGGTGCCGAAACCCGGGAAGGAGGAGGAACGCGCTGTCAAAGAGCCCTTGCCGCTGTTGGGAATCCGCGGTGCCATCGAGCATGGCGGGCAGGTTCCGTCGCCATGGACGCTCGAGGCGGTGCGCTGGAGTGAGTTGCCGGGGGGACGGTCGAGCTCGCTGCTGGCCGCCTGGGTGCTGGAGGGGCGGCTGCCGTCCGGTAGGGAGCGGAGGAGTCGTCGCCGTTCGCCGTGGGCCGGAGCCTGCTGCCATCCGCCATGACGGGGAGGAGCAGGGAACGGGGACTCCTGCCGACTGCCCGAACCCGGAGGAGCCGTCGCCGTCCACCAGGCGGCGGAGGAGTGTCGTGCCGTCCACCGAGGTCTATCCAGCGTCACCGCCAGGCACCGCGGAGAAGATCGCCCAGCGGGTGGCGGGCCGGATGGCAGCGCGTTGTGGGAACCGGATCAAGTTTTTTTTTTTTCCTCTCTCCCCTCTCTCGTCTCTGTCGCTCCTCATGCTTCCGTCTCCTTTCCTCTCGCCTCGTCTGTTCATACCCCCAGGTACCGCAGCCGCCGTGATCGGTCCCCCCCGGGGAGGGGGGGGGGGAGTAGGCGCAGCATCGGGAGTACCCCCCGGCCTGCGAGGGGCGATGGGGGTATGTGGCGAGCAGGACGAGGTCGAGGGCCGTGGGAGGACGGCGCGAGGCCGGTGTCGTGATTATGATGAGCCACACCTGTGAGACGCACCGGTCTCGCATCTCTCACGGAGGAGCGGAGGCATAAAGGAGGAGCGACGACAGTGAAGAGCGAGAGAGGACAGGCCTGATTTTTAGTTCATGTTTTGTTTCTGTTTGTGTCGCCAGCAGTCGTCCGTGAGGGGCTGCTGGCTTTTACTTTCATTTGTGTATTTGTGTATTTATTATTAAATATTGTTGAACGTTCGCCGGTTCCCGCCTCCTTCTTCCCATAACAACATACCCCGTTACACTGTTCATTTGCGATATAAGGCATTTTATCATTTAACAAAAATTACACGGTTGATTTCTCTTTGTATGCCAGGTACTAAACCAATTATACTTTTAGGTGTGTTAAAACATCCTATAACTTTAGCTGGTTTCATGAAACAGAAAGACATAATGGAAATATGTCTCTCTGCAATGCACTCAGAAGAAAAAAACTTACAAGACTACAAACACATACAACATGACTACAAGTTACTTGTTTTATACAACTGTAACGCTGCAGGCTGAATCAAAGGAGGAAGCAGGATCCATGTGCAGCAGCTTTATTAGATAGACTTAGACTTAGGCTTAGACTTAGGCTTAGGCTTAGGCTTAGACTTAGGCTTAGACTTAGGCTTAGACTTAGGCTTAGGCTTAGACTTAGGCTTAGACTTAGACTTAGACTTAGACTTAGACTTAAGCTTAGACTTAGGCTTAGACTTAGGCTTAGACTTAGACTTAGGCTTAGGCTTAGGCTTAGACTTAGGCTTAGGCTTAGGCTTAGACTTAGATTTAGACTTAGACTCGGGAACAGGACAAACAACACTACAAAGTCAAGAACCCACAACTACTGAAACAAGACACAGGGGGCCTGTACCATGAAGGTAGCTGAACAAACTCGGGGTTACAGGATTAGTTTTGAGTTGACAAAACCAAACCGATGCTATCAGGCTTTATTGGTACCATGATGCAGCTCATCAACTTTCTCTGTCAACTCAGGCTTTGCTCCTTAAGCTATGATTACTCCACGTGCGCGTGCACATAAAAGAGTAACGTCGACACTGAACAACCAATCGCGGGTAGAGCGAGAGCGATATATTTTTCCGCGGAGGAGCAAGAGATAATCATTCAGAATTACGATGAATTTAAATATGTATTTCAAGCTCGAAACAATACGGTCTCTGCTGCAAAGCAAGAGAAGACTGTTGGAGAAAGATCGCTGATTGTTAATGTGTAAGTTAAACAAATACGTTCTATATTTATGTAAAATTATGTATGTATATATATGTATGTGTAGCCTATATGTGTAATATAGCCTATAGCCTATTTTTATAATATATAAAAAATGTGCATGTATGTACTAAGAAAGATTAATATTCATTGATTTTTAGATGCAACCCCAACTCCAAATGTCCTTGGCAGCAGATAAAGACAAAATATAAAAATATAATTCAAAGTGGTGAGTATTTACCACAACTTTTTATTACTTTTGTTAACATTTTATCACAAACACTTGTTTGCAGCAAACAGAAATAAAGAGTTAAATTCAGAAAACACTGGCGGAGGAGTTGGCTCTGAGTAGGCAATAAGGGACGGCCGATTATGGATGGGATTACAGGTGCTGTACAATCTGACCCTGGTGCTGGCTCCTCTAAGCAAGTAACACTGGGTACATGTGCAATACATTACTACTTTTTTAAGTTTTAAATATGGCTGACTCTATGTTCTGCAGTAGAGGGAAATACAGTGTCCCTGTTGAAGCCAACACACATACACACACACAGTCTCCCACACAGAGGTCAGTATGCAGCAGACAGAACACCAAACATAACCTGCTTTACAACAGTTGTGCTTTACATTGGCCTATTTTTATTTATTAGGGTGGAGGAAATGAAGACACTCTGTCTGTGTGTTCTCAGGCAGTTGCTGATGTGAATGCACTGGGCTTTTTATTATGGCGAACATTTGAATATGTGGCTAAAAAACAGTGTTGGGGAAAGTTACTTTTAAAAGTAATGCATTACAATATTGCGTTACTCCCCAAAAAAAGTAACTAATTGCATTACTTAGTTACTTTTTATGAAAAGTAATGTGTTACGTTACTTTTACGTTACTTTTTCTTCTCACCTGGGCTGGGCTTGCTTGTTTGTTTTTTTTAATAACAAGACAAACATAAAAGTTATATTTTTGGCAAATGTTAAGGCCCTTTCACACTAAAAGTGAACTGAATAAGCCTCAGGCTGAAGGAAATGTATATTTACGCTTAACAGTAAAGGGTGCCGCTCAAACCTTTCAGCTGCGCTGCTGTTCTGGATTAAAGAACAATAATATACAGGAGAAGGAAGTTCAACACTCTTATTTCTAAATCTTATAAAGTAATTTTTGCTTATTAGTATGGTTGAATTAGATCATTGAAGGTCAGCAGCAAAGACATTAATAAAGTGAGATTAAATTCACAAAGTATATTTGTGTAATTTAATAGTTAATTATAAAAGTTGAGTAAAATTCTGAGATTGCATTTTACTGTTTTTATTTATTTTGAGCAGTGAGATGAGTAAGTTCACATTTACTCCAGAAATACAATAACCATCATGTTTACACAGCGCACACACCACCACCTCACTTTGTTTCTCTCAACATGGGGACAGGAGAGCTGTCAGTCAATAAATGTGAAAAAGTAACTAGCGTTACTTATTTGGAAAAGTAACTTAGATATTTTATTGCAAATTGAAAAAGTAATGCATTACTTTACTAGTTACTTGAAAAAGTAATCTGATTACGTAACTCAAGTTACTTGTAATGAGTTACCCCCAACACTGCTAAAAAAGGGACTGGCCCTTACACATCTCTATTATTGTAGGATTTTTCACAACCTGCCCCAGAAACTGAGGCCTCTACCTCGATGGGCTTCAGATGAAATGTGAACAAGGATTTAAAACCCTTGACATAAATTACAGTCAGTCCTGTGTTTGTAGGAAGTCAAGGAACTTTTTGTGATTTGATGAGCCTCCAGAAAACTTGTAATGATCATGTTTGTGGTGGAATTATGTTTCAGGTGGAAACAGACTCAGTCAGGGCCCTGTACAAAAGGAGTCTTGAACTAGACTGCACACTAAAGGAGACTTGAACTAGACTGCACACTAAAGGAGACTTGAACTAGACTGCACACTAAAGGAGTCTTGAACTAGACTGCACACTAAAGGAGCTGGACTATGAGCTGAGGAAGATCCAAAAAAAAAAAAAAAAAAAAAAAATTTGGAGATCAAACAGCTGGATACAACTGATCTCAGTATGTGAACTTATTTAACCAAGCAACACTTTAGTATGAATATTTATTAATGCAACTTTCTCTTGCTCTCTTTCTCCCTCTCATCCCACAAAACCAATAAAACAGTTTGAGGCCTACCCAGCTAACAATTTTAGGTTATAAGAACTATTCCGTAACGTTCCCATTAAGTTATAAAAACGTTATTTCTGAATGTTCTAGAAACGTTCAAAGCGTCCAGTTTTTTAGACGTTGTATTAACGTTATTTCTTAGTTATAAGAACGTTATTCAAAACGTTATTAAAACGTTCAATTCTCCTGTTATATAAACGTTGTATTAACGTTCTTGCTTGGTTATAAGAACGTTGTTCAAACGTTATTGGAACATTCAATTCTTAGGTTATAAGAACGTTCCCATAACGTTCCCATTAAGTTATAAAAACGTTATTTCTGAATGTTCTAGGAACGTTCAAAGCGTCCAGTTTTTTGGATGTTGTATTAACGTTATTTCTTAGTTATAAGAACGTTATTCAAAACGTTATTAGAACGTTCAATTCTCCTGTTATATAAACGTTGTATTAATGCTCTTGCTTGGTTATAAGAACGTTATTCAAACGTTATTAGAACGTTCAATTCTTAGGTTATAAGAACGTTTCCATAACGTTCCCATTAAGTTATAAAAACGTTATTTCTGAATGTTCTAGGAACGTTCAAAACGTCCAGTTTTTTAGACGTTGTATTAATGTTATTTATTAGTTATAAGAACGTTATTAAAAATGTTATTAGAACGTTTAATTATCTTGTTATAAAACATTGTATTAATGTTATTGCTTGGTTATGAGAACATTATTCAAAACCTTATTAGAACGTTCAATTATCTTGTTACATAAACGTTGTATTAACATTCTTCCTTGGTTATAAGAACGTTATTAGAACGTTCAATTCTCCCGTTATATAAACGTTCTCTTAATGTTTTTCTAAGATTATGAAAAACGTTCTTAAAACTTTCCATTCACTTGTTTAAACATTTAAACATTCTCAATGTTTTTGCAAATAATGTATATATGACAATCATTTTATAAAAGCACCTTATTAAGAACTTTCAAATTTAAAAATTAAGACAAAAGATCTAGAAAGATAATTAAAATCAAAAAGACCCATGAATCATGTCTATAATATGTGTAATGTAGTCAATTGAAGACGAGCTGAAGTGAACCAAAGTGTAGTTTATTTCAAGATACAGATACAATTGAAACCGACTTGGGTTAAATTGAAATATGAAATTAACATGAAAATAAACCTGGACTAACATAGAACAAACTGATTAAACTTCAAAATAATGAAACATGAAACAAAACTAAAACAACCTCTTTACCTAACCCTAACCTATCAGCAAGCTAAAAAAAACAAAAACATTTTAAATGACATTATCCACAATCACATCAGCTTCCACTTCCAGCGCATCGGACTGGACTGGACTGGACCCTGAGAGGATCTCCGGAGATACTGCAGGGAGAAAATAAAACAGTGTTGTATTAAAGTGTAGTGAGATTAGTATAAAAGCACTGGGATGCTGTACTTGCTCATGCACAATATCTAATTACATTTTCTGACAATTTACAAAAAGTTTAATCTGCTTTGGAATATTGGGAGAACACATGATGAAGATACGAGACTAGCTCTCTTCTCTTGTCCCTAAGCCCAGAGCCAGATGCTACTAAATTTATATTGCTTTTCATGCTCAAGGACTTTGCATTGTTTCTATTTTAATGCACTCTTAAAGTTTAAATTGCATTAATGAACCGTGCCACATCCCAAAACTGCAATCTAATGATAACTTTGCTTAAATCAAAAATATTTTAAAAGGTCATTAATGGATCATAATTATTGCACAAATATTATTAAGCAACAAAAAGATAAAAATATTAAATAATTATTGAACTAAAATATAGTACATTTATTGAATTGATGAAAAGGTACACTTAAGGTGTTTGGTCACTTGAGTGTGACCCAATTATCATATAGGAAAACACGAGGGTTAAACTCAAGAAAAACATTAACGTTGTCTCTCCATCACTCCCCAGAATAAAATTCCCCAGTTAATGTGGTCCTCGTAGTAATCAATGCATATTAAGCGTTAATATTTAGCAAATATTGCTGCGAATATAATTTGTTGTCTCCACTGATCTAGGCTATATAGATCAGTGGCTGTCTCTCGCCATTGGCTACCATACAATATTTTTCCAAATTAAGGTCCCATGGTATTCCACCGAAAGGGGGGGGACTTAGGCTCTCTTTTGAGAGCTACATGAAGATTGAGATTCCACGTGACCACAAGATCAAAGTTGTGCGCAACTCTCTTTCAACGGCTCTGCATCACTGCAACGCCAGAGGCGCCGGTTACCATAGAAATTCGCGCCTACAACTGCTGCACCAAGCCAAAAATACAAATTTTAACGCAATTTGAGCAAAAAAAAAAAAAAAAAAAAAAAAAAAAAGGCTGCCTGGAGGAATTGAAAATATGGCCTTCCATACACTGTATATTATAAATTAGCACAATTTACAATACTGATGGTTGTTAAAACGCGTAACGTTAATTACAGTCTGTGAAAAGGGTCCATTACTGTTGTCAAGTGCTCGATCCAAATATCAAATTTAAGAGGAGCCTGGGGATATCCTTCCTTTTTAAATGTCACATAGGAGCTTGTTATAACTTGTAAAACTGCAAACACTGTGGACAACTTACACGATAAAATTACAAATAAGTTACAGATTTCAGATGACGAACTTGACACATGAAACAGATAACTGGAGGGGGAAATACCCGGACCATAAGTTAGCTAAGCTAACTTAATTGAGCTAACGTTAGCCGATTAACTTTTGAATCTCAAGAACGCGTTCAAATTAAAATCAGTTTAGCTATATTGAAAAGGCGAACAAGGACACTGGAAAAGGTGAATCTAAATAAAGACATCAATGTAATTTCGCGTTTATTCTTCAGTTTTAACTACATATTTGTGTAGTGTTGTTAACTGCTCTGTGGACTGCGGGAGCAGTTTACGTTACTCAAGACAGTTCATGCAAACTGTTGATCTAGTTAACTTTATTAAAACAGTAGCAACTGCTGCAAAACTAAGTTAATTAGCACTGATACAAGTATTTGATTCATACAACACGCAAAATTCAACTTACCTAAAAGCTGTCGTCTCCGTGTCCGACATCTTGTCCCGCTGACGCTGTGTTTGATTGACGGGTCGTGCCGTGCGCTGCAAAACCACGCCCATCTTAGGTAATCGGTCGTTCGGACGTGGGGAATGATCAGATAAAACTACAGTCTATCATAACACATTCCCTGTTTTCTCTTTGACTGTAATTGCAAAAGTTAATTTTTTTTTTTTTTTAGAGGTAAAACCAAATTTATAATTGACTGTACTTTTTTTAATTATTTCCTGTTGAATAAATAATTATTTTATATCTGGGATTTTTTTCTAAACTAATAATAATATTTGAATAAATATTTTAACCCCCCAAAAAAATTTCAGTGCATTGTGTCACTGTATATACAAATTATGTTTCTGAAGTTGTTTATTTGTTTTAATTTAGTAACGTTTTTAAAACGTTCCACTAACAAGTAAGAATAATGTTTTGATACTAACGTTTTTAGAACGTTTATCAATGACATGTTGGCACAACGTTACTTTGGTAACTTTGAGAGAACTTTTATCTAAGTTAATCAGCATTGTGATAAAATTGTCTAATTCATACAACAAGCAAAATGCACTCAACTTAAATGAATACTGCTATTTTCCTGAACATAATTCTTTTATATTCTGGGATTTTTTATTCTGACCATAAAAAATATTTAAATGAAATAGTTAAATAATGTCAGTGCATTGTGTCATTAGTTGTGTCACTGGATTTACAAATTATATGTTTCTGAAGTTGATTTGCAGAATAAAAAGCTGTATAACTAATTTGTAATGACTAATATATATTTTTTAACATAATAATGTTTTTTAAAACGTTTATCAATGACATGTTGGCACAACGTTACTTTGGTAACTTTAAGAGAACTTTTATCTTAATATATATTTTAACAATAACGTTTTTAAAACGTTCCACTAACAATGTAAGAATAACGTTTTAATGCTAACGTTTTTAGAACGTTTATCAATGACATATAACGTTGGCACAACGTTATAATAACGTTACAACAAGACCGTTTTTGATAACTTTTAGAGAACTTTCAGAGAACGTTAGCCAATGTTCTGAGAACGTTCCCTGTTAGCTGGGTATCTGTTTCAGTGTGCTTTTATTAAGTGTAATATTGTATGGTGCTTGCATCTCAGTTCAAATTAACAGTGTTTTGTACTGTACCAAGTTTAACTTGCTTTCCTCAAAGCGCTGACACAACACAGACTCACGGAAAATTTGTGAGACAAGCACTGGAGCCAGGCCCTTTGGCATCCAAACTTATGATCATACGTTCATGACCACAAGTCATCTGCAGATGAAATGTTTAGTAGATCATTGTTATATCTGTTAATGTTACTATTAAAGATTCATCTCACAGAAAATAATCATCTCACATATTCACATCATCTCTACCTGAACATTAAGGCTGTGAAAGGACTTCCTATTATCTGCCTCATGTTCCCCTAGAGCAGTGGAGATTGGAGCAATAGACTGCATACATGTTGCAATGACTCTAGGGAATCCTATCATAAGATTAACAGAATAATAATAAATATTTAAAATAATTCTTAACATGTATTATATTGTATAGTACATTTGTGAAATTTGCTTTTAGAAAAAAAAAAGTGTTCATGTGATGTCACTCTATCAATATATCTTACCGGCAATTTTATAAAAGCCCTCTTTTATGGACATGGTCGATCAAGTCAAGTCAAGTCATCTTCATTTATATAGCGCTTTTAACAATGTAGATTGTTTCAAAGCAGCTTTACAGAGATAAGCGTATAATTTAAGGTAACAGAGATTGTTTCGGCTTTACAGCAGAGTTAAGTTATTTCCATCTAAAGTTAGTTTTGTTGATTTGCTTCCGTCGCAATGATCATTTGTTATTAAATTAGGGGCCGCTAAGACGACACCATTCCCTCTACACAGACTTTAAACGCGAACCTGTGAGAAACGCTGATGGCGTTCACATGAGCATTTAGAATGAGTTCTATAGTTATGTGCGTTTGAATATATGCAGGTTTGGAATTCCCTACAAGCCAAGCCTAAACAAAGTACTTGTCTTTCCCTATAAATTTTGATAAAGAATTTTATTTTATTTTGTTGCTTTGGGGTAGGAACGCGAAACGGATTTTCCCGACAACGCTTTATCTGTAGAGTGGTAGTGGGATCCTCCATAGGGAGAGACTAGTTGGCACTTCAGCACTGCGTTGTCATCGGTCCAGGCGAAGGTCCTTCGTCAGATCTGGATACGGCCTGGATCCGGCAGGCTGCAGGAAAACCTCGGGATAAACACAGACACTAAAATTAGCGTAGATGCCATTCTTCTCATGATGTAACGAGTACATCAGGATTTTTGGGAAGTGTTCCCGGTTCCAGCTGACCTAATCTATGCAGCCTAACATTAAATTTTAGAAGTCTATAATGTATTATGTGAATGCTAGGTCAAAGAGATGTGTCTTTAATCTGGCTTTGAACTGACAGAGTGTGTCTGCTTCCCGGACAATGGTAGGAAGACTGTTCCAGAGTTTTGGTGCTAAATAGGAAAAGGATCTACCGCCAGCAGTCGATTTTGATATTCTAGGTATTATCAACTGGCCGGAATTTTGAGATCGCAAAAGACGTGACGGACTATAATGCGTTAAGAGCTCGCTCAAGTACTGCGGAGCTAAACCATTTAGTGCTTTGTAAGTCATCAGCAATATTTTAAAATTGATGCGATGTTTAATAGGGAGCCAATGCAGTTTTGACAGAACCGGGCTAATATGGTCATACTTCCTGGTTCTGGTAAGAACTCGAGCTGCTGCGTTTTGAACCAGCTGTAGTTTGTTTATTAAGCGTGCAGGACAACCACCCAGTAGAGCATTACAATAATCTAGCCTTGAGGTCATGAACGCATGAACTAATTGTTCCGCATTTGTCAATGAGAGCATATGGCGTAATTTAGATATATTTTTAAGATGGAAAAATGCAGTTTTACAGATACTAGACACGTGACTTTCAAATGAAAGATTGGTATCAAAGAGCACACCCACACACACACACCCACACACACACACACACACACACACACACACACACACACACACACACACACACACACACAGGTTCCTAACCGACGACGAAGACTTAACAGAGCAGCCATCGAGTGTTAGACAGTATTCTAGATTATTACGTGAGGAAGTTTTTTGTCCAATAATTAGAAACTCTGTTTTTTCAGAATTTAGAAGTAGGAAATTACAAGTCATCCAATTTTTTATATCCGCTATGCATTCCGTTAATTTTGTGAATTGATAAGTTTCGTTAGGTTTTGAAGAAATATAGAGCTGAGTATCATCGTCATAACAGTGAAAGCTAATGCCATGTTTCCTAATGATATCTCCTAAGGGTAGCATGTACAGAGTGAACAGCAACGGTCCTAGTACTGAGCCTTGTGGTACGCCATACTGAACTTGTGATCGATGAGACATCTCTTCATTTACTGCTACAAACTGATAACGGTCAGATAAGTATGATTTAAACCATGCTAGTGCAATTCCCGTAATGCCAACATAATGTTCTAATCTATTTAAAAGAACGTTGTGGTCAATGGTGTCAAATGCAGCACTAAGATCGAGTAACACTAATAGAGAGATACAACCACGATCGGATGATAAGAGCAAATCATTTGTGACTCTAACGAGAGCTGTCTCAGTACTATGGTACGGTCTAAATCCTGACTGGAAATCCTCGCAGATATCATTTCTTTCAAGAAAGGAACACAGTTGTGAAGATACTGCCTTTTCTAATATCTTTGACAGAAAAGGTAGATTCGAGATCGGCCTGTAATTGACTAATTCTGTAGGATCAAGTTGCGTTTTTTTAACAAGCGGTTTAATCATAGCCAGCTTAAAGTTTTTTGGTACGTATCCTAGAGACAAAGACGAATTAATGATATTAAGAAGAGGATCTATGACCTCTGGAAGTATTTCTTTCAGTAGCTTAGTCGGTATAGGGTCTAACATACATTGTCGGTTTAGATGATTTAATGAGTTTAGTAAATTCTTCCTCTCCTATAGCAACGAATGAATCAAATTTTTCCTCAGGGAGACTACAATGCACTGCCTGATGCGATACAGTAGTAGACGGTTGCATAATTTTGTCCCTGATATTATCAATCTTATAATTGAAGAAGTTCATAAAGTCATTACTGCTGTGTTGCTTGGAAACTTCTGGGCTTGAAGCTTTATTTTTCGTTAGTTTAGCCACCGTTTCAAATAAATACCTAGGATTATGTTTATTTTCTTCTAATAGGGTTGTAAAATAAGCAGATCTAGCAGCTTTTAAAGCCTCTCTGTAAGCAATAGTCGGCTTTGCAGCCTTGGCTAAATGCAAATTACACGAGACTAGGTAATGATCTGAGATGTCATCGCTCTGCTGCAGAATTTCAACGGCATCAACATCTATTCCGTGTGATAATATTAGATCTAGAGTATGATTACGACGATGAGTAGGTCCTGACACGTGTTGTCTAACTCCAATTGAATTTACAATGTCTTTAAATGCCAATCCCAATGCATCTTTTTCATTATCGATGTGTATATTAAAATCACCAACAATTAGTACTTTATCTGCAGTCAATATTAATTCTGATAGAAAGTCCGCAAATTCTTTGATAAAGTCTGTATGGTGCCCTGGTGGCCTGTATACAGTAGCCAGCACAAATCTCAAACGTGATTTATCGTTTACACTATATATTTTTACATTAAGCACCAATGCTTCAAAAGAATTATATTTAAAACTTGATTTCTTAGTGGTTTTGAAACTATTATAAATTACAGCAACACCACCCCCTTTGCGTTTCGGACGAGGCTCATGTTTATAACAGTAATCTTGCGGGGTTGATTCATTTAAAGTAATGTAATCGTTTGGTTTTAGCCAGGTTTCTGTCAAACACAGCACATCTAGGTTATTATCTGAAATCATATCGTTAACAACGAGTGCTTTTGAAGTAAGCGATCGAATATTCAGCAACCCAAGCTTTAGCATTTGCTCATCTGTAATATAGCTGTTTTTTATTTGTTGAACATCAATTAAATTTTTAACCTTAGATGGGTTTAAACGTTTTTTGGATTTCCAAATTCGGGGAACAGACACAGTCTCTATATGATGATATCTAGGTGAAAGAGGCTCTATGTGATAGGATTTATCTGACCTTGGTGACGCGAGGCCGCTAGCAGACAGTCGGTTTAGCCAGTCTGTCTGCTTCCTGACCTGAGCCCTAGATTGGCATGTTTGAGCTCTAAGACTATGAGGCATATTACTAGAGAGAAGAGCAGCACCATCCCAGGAGGGATGAATACCATCTCTTTTCAACAGGTCAGGTTTGCCCCAAAAACTTTTCCAATTGTCTATGAATTCTATATTATTAAGCGGACACCACCTAGACAGCCAACCGTTAAGCGAACACAATCTACTAACTATCTCATCACTCCTGCGAACAGGAAGGGGGCCAGAGCAAATTACAGTCCTTGACATCGTACTTGCAAGTTCACACACCTCTTTAATATTAATTTTGGTGATCTCCGACTGGCGGAGTCGAACATCATTAGTGCCGACATGAATAATGATCTTAGAGAATTTACGATTAGCATTAGCCAGCACATTTAAATTTGCTTTGATGTCAGGCGCTCTCCCAGCTAACAGGGAACGTTCTCAGAACATTGGCTAACGTTCTCTGAAAGTTCTCTAAAAGTTATCAAAAACGGTCTTGTTGTAACGTTATTATAACGTTGTGCCAACGTTATATGTCATTGATAAACGTTCTAAAAACGTTAGCATTAAAACGTTATTCTTACATTGTTAGTGGAACGTTTTTAAAAACGTTATTGTTAAAATATATATTAAGATAAAAGTTCTCTTAAAGTTACCAAAGTAACGTTGTGCCAACATGTCATTGATAAACGTTTTAAAAAACATTATTATGTTAAAAAATATATATTAGTCATTACAAATTAGTTATACAGCTTTTTATTCTGCAAATCAACTTCAGAAACATATAATTTGTAAATCCAGTGACACAACTAATGACACAATGCACTGACATTATTTAACTATTTCATTTAAATATTTTTTATGGTCAGAATAAAAAATCCCAGAATATAAAAGAATTATGTTCAGGAAAATAGCAGTATTCATTTAAGTTGAGTGCATTTTGCTTGTTGTATGAATTAGACAATTTTATCACAATGCTGATTAACTTAGATAAAAGTTCTCTCAAAGTTACCAAAGTAACGTTGTGCCAACATGTCATTGATAAACGTTCTAAAAACGTTAGTATCAAAACATTATTCTTACTTGTTAGTGGAACGTTTTAAAAACGTTACTAAATTAAAACAAATAAACAACTTCAGAAACATAATTTGTATATACAGTGACACAATGCACTGAAATTTTTTGGGGGGGTTAAAATATTTATTCAAATATTATTATTAGTTTAGAAAAAAATCCCAGATATAAAATAATTATTTATTCAACAGGAAATAATTAAAAAAGTACAGTCAATTATAAATTTGGTTTTACCTCTAAAAAAAAATAAAAAATTAACTTTTGCAATTACAGTCAAAGAGAAAACAGGGAATGTGTTATGATAGACTGTAGTTTTATCTGATCATTCCCCACGTCCGAACGACCGATTACCTAAGATGGGCGTGGTTTTGCAGCGCACGGCACGACCCGTCAATCAAACACAGCGTCAGCGGGACAAGATGTCGGACACGGAGACGACAGCTTTTAGGTAAGTTGAATTTTGCGTGTTGTATGAATCAAATACTTGTATCAGTGCTAATTAACTTAGTTTTGCAGCAGTTGCTACTGTTTTAATAAAGTTAACTAGATCAACAGTTTGCATGAACTGTCTTGAGTAACGTAAACTGCTCCCGCAGTCCACAGAGCAGTTAACAACACTACACAAATATGTAGTTAAAACTGAAGAATAAACGCGAAATTACATTGATGTCTTTATTTAGATTCACCTTTTCCAGTGTCCTTGTTCGCCTTTTCAATATAGCTAAACTGATTTTAATTTGAACGCGTTCTTGAGATTCAAAAGTTAATCGGCTAACGTTAGCTCAATTAAGTTAGCTTAGCTAACTTATGGTCCGGGTATTTCCCCCTCCAGTTATCTGTTTCATGTGTCAAGTTCGTCATCTGAAATCTGTAACTTATTTGTAATTTTATCGTGTAAGTTGTCCACAGTGTTTGCAGTTTTACAAGTTATAACAAGCTCCTATGTGACATTTAAAAAGGAAGGATATCCCCAGGCTCCTCTTAAATTTGATATTTGGATCGAGCACTTGACAACAGTAATGGACCCTTTTCACAGACTGTAATTAACGTTACGCGTTTTAACAACCATCAGTATTGTAAATTGTGCTAATTTATAATATACAGTGTATGGAAGGCCATATTTTCAATTCCTCCAGGCAGCCTTTTTTTTTTTTTTTTTTTTTTTTTTTTGCTCAAATTGCGTTAAAATTTGTATTTTTGGCTTGGTGCAGCAGTTGTAGGCGCGAATTTCTATGGTAACCGGCGCCTCTGGCGTTGCAGTGATGCAGAGCCGTTGAAAGAGAGTTGCGCACAACTTTGATCTTGTGGTCACGTGGAATCTCAATCTTCATGTAGCTCTCAAAAGAGAGCCTAAGTCCCCCCCCTTTCGGTGGAATACCATGGGACCTTAATTTGGAAAAATATTGTATGGTAGCCAATGGCGAGAGACAGCCACTGATCTATATAGCCTAGATCAGTGGAGACAACAAATTATATTCGCAGCAATATTTGCTAAATATTAACGCTTAATATGCATTGATTACTACGAGGACCACATTAACTGGGGAATTTTATTCTGGGGAGTGATGGAGAGACAACGTCAATGTTTTTCTTGAGTTTAACCCTCGTGTTTTCCTATATGATAATTGGGTCACACTCAAGTGACCAAACACCTTAAGTGTACCTTTTCATCAATTCAATAAATGTACTATATTTTAGTTCAATAATTATTTAATATTTTTATCTTTTTGTTGCTTAATAATATTTGTGCAATAATTATGATCCATTAATGACCTTTTAAAATATTTTTGATTTAAGCAAAGTTATCATTAGATTGCAGTTTTGGGATGTGGCACGGTTCATTAATGCAATTTAAACTTTAAGAGTGCATTAAAATAGAAACAATGCAAAGTCCTTGAGCATGAAAAGCAATATAAATTTAGTAGCATCTGGCTCTGGGCTTAGGGACAAGAGAAGAGAGCTAGTCTCGTATCTTCATCATGTGTTCTCCCAATATTCCAAAGCAGATTAAACTTTTTGTAAATTGTCAGAAAATGTAATTAGATATTGTGCATGAGCAAGTACAGCATCCCAGTGCTTTTATACTAATCTCACTACACTTTAATACAACACTGTTTTATTTTCTCCCTGCAGTATCTCCGGAGATCCTCTCAGGGTCCAGTCCAGTCCAGTCCGATGCGCTGGAAGTGGAAGCTGATGTGATTGTGGATAATGTCATTTAAAATGTTTTTGTTTTTTTTAGCTTGCTGATAGGTTAGGGTTAGGTAAAGAGGTTGTTTTAGTTTTGTTTCATGTTTCATTATTTTGAAGTTTAATCAGTTTGTTCTATGTTAGTCCAGGTTTATTTTCATGTTAATTTCATATTTCAATTTAACCCAAGTCGGTTTCAATTGTATCTGTATCTTGAAATAAACTACACTTTGGTTCACTTCAGCTCGTCTTCAATTGACTACATTACACATATTATAGACATGATTCATGGGTCTTTTTGATTTTAATTATCTTTCTAGATCTTTTGTCTTAATTTTTAAATTTGAAAGTTCTTAATAAGGTGCTTTTATAAAATGATTGTCATATATACATTATTTGCAAAAACATTGAGAATGTTTAAATGTTTAAACAAGTGAATGGAATGTTTTAAGAACGTTTTTCATAATCTTAGAAAAACATTAAGAGAACGTTTATATAACGGGAGAATTGAACGTTCTAATAACGTTCTTATAACCAAGGAAGAATGTTAATACAACGTTTATGTAACAAGATAATTGAACGTTCTAATAAGGTTTTGAATAATGTTCTCATAACCAAGCAATAACATTAATACAATGTTTTATAACAAGATAATTAAACGTTCTAATAACATTTTTAATAACGTTCTTATAACTAATAAATAACATTAATACAACGTCTAAAAAACTGGACGTTTTGAACGTTCCTAGAACATTCAGAAATAACGTTTTTATAACTTAATGGGAACGTTATGGAAACGTTCTTATAACCTAAGAATTGAACGTTCTAATAACGTTTGAATAACGTTCTTATAACCAAGCAAGAGCATTAATACAACGTTTATATAACAGGAGAATTGAACGTTCTAATAACGTTTTGAATAACGTTCTTATAACTAAGAAATAACGTTAATACAACGTCTAAAAAACTGGACGCTTTGAACGTTTCTAGAACATTAAGAAATAACGTTTTTATAACTTAATGGGAACGTTACGGAATAGTTCTTATAACCTAAAATTGTTAGCTGGGCTGGCTCCCGGCAAACATGTGACTATGGTGGTTGGTGTCTCTATTTTCACGTTCCGTGTGATAGAATCGCCAATAACTAGGGCACAATCATTCTCAGTGGGTGTTTCACTGAGCGGGGCAAATCGATTTGTTATGGTAATCGGAACGGAAGAGTGGTTTTTAGATCTGCGACTAGAGCGATCCCTCACTGTCACCCATTTGCCCGGCTGCACGGGCTCTACTTCAGCCGGAACCACGCCATGTAAAGTGTTCACTATTCTATGCGCATCCAAAACATCTAAAGCACTAGCACTGGATGCGTGTTTCTAATTCTGAAATCTTCTCTGTCAACCTAACTGTCTCCTTACATTTATCACATATAAATCCTATATTGTCGACAGAGAAGGCTATACTAAACATGTGACATGAAGTGCAAGTGACAATAACAGGACAAGACATTACTCACCGTGTTTGTTGACTGATTCTTACTCACCTGAGCTTTTTATGAACTCAAAGGCGCGGACGCGCGAGAGAAAAATAAATAAATAAAAATAGCTGAGCGCACGGGTGGCGCGTTAACAGGCTAGCGAATTACTAGCGTTTTGTGCTAGTAGTACTAATAACAGAAGCTAGCGATGTCAGGTTAATCTGAGATGTTGGGTAAAATGTAGTAGTATAAACAACTAGAAATGGTAGTAAAATGATGGTTCAAAACAAAGAAATATAAGGCTAAGACGGAGCTTACAGCACCGAAGCACACAAACACACTCACAGCAGGCAGCGAGGCAGACAGGAGCAATCGATCGGCCAATCGATCAATGTCCGATCAATGTCCGGGGAACACTATTAATGAAACTATTAATGCACTCCTGCAGAGCGAGGACCACCTTGCGAATGGTTCGACAAACCGTGTTTTCCCCTAGCTTCTGTGTGTCACCCACCGTGCAAGTATGTACCACTTGCAAAAAAACGCAACGCAATATTTGCGGTACAGTAAGTGCATGAAATCGACGTGTTAAATTCTTTATGTGCGGCTCAAGAAGTTCGCAAAGATAAGACATTCCTTCCACGGAAAATCTGTATCTTTCATACAAGTAACTATCAGGAAAGGCAAGGGGATTTTGTCTGGCTAAAAACTCTCTCTACGAAGTGCTCGTCAAACAATTTGCGCTGAGATGTCCACCGGATTTGGAAGAAAAGTTGAAGTCATTGTAACAGACACTGGGAATAAGTTACGTCACCTATATGTTTCTTTGCTCTCAGCTGATTGGTCAAACTTCAGTCTGAGATCTCGAATCCAGAACATAGCCTGCCCCGGAGCAGGTTAGCCGTGCAGCGTAAGATACCATGGCAACGAACACCGATTAAAGCCGAGCTACTTTCATAGTACCTAAAACCCAGGGTTGGCGGAAACTAAACTGAAACATAGCTGGCTAGCCACCTAAACCAGCTTCATGGTATAGGCCCAGGGTTTAAATACAGAGGCAAACAAGCTAAACAAGATAACAAGGGAGCGTGGCTAATCAGAAACACCTGGGGAGACTAATAAACAAGAAAAACTACAAAGGACTACAAAACATGGCACAGGACAGGAAATAAAAGTCCACACAAGACAAGGGGAACACAAGACAGGAATCATAACAACAACAGTATAACCTATAATTGTTCACATTTGATAATTTATTAACTAACATCTTCATGTGTATTTTTTAAGATACATGTTTGGCCTTTATTGGACAGAACAGTATAGAGAAGACAGGAAGCAATTGGAGCTGAGGGGAACGTTGTGTCAACGTTTCAAATTTACGTTGTGGCAACGTCTCTGGCACGTTGCATTTCTGCTATGGCAACGTCGCTGTCTACGTGCTCGCAACATTGTAACAACGTAGAATTGTAAGACGTGACAGGGCTGTAGCAACATTGTTGCGCGACATTCAGCAACTGAGAGACGACGTTCTGACAATATTTTTATATGGTGTATTTTGTTAGATAATGATATACTTTTTATCGTTTATTGTTTATCTATATTATTATTTAATGGGGCTATCAACACCTGCAAGTGTAGCCTACACTTTGAAGAGTAAAAATGACAGAAGGTTTCGTTAATTCAACTTTATTAAAACTGCATATAATCAAATTGCACTTCCAAAAGTCATACATTTGTGGAGAAAAAAAGAAAAAAAATAAATAAACGAATATACAAATTTATTTTAAGTATAATAAATAAAACATAAAAAGCAAAGGCAGATCAGAACATTTAATGAACAAAAGTCTGTATGGCAGACAGTAGCCGAAAGCAGGTGTCACCGGGGAAACATCCACAAATCCAGAGGAGCAAAGAAACGAATGAGACTAAATAGCGGAAAAATCAAACGAAAAACTAAACAGTGCGAGCGATGCTACATTATTAGAAATTAAAGTTGTAGGTCGTGTTTGATAGCTGAGGTAACTGTTAGGCTAAACGCAATACTCACGTATCCTTGCTCGATGATGAATGAGAACACAATGAGCCCAACAGGTGATTGGAATTTAAAAGGCTGATTTTCCCGCTTCAGGGCAGTGACGAGTACATTATGTAGTCCAGTGGTTGTCAAGACACCATTGGCACAACCTTAAGCAATGGCCCTGAACAGTGGTTTAATGCCAACATTGTGACAACGCTGTAACAACCTTCACTACACAACGTAGCTATAGCAACTTTTTGGCCATGTTGTTAAAACGTTGTTAGAAGGTTGGGTACGTTGTGCCAACGTTCTGTGTTTGCTGGGAGGATTGCGAAAGAAACCGAAATTAGACAGACGTAACTGGTGCTTTATTCCAAGCCAGTATCGCAGCAATCAGGCATTCCACTGAATGGTTCTTGTAACTTAAAACAAACATTATAACTGCAAACAACACGTCTACAGAAAACCTTGCATTCACTTAGCAGTCACATTCATGCATTGTTCATTTTCATTTGTTAAAACTGCCACTCTTTTCACTGCACACAACAAAAGCATTAAGTTTTTGTCTGTTTTCTACAGACGCAGTAAAGTATTTTGGGCTAATGATAAGTAACCTTCATCCAAGGGGAATGGATGTTGCATCAGCATATGTCCATGCATCTAACACCTTTAATTGCTAGGCTTCAACATCCTGTTTAATGGGACATCATTACTGATGACAAATGTTTTCACGTGCTAATAGACTCTCTGTGGAGAGTTAAAGATTTTGCCATGTAAACAGCTCGGTTCAGTTAAAAGTGCTGATTGGTCTCAAAAGGATTGAACACAGAATCATTACATCATAAGAAAGCCAAGACGAGTAGAGGACATTGCCGATCAGGGGCTGAATTCACTTTGAATTCTTTAATTAGTTCCTAGCAAGGAAGTTTTAAAGATTTTGAAACCTAGTCACAAAACTGCTAAGATCAAGGTATACTGAGGATTTGAGGAAAATGCTTTGTTTCAGTGTTTCAGCCATAGAAATACATCAATAAAACAATATGTCAGGATACATTTACCTCAAGAAAGTCGTTCACTGTCCGTAGCTTGTCCGTAACAGTGCAAATTCCCTAATCAAACACACCTTCTTCAGGTAACCTGATTCAGAGGACCTGATTTAGGCCATCAGCTTATTAGTAGAGACTCCAAGACCTGAAATATCATTAAAGGGATACTTCAGGATTTAGCATTAAGCTTTGTATCAGTAGAAAACCTGTAGTATTTTCAAAGTACCATGCTTTCCTCCCTCATATCCCGCTGAGACGAAAGATTTATGTATTTTTTGTCTGGAAAAAATCCTCCGATGACGCAAAAATCGCCATTTTGCCTCATCGGAGGATTTTTTGGCCAGAGGCTAAAGACTACAGCCAGTAGGAGGAGCTGTCCCGCATGTGTTCAACATAGAGGGATCTCACTCACAGAATGTACACACAGTGACTCACCATGTTTGCTGACTGATTCAGAGTCCCAACTTGAGATCCTTTTAGATGCCATCACCTCCTCTCTCTCTCACTTCACTTCTTGTCCGCTCTCTGTACTGTAGGATTGAGGCCCTGAAGCCCAGAAAGCACCCAGAACCTCTTTTTTAGAGCCAGAGTCCTCATTGTCAGATTTGCAGTCTGTGTCAAGGTCAGGTGATGTGGGCTGGTCATGGATGACATTTTTAATGGTGGTTGGTGGTTTTTTTGATAGTCTCAGGAAAAAAGGTACAAAAGCTGTCACTAGGGCGATACCCTTTCAATGGTATATCTTTGTACCTTTTTTGCCCCTAAAGGTATATATTGGTACCTAAAGTGTACATATTAATACCTAAATGGTATTAGTAACTTTTTGAAAGGGTACTGTCCCAGTAACAGCTTTTATACTTCTTTTTTTTTTTTTTCTGAGAGTGCAAAAAATCACAGTGTTTCGCTATGCATGTGGAAATTTAGCTGATCCTTGATGTGATCATTGGTTGCAACACAAAGTTGATTCTGGACTAATTTGATCTAATATATTTTTATAACTTTGCGGTGGTTGTTTTGAACAAGTATTAATGTAGATTGTATTATGCAAAACTAAAGTGCTTGTTTCAATACTGGGTGCCTTTTACCCTGAGAGTGAGGTAAAAGGCATCTCTTGCCACCTCACACAGTTATATGTCCCACAGGATGTAGCTCCCACCTGCTCCAAAACACCTGCCTGGAAGTTTCTAGTAATCCTGAAGAGCAGGTTCAGGTGCATTTGACACTCTGCAGGACAGTGGCCCTCCAGGAACAGGATTGGACAGACCTATCTTAGTGAGCCCAGTCTTTATTTATTTATTTATTTATTCCAGTTTGGTGTATTCAGTGTTTTACAGTCTCCAGGACAGGTTTGAGAAGCTAAGTTTTTGTTTTCACTCAAAAAATATTTTACTATATTGTTCAGTTTATTTAAAAACAAATTTTTTATTTAACACCATTGTATTAGCTTTCTCATTCAAACACAATGCATTGCGTTAAACTGACTTGAAACAGTTGCGTTTGGCTTAACTCAATATTTTCATGTCGAAAGAACATGTTTCAGTTAAGTAGACCAAAAATAACATTTGATGCCTGCTCAATTTACTTAAGTAAATGCAGTTAATTCAACACGATTCTTTTCAACCTTTTTACTTAATCCATTTGAGTTGAGATAACATAAATGAGTTTAGTTGTGTTAAAATAGCAATAAAGAAGACTAGGAACAGGATTTCCCCTTCCCATCATGCTTTGCACAGGACTGGATAGGGGTGTCAATGTGTTTTTTCATCATGATAAAAAAAAAATTGGTGACTTGTTAATGTTTAATGTTCTTTAATGCTTATATTTAAAAGAGTTTCTGATATGTTATTTATTTATTTATTTAGTTTACTTAATAGGGACCATGCATATTCATGCACATTGTTGTATGAAAATACACCATGTAAATATGCCAGAATTAGTAAAAAGATACTACTTTTCATCTGCAGTCCCTAGGCCGGTAACATAAAAACTAACAAAAAGATAAACAACAATCATACAACATTCATTCACTATGACAACAGTACACATATTTAAAAATATACATTGACAATACAAACAAACAAGACAAAAATTCATGATAACAATGACATTATACATTCACCACTATACTACATTTAATTTAACAGTGAAAGTGTATGACTGATAAATGCTACAGTTAAAAGTGAATACATCCATGGTTCTCTAAGAGCCACTGTTTTAATTGAGTTTTAAAGGTGGTAAATGTAGGACACTCTCGTATCACAAGGGGCAAGCTATTCCAAAATGTACCGCCTATTATTGACAATACATTTTGTCCAAAGGTGGTACGTCTAAATGGTATCATACAGTCCCCTTTTACAGAGGCCCGTGTACTACCTCCGCTTGCAAGTTTTTGAAAAAAGGCATGCAGCGGAGGCGGAGCAAGATTATTTAACACCTTATAAACTAGACAAATGTACTTGAAACGTTTGAAACTGTCAAAACTTAAAAAATTATGTCTCTCTAAAATATTGCAATGGTGAAATGACAATGCCTTTTTATCAAAAGTTTTTATGGCTTTCTTAAATAGAGATTCAATAGTTTTAAGACTCGATATGCTAGTTAATGACCAATTTATAAAACAATACTCAATATGTGAAAAAATCATAGTATATAAGAACAACTTGGCTGCTTTGGTATTAAAAAATGGCCTAACTTGTTTAAAATTCTGCAAACTGAATTTAACTTTATTTGCCACCTTTTTTACATGATATTTGAATGTTAAGGTGGAGTCATATAACTCCTAAATACTTAAATTCATTAACAATATCAAGGTCATGTCTCTATTTAAACACCAAAAAAACAGTCTGTATGGCGTTCACCAAAAAAAAGTATGAAGGTGTCACATTCTAATGTGTTCTTTAGAGGACAGGAGCTTGATCATGTGTAAAGATTACAGCATCATCTGCATACATCTGGACGTCAACATGTTTACATGCCTCTGGCAGGTCATTAATATAAAGTGTGAACAAGATCGGACCAAGTATGGAGCCTTGGGGGACCCCTACTAAACATTCACTAGGCTAAATGGAGACTTTGAGTCATTAATACGAACACATTGCTTTCTACAGGACAAGTATGATTTTATCCAGTTGAGAGCTTGCTCAGAGAAATTAAAATATGTCAATTTAGATAAAAGAGCTTCGTGATTTACAGTATCAAAAGCTCGCTTTAGGTCTAGGAAGACAGCACCAACATAAGAACTCCTGTCTAGGTAGCCTTTAACCTTTTCCAAAAACAAACAATTAGCTGTTTCTGTTGAGTGATGGGCCCTGAATCCAAATTGCATAGGGTGGAGTGAATTATTGCTCTTATTGAGATGTTCAATCAGTAATTTAGCCACCCATTTTTCAAGGATTTAGAAACAACAGGTAAAATACTGATTGGCCGATAATTGTGCATATCCAATCTTTCCCCTGATTTAAAAATGGGTGTGACCAGGGCCATCTTCCATGCTGATGGCACGATGGATTGACTTAAAGACTGATTAATCAGATGTGTAATAGGCTGTAGAAGGACCTCTTTGTGCCTTTTTAAAAAATCCGTATCAAGGCCATAGATATCCATGGCCTTTGAATTTTTTAAGCTGTTGATAGTGTTTAATACCTCTAATTCAGTTATTTGTTGTAGGTAAAAAATCGTCTGTGCACAACTAATGGAGCGAATAGAGTAGCTAGTTGAATTAAAAGTGTTAGTGTTTTTGGAGGTTACCACTGGGGTGAGGTGTAGACCATGTGCTTGGGGTGAGGACGTGCTAAGAACAATTAAAGTGGATTTAATAATAATAAAAACAACAACTACTTCAGACATGCATTGGATGTAACGTAACCGTCTTCTAGCAAATGCCTAACATTAAGAGTCTTTACGCAGTAAAGATTTTGTAAAAGGTTTTCTTATTAGATAACATTTGTAAGATTGTTGAACGCATTCACTAAATAAAAGAATCAATTAAACAATTGGATTATTTGTTTTAATTTTTGTTTGATATTAATTTTAGGATAACTGAACTTAATAGTTTTGGACAAAATTAAGAATGTTAACCTGATTCTACTAAATGGCATTGAAATAACCTTATGTAATAAACTTAAGTCTACTGAAATAAACAATGTTAATTAAATGCTACATAACCCAGTTACGTAGTACCTGTTGACATAAAAAGTAAATCCAACATATTTTCCAACAAAATTTGAATTAAACATTACATGGTTAAGACATGCACGGGTGATTTGTTCGCACTAGATCCATAACATGCATTTAGAAAGGACAGATAGGATTGAATTTCTTTTTGTGCAGACTTTAAGTTAACTTTTACCAAAGATTAAAATGTTAAAGTTCAGCGCCTGAAGTGTTTATTAAATTGTCGCTATAGTGAAATTGAAACACAGTGTCCCGATTGTATAACCCTACACGTCGACTTTTGAACAGTAGTCTAAATTCTGAATAAACACATTATATCTGTAAGAATCTTTGAGGTGTGAAAATTGGATTGTGGTTAAACAAAACAAATAAAAATATAGCAAGAAACACTGAGATAATGTCGAGTAGCACAAAAACAGATGCAAAAACTCGATACATTACAATATCGTTCTACAAATAATGGTTTTGCTGTAACACAATGGTCTTTTCAATACATGTCGGCATTGTGTAACACATATATGGATATAACACCTGCCGTTCGAAGTTATTAAATCAAGCAAATTCATGTGAATACTGTCGTATATGAACAAATAGAAGACGAGAAGACCTCGAGTTCACTAACATTACATAGAAAATAGATATCCAGGGGAAAGTGTAAATAAAAACACTACACAAAACATTACAGTCACACCCGGCATTACAATAAGAATGGTGATGCTAAGAATGAAACCGTGGTAAACAGTTTAAAACAGTCTGTTTTAGAAAAATGAGAACAAAATCAAAGAAACATAATTCAATCTCCATACTGCTACAACTAATTGCTGTTTTGGTTTTTTGCTTCATCCCTTATCTCTGTCTCTCTTGATGATTAATTAAAAATGCTATCACTTGTTAATTCAAATAAATTTAATTTTACCACAATCTCTGTGTCTGATTTAAAGCGGACAGAATGCTGGATCTTACGAGCCGTAACTGATAAAAATAGCCCTCATTTTTACCCTTCCGGTCAAATATTGTGCTAAAAACATCCATAACAGCTTTAACTCATCAATGCTGGTAAATAAGCATTGTATAAGTGGTATAATCCACGGCTAGATGTGCATTAAAGGTTTAATGTGTCTGCTTCGCGTTGGTTGATTCTGTCGTGCATTAAAATCGTTTAATGCACAGCTAGCCATGGATGATCTCTTACATGTGTTACAGAGTATACTATAAAAATATACAGATAATATGTCATATCAATAACATTTGGACTCACTCAATATATAAAGCTTTAAAAATGTTAGAGTCGCTTTGGACATATATTTATTATGATCTACCTATATACATGATCTAGTTTTACTTGTAGGCTACTGTTATTGCCCGATTTTTTTTTATGAATGTGTTTAATTTCTTTTAAACTCGCACTCAAGATCACAAAGTCTTTATTTAAAGTTAGTATCAGTCTCCAAAAATGTAGGCATTTGCACAAACTCATCCAGCAGAACATCAGTTTCATCATTTGGTGATATAGAATCTCGTCATCTCAACAAATTGTATCTTGTTGAAAAAGAAAAAGTACTGACATTGGTCGTCTGTTAGTAGTTAATACAGTTCAAACAAACAGGCAAATGCTAAAAACAATAGTCACATGACACACTACAAAAGTCGAACTGTCAATGTATATTTCAAACTCCCATTCTGCATATCAAATATTTCACCCAGCTGCCACATACATACACTGTTTACAAGTTAAAAGAGAAGTTGAGATAGACACATTAATGAATAGAATAGCAAGTACTTCAATGAAAGTACATCAGTAACAATGTAAAAATACAACAGAAATGAATGAGTGCACTGAGAAGATCATTTATTAAAAAAACAACGTGAATCATTTCAGTGGCGTACCTAATTAATTATGCAAGTCATCTGCGCAGAATCTTCATGCTGTGAATCTGATGAAAACATCCTGGTCATATTTCATCCCAAAATCAAAAGTAAGAAAATATAAGAAATTGTGTTTTGCATAAAGAAAATTAAGCCTATTTTTTAACCATTAAGATTTTTATGCATTTTTCATGACAGTTAAGCCATTTTTACTGTATTACAGACTACATTATGGTATTGAGAATTGAGGAGTTTTAATAGGTTAAATCATAAAAATATGAATACAAGGCAAAGACATCAGCGTGAAACTAAACTTGCGCTAGTCTCGTCTCTATTGTGACGAATATTCGAGGCAACACTTCTAGAACAAGGACAAATGTGGGCGGGGCTTGATTGTGTCCGTGGGGAATTGATTGGATGATTGGATGGTTGAGGTTTGAAGTTATTCTGATTCCTGAAGATTATTAAAACAACAATGATGTGCACAGAAAAATAATTTAATAATAAACACTGCAATATTCCATAAAAACAAGAATGGTTGATGTTGATTTCATGGTGACTTTAAAACTAGCTTTATTTATTTAAAAAAAAAAAAAAAAAAAAAAATCTAAATATGACCTGGACGTGTCCGTGAGATTCATCGAGACACTAATCATCCTCAACCGTCCCGATGAAGCACATCAGCTGCTCAAGTCAAGCACCAAATGTTCATAAATCCGTGTTTGCCCTTTAAAACTAGAGCCAAGAAGGAATTCCCTGTTGTCAATAAACACCAGAGAAAAAGCCCTGGGTGCCTGAATGTTCATCTCCTGAAAGTGGATGAACTGTCTCTTCTGTGCGTCCCAGCGATAGACGCGAGTGAAGGCGTAGTCGCTGCCCAGGATGGCGTACTGCCAGTTGGCTATGGAGAACGGCTGGAAGACCATGGAGCCACGAGAGGCCATGGTCTGGATCTCACTGAACATGCTGCCATCCCACCTCATCACCTTGGAGTCGCCGATGAAGCGGGTCAGACATATGTAGAGCTCGCTCTTCACCGTGAAGTGTTTGACCGCGTACACGTCCTCCATCTCTGGGATATCGGTGCGCCGCTCGAACTGCTTGTTGCTCTTGCTCCATTGGTAAATAACCGGCCGCTGAGAACTGCTGGACAAGATCAGATGAGGCTTCCCCGAGATGTCTAGGTACTCCACGTCTGTGTCGCGGTGCCAGGGGTGCAGGGACTGATGGGAGTAGAAGCCATTGCCGTTCCATCTATAAATAGTCGTGGAGCCGGCTTTGGAGCTGTCGGCGATGATGAAGAAGGACTCTCCGTCGACGTGGAATATTTCCACGTCATTTGGCTTTCGTATTTTCAGAATGTCGATGTCTTGAATTTTGATGAATTTGTTTGCGGAGACGTCTCTCTTGAAGATGTGCGAGCCGCCGAACAGTTGAGCTACTATGATGAAGAGTTGACTGTCGATGACTAGCGGTTTGCAGATGACAGATGAAGTACCTACGGGAGGAGGAGAGATGTGAAGAGTCGTTACTGTATCATATTTAATCATTAAAAGCCTCTAAATGATCTGATAAACATGTCGCACATGCGTTCTGTCATCTGACTTATAGTTTAGACTTCTTTTATCAAGAAAAATATATACTTTTAGTGTAATTGTATAAATGTCCACCTTCACGTGTCTTTCTGCTGTGAAATCTTTACTGATTTTTATAATATAAATGCAAGAATAACTTTTACACTGCGAGCATTATTTCAAGATGAACACATACTGGACTGAAGCAGCTTTGTTTACTTATTATTCATATATATATATATATACACTGTATATATATTTTTTTTTTTTTTGAAAAACAATGTGTCAAATGTTTCATTTGTCAGGGTTTACGGGGTTAAAGCTGTACGAAACAAAGGCTTGAGAAACAGTTCAATGTCATATTTTCATCCAAAAAATATTAAACTTTTGCCTGTTTAATGTAAAAATTACAACCAGTGGAATGTTAGAAAGTTACAGAAAAAAGTTAGAAAAAAAGTTAGAACAAATTAAATAAAATAAAAAACTTACGTGTTCAACACCCTCCACCCTTTGATTTTATTATTACAGTTTATTTGGATAGGAGTATATCAGCTTGGTACATCTTGACTTGGGAATATTTTCACACTTTTCTTTGCAAAAACGTTCCAGATCTGTCAAATTGTGAGGGCTTCTCCTGTGCACGACCCTCTTCAGGTTCACACACACATTTCACAAATTTTCCTTCACTTTTTACATCACAAAAACCATCTGTTTTAAAAGGGATGTGTAGACTTTTTATACCCACTGTACTGTATTATTCTCATAAATATTATGTGTAGAGTTAAATATCAACTCCTTGCGACGTTTCCACCACTATTTGCTTACTTGTGATGTTATCGAAGTTTCGGAACTCCATTTGCACATGATCCCATTCCATGAAACTACACCTGCCAATGAACGGCTGGGCGAATACCACAAACTGGTCGCCACCAAATGCAAAAGCTTCGACTGAAATGGACTGAAATTCGAGAGACTTCAACAGCGGAAAATCTGTAGAACAAACAGACAAATGTTAAGCTCTTTTGATGTCAAGTAACACAAACTGGTCTGTAATGAAAATGATAAAAACCTGTTGTTATGCAATCAAATGACTGCGCCACAAGGTCATTGATTTTCCTGTCCTGGTAAGATTCAGGGCCACTGCAATAGATCTCATCCACAGTTGCATTTGTGTGAAACATCCAGTCGACTAACCACTTTAACTTACAGTCGCAGCTGAAAAGATTTCCTCTCAGATCCCTGGGCAAATTAATAAAAGTTTCAGTCTAGAAGCTTGTATATCATTGACAGTTATTCAAATGATATCACAAACATTGCACACTCGCATACGTACACTTTAGTCAAAGCTTCCATCCCTTTGAAAAGATCTTTAGGTAGTGTCTCCAAATTATTGTACGCCAGACTTCTGCAATAACATTAGTCAAAAACCAAACGGTAGTTTACATCAGTAAAAAGAAATGGACCAATTTTTATTGTGTGCAAAGGTTTTTTAAAGAATAAAACCTGGTTTGCTGACTGCTTCTTCAAACATCAGAGAAATAACATGAATAATTAATAGTGAGACATAAACTCACAATTGTGAGACAAACATTTCAGAAATTTCTTATTCCAGTGAGGAAACAAGCTTCTACAGCAGACACTTTGTATATTGTAAAAGTATGAAGTAAATGTTTTGTATATATTTAAAAAAAATAATTTTTACATTCTAATTATGATGGCAATGTTTTAATGTGGATGAATAAGAGAAATGATCGACAACATTTCAGTCGTACTATGCAGAAATGCTCACAAGTGTATTAAGGACTTGAGTCCTCTGAAGGCGAAAGGTGATATGGACTTGATTTGGTTATTTTCAATGAACCTAGAAGAAAAACAAACATTAAAGTGATGCACAAGATTTAAGCATTCAAAACAGTCATTATACACAAGGAAACACATGAATCATCAGATCAGCTGTTTTTCTGTCATTGAGTTCTTCATGCAGTGCTGATTGCTCATATAAGTGTTCTGTGAGACACTTACAGATACTCCAGATGAGGAAGGCCAAGAAACGCATCTTCATTTATAGATTCAAAGACGTTTGCTGTGAAAAGACTAGGAGAGATAATTTAGGGTGAATACAGGACAGTAAAGGGTATTTGTCTTTATGTGTATGTGATTACATTAATAAAATCTGCATTAGGTTCATCTGAAAGTATGGAATCACAAAAAGTCATGCCACATTTGGACAGCAGTGCTTACAAAGGCTTATGTTAAAGTACTATCATATGAAAAGTATGTAATTTCCCAAAAATGGTACATTTGTCTTTCTGAACGGGTATCTGATGATGCTGTGTGGTATTGAAGCGTCCATTGTAGCACGTAGCATCACAATGTCCCCACTTTAACGTGTTTATGACCTGTTAAATCTCTGATGGTCTAAATGCAACGGATTTTGTCATGCAAATTTTGTTTTGTAAACAAAGCTGAATTTCTTTCCCAAAATATCAAAATCACACCCCAAATTCCCTGCTTGCTATAGTAGCCACACCCCAAACTCTCATCCTGCTACAGTAGCCACTCCCCAAACTCTCAGCCTGCTACAGTAGCCACTCCACAAACTCTCAGCCTGATACAGTAGCCACTCCACAAACTCTCAGCCTGATACAGTAGCCACTCCACAAACTCTCATCCTGCTACTGTAGCCACACCCCAAACTCTCATCCTGCTACAGTAGCCACTCCCCAAACTCTCAGCCTGCTACAGTAGCCACTCCACAAACTCTCATCCTGCTACTGTAGCCACACCCCAAACTCTCATCCTGCTACAGTAGCCACTCCCCAAACTCTCAGCCTGATACAGTAGCCACTCCCCAAACTCTCATCCTGCTACAGTAGCCACTCCCCAAACTCTCAGCCTGCTACAGTAGCCACTCCACAAACTCTCAGCCTGATACAGTAGCCACTCCCCAAACTCTCATCCTGCTACAGTAGCCACTCCCCAAACTCTCAGCCTGCTACAGTAGCCACTCCACAAACTCTCATCCTGCTACTGTAGCCACACCCCAAACTCTCATCCTGCTACAGTAGCCACTCCCCAAACTCTCAGCCTGATACAGTAGCCACTCCCCAAACTCTCAGCCTGATACAGTAGCCACTCCCCAAACTCTCATCCTGCTACAGTAGCCACTCCCCAAACTCTCAGCCTGCTACAGTAGCCACTCCCCAAACTCTCATCCTGCTACAGTAGCCACTCCCCAAACTCTCATCCTGCAACAGTAGCCACTCCACAAACTCTCATCCTGCTACTGTAGCCACACCCCAAACTCTCATCCTGCTACAGTAGCCACTCCCCAAACTCTCAGCCTGATACAGTAGCCACTCCCCAAACTCTCAGCCTGATACAGTAGCCACTCCCCAAACTCTCATCCTGCTACAGTAGCCACTCCCCAAACTCTCAGCCTGCTACAGTAGCCACTCCCCAAACTCTCATCCTGCTACAGTAGCCACTCCCCAAACTCTCATCCTGCAACAGTAGCCACTCCACAAACTCTCATCCTGCTACAGTAGCCACTCCACAAACTCTCATCCTGCTACTGTAGCCACACCCCAAACTCTCATCCTGCTACAGTAGCCACTCCCCAAACTCTCAGCCTGCTACAGTAGCCACTCCACAAACTCTCATCCTGCTACAGTAGCCACTCCCCAAACTCTCAGCCTGCTACAGTAGCCACTCCCCAAACTCTCAGCCTGCTACAGTAGCCACTCCACAAACTCTCATCCTGCTACAGTAGCCACTCCACAAACTCTCATCCTGCTACAGTAGCCACTCCCCAAACTCTCAGCCTGCTACAGTAGCCACTCCACAAACTCTCAGCCTGCTACAGTAGCCACTACCCAAACTCTCATCCTGCTACAGTAGCCACTCCCCAAACTCTCATCCTGCTACAGTAGCCACTCCCCAAACTCTCATCCTGCTACAGTAGCCACTCCCCAAACTCTCAGCCTGCTACAGTAGCCACACCCCAAACTCTCATCCTGCTACAGTAGCCACTCCCCAAACTCTCATCCTGCTACAGTAGCCACTCCACAAACTCTCAGCCTGCTACAGTAGCCACTCCACAAACTCTCAGCCTGCTACAGTAGCCACTCCACAAACTCTCATCCTGCTACAGTAGCCACTCCCCAAACTCTCATCCTGCTACAGTAGCCACTCCACAAACTCTCATCCTGCTACAGTAGCCACTCCCCAAACTCTCCTCCTGCTACAGTAGCCACTCCATAAACTCTCAGCCTGCTACAGTAGCCACTCCCCAAACTCTCATCCTGCTACAGTAGCCACTCCCCAAACTCTCAGCCTGCTACAGTAGCCACTCCCCAAACTCTCAGCCTGCTACAGTAGCCACTCCCCAAACTCTCATCCTGCTACAGTAGCCACTCCCCAAACTCTCAGCCTGCTACAGTAACCACTCCCCAAACTCTCAGTCTGCTACAGTAGCCACTCCCCAAACTCTCAGCCTGATACAGTAGCCACACCACAAACTCTCATCCTGCTACAATAGCCACTCCCCAAACTCTCAGCCTGCTACAGTAGCCACTCCCCAAACTCTCAGCCTGCTACAGTAGCCACTCCCCAAACTCTCAGCCTGCTACAATAGCCACTCCCCAAACTCTCAGCCTGCTACAGTAACCACTCCCCAAACTCTCAGCCTGCTACAGTAACCACTCCCCAAACTCTCATCCTGCTACAGTAGCCACACCACAAACTCTCATCCTGCTACAGTAGCCACACCCCAAACTCTCAGCCTGCTACAATAGCCACTCCCCAAACTCTCATCCTGCTACAGTAGCCACTCCCCAAACTCTCATCCTGCTACAGTAGCCACTCCACAAACTCTCCTCCTGCTACAGTAGCCACTCCCCAAACTCTCAGCCTGCTACGCCACGCCCCAAACTCTCAGCCTGCTACAGTAGCCACTCCCCAAACTCTCAGCCTGCTACAGTAGCCACACCCCAAACTCTCAGCCTGCTACAGTAGCCACACCCCAAACTCTCAGTCTGCTACAGTACCCACACCCCAAACTCTCCGCCTGCAACAGCACCCACTCCCCAAACTCTCCGCCTTCTACAGTAGCCACTCCCCAAACTCTCAGTCTGCTACAGTAGCCATTCCCCAAACTCTCAGCCTATATAATAATACGGTGCAGCAGCTGTCCACCTCCGAGGAGATGGATGTGCTGAGTATCGAGTTAAGGGAATTGAAGATTCGTTAGAACTACTATGGCGCTGGTGGGTAAGGCATAAATGGCAGCCCCAGCCATTAACAAACTCCTTCAAAAACATTCAGTTCGGTTGTTTCCTGCCAGTATGCTTAAGGTCACCGAAGTGGCTGTTCCAATTACATCAGAAGCCAGTCTCGAAAGGTTGGTACCCTTAGTAGACTATCTGACAGAATGGAAGAATCTGCCAAATATATCTCAGTGTGTCCTGCAGATCATAGAGTAAGGCTACAGAATCCAGTTCGGTTCTCCTCCACCATGCTACATCGGGGTGTTGCTCACGTTAGTGCATCCCGAGCAGGCTATGGTAATGGAGCAAGAACTCTGTTAGGGAAGGAAGCTATAGAGCAGGTGTATTCACCCGACAGAGAATCGGGTTTTAACAGTCGTTACTTCATTGTTCCGAAAAAGAATGGGGGGTTACGTCCTATAATAGATCTTCAACAGTTGAATCGTGCAGTCAAAATACTCAAGTTCAAAATGCTGTCAGCTCTGACCCCGCTCAGGCTGCAAGGCATACGCATTTTGAACTACATAGACGACTGCTTGATTCTAGCTGAGTCAGAGCAGTTAGCGGTTCTGCATCAAGATGTCGTCCTCGCACACATGCAGAAATTGGGGTTGAGACTCAATGCCAAGAAGAGTGTGCTTTCTCCACTACAGAGAACCACTTTCCTTGGTGTAGTTTGGGATTCAGTCACGATGCGAGTCGTTCTATCGCCCGCTCTTGTAGCTGCTATCCTCACAGCCACGGAAGAGTTAAAGCTAGGCCAGCCACGTCAGAGACTGTTAGGCCTCATGGCAGTGGCGTCCAATATGACCAATATGTATGCTGTACGTGAGACCTTTGTTGTGGTGGCTCAGGACCAAAGGTTTCTACCCGAGGGGAAACCCACTTTGTATGATCAAGATCACGCAGCAGTGTGTCTGTGCCTTGGTTATATGGAGGAAACCTTGGTTCCTATCCCAGGGTCTGCCATCGAGTTGCGCTCTCGACAGATGCTTCCCTTACTGGCTGGGGAGCGGTAATGGAAGGCCGCTCAGCTCAGGGTCTCTGGAGGAGTCATCATCTTTCGTGGCACATAAATTGCCTGGAGATGATGGCAGTCTTCAATGCGTTGAGACACTTCCTCCCAGACCTGAGGGGCCATCATGTGCTTGTCCAGTCAGACAACACATCGGTGGTCTCCTATTTAAATCATCAAGGGTATCTGCGTTCACGTCCACTATGCAAACTGGCACACCAGATTCTCTTGTGGTCCCGAGGGAAGCTGCTCTCCCTGAGAGCAGTTTAAATTCTGGGGCATCAGAATGTAGGAGCAGACATCCTGTTGAGGCAGGGGCTGAGGCCCGGGGAATAGAGGCTCCACACCGAGGTGGTGGAGCACATTTGGGAGGTTTATGGCCAGGCACAGGTGGATCTGTTCGCATCTCAGGATACGACACACTGTCCACTTTGGTTCTCCTTCACACACCCAGCTCCCTTGGGGCTGGACATTGTGGTATAGACATGGCCGAGGCTACGTCCGTACGTTTTCCCCTGATTACTCTGCTTCCAGGAGAAGGTCTGCCGGGATGGAATAAGTCTACTACTAGTAGCACCATACTGGCTGAGCTGACTGGTTCTCGGACTTGGTGTCCCTTTTCGACGGCTCTCCTTCAGAAATTCCAGTCAGTAGGGACCTTCAGTCTCAAGTGGGAGGGGTGACCCTTCACCCCAGCCCAGAGATATGAAACCTGTGGGTCTGGCTTCTGAAGGGGGCCCAACTCATAGACTTTGGTCTCTCAGCTGAGGTTGTGGAGACCATACTTCTCTCCTGAGCTCCCTCCATGAGGAAACTCTATGTATTGAAGTGATGGTTTTCACTTCATAGTACAAACTGCATGATTGGTACAGTGCTGGAGGTGCACGTTTCCTCCGTGATGCTCGTAGACCAGTACAGGAGTATGGCGGCTTGGAAGCCTTATTATATAAGGAGGTATCCCTGCAGGATGTGGTATGCGGCAGGCTGGTCCTCTCCGCTCACATTCGTAGGGTTTTACAACTTCGACCTGGGCGCTGCCCCAGGTTCACAGGTGCTCTTGTCTTAGTTGTGCTCTCAGTATTCACACATACAGGCTCTGATTCGTATGGCGTTCAGGCATTCTTGTTCCAAAAGCACCATCGACGCAGTGCGAATTTCCTCGAAAAGGGAACGTCTCAGGTTACGACTGTAACCCTAGTTCCCTGAGAAGGGAACGAGACGCTGTGTCACTTTGCCATAGTCCCTGCATTTCTGTGATCGACTTGCTTCGGCTAAATAGAAGCTGAAGTCGGTCAGACCGCATGTGCTTTTATCCTTTCCTGGTCGTGACGTCACCACCTGTGATGCTCACTAGGGATGGGCGATATGGCCTAAAAAATTTATCACGATAATTTCAGGTATTTATTGCGATAACGATACACATGACAATAAATTATTTTCTTCTGTAAAATATCAGATTATGTTATGTTTAAGTTTTGTTTTGTTTAATTCCATTTTTCTTTATTTAAATTTCGTTTTCCTTTATTTAAATTTCTTTTTTTTTTCCTTTTTTTAAATTTCGTTTTTTTCTTTATTTATATTTAGTTTTTCTTTATTTAAATTTCGTTTTTCTTTATTTAAATTTCGTTTTCTTCTTTATTTAAATTTCGTTTTTTTCTTTATTTAAATTTCGCTTTTATTTATTTAAATTTCGTTTTTTTCTTTATTTAAATTTCGTTTTTATTTATTTAAATTTTGTTTTTATTTATTTAAATTTCGTTTTTATTTATTTAAATTTCGTTTTTTATTTATTTAAATTTCGTTTTTATTTATTTAAATTTCGTTTTTATTTATTTAAATAAATTTACTGTGTCAGTAGTTTGTTAGTCAGAAAAATATTAGACTACCTTTTTAAAAGTATTGCTTAAGTTAACAGACCTGTGTGTGTGTGTTTTATACATTTATATCACTAGTGCAGTGTCCGTTCTCGGAGCATATAAGCCCTGCTCGCGTGAGGTGAGCAGACACACTCGGTCACTCTCGCGCACTTTCGCTCGCGCGCGCAGACACACTCGGTCTCTCTCGCGCACTGTCGCTCGCTCGCGCAGTTCGTTTCGCTTTTGTCCAGTCCGGCGCCTCATATGCCGCTTCCCGCTCGCGCTCTTCTGCAGTTTCTGCAAACTTTGCATATTACGGTACTTTGCTGCTCATCTGATTTTCTGTAACCAAACCAGTTCCAAATTGTGGAGGTAGCTCCTCGCTTAACAACAAGCTTCTCCTCAGCCTCACGTCCACCTTCACTCCGCACGTGAACAGTGAATCGGGCACGCACAAAACTACGTCATCAACTAGAAGACTTATCGTTATTATCGCGAGGAGACAAATTTTTATCGTGGGGAGAATTTTCAGCGGTATATCGCAAACGATAAGATATCGCCCATCCCTAATGCTCACTCTTGCCATTGGACTAGTTGACAAAAGTGCTTCAGACGCAGTCACACAGGGGCTTTCCCAAAGCGTCATTGACGCAGCATCTCGTTCCTAACTCAGGGAACTAGGGTTACAGTCGTAACCTGAGACGTTTTTGTTTCCCTTCACAATACTTTAATAGTTAAAATACATAGCTAAAAGTGAGTAATATTGCTCTGAGTGTGTGTGTGTCTGACAGTGATTCATCAGCATACATGTCAGTCAGCGCGGCATCGCACTTCAAGTTCGTAGAGAGCTTTATTCAGTCCATTTTAAATTCTGATTTTGTCCGCCTCTCAAATGGGTCAAACCATAGATATTACCTCAGAAGTTCAAGTAAATGCGCTAGAAATCCGCACTCATTCAAGGATGTGCATTTATTGCATGGACTGAGAAAGCAATGACAGGATTTCATCTGACGGTACTATTTATTTAACACTGAAAATTTAAATATGCATATTCTTATCTGTTCTGTACAAAAATGCGAAACGCCAAAAAAGCAAAGCAATTGTCAGACATCCATGAGTGCAAGTTCACAGAGGAAAACAACTGAAAAACAGCGCTGGTTGTTCTCTCGATACTCAACAACGACGAAATCCAAAGGCGTGGGCGAAGGTATAATGTGTGTATTAATGAAATAATCCCGAAAAAAGCATAACCCACAGCAGTTCAGCGGCTGGAATTAGCTGAGGTGACGTGACGCTAACAGACAGCAGACAATCGGCTAGTCGTGACAGCAGGGGCAATCCACCTGTCACTCAAGTGGCCACGCCCTTAATTATGCAGAACTTTAAGGCTTAATGTAATTTAAAGGTATGAATTATAAAAAAAAATTCACCCCCCTCACAGTTGTCATGAAGGGCAAAATCAACTATATAGACCAAATCCAATTTTTGTACCTGGCTGTAAACATGTTTTTTTTCTGCTGTAAAGTTGGGCATTTTAACATGGGGGATATATGGAATTGACTCCCTTTAGGAGCCTGTCTCTAGTGGCCAGTCGATTAATTGCAGTTTAAGTCACTTCCGTGTTGGCTTCACGAGAGAGTCTGTAAGGTTGCCGCTCGTTTTTAACATTAAAAATCTTACATAGCCCACCTCACCTTTAAGGTTACAAAGTGTTTATACAAATTTATACTTTAAAAATGTATATTATTGTGTAGCTATATAACGTTTTTTTCTATTACGTTATTTTTCTAATGTGCTGTAAAGTAGATATGTATTATTTATTTAGATGTTTTAGTTATTTATCTTTTCTTAAAATCAACATATTTATTTTAGTCAATGTTTAATTTATTTTATTCAATTTATTTATTTAGTTTAATCTCATTTTTATTATTTTATTTATTTTTACACTGTTTCTCTTTAGACTTCACCCCTTTCCCAGTTTTAAACCCTGTTCATAAAGTATTATGAACACTATTATAAAGTAGGCTACATACAAACTGCACTGATCAGACAGAACACACACAGACACTCTCACTCTCTCTCTCTCTCTCTCTCTCTCTCTCTCTCTCTCTCTCTCTCTCTCTCTCTCTCTCTGTGTGTGTGTTATGAAGTGATGTTGAAGTCTTACAGCAGATGGAGGGCTGGTGTGTGAATGAAACTCTCTTTAGGGATTTCATTAAAGCCGGACTTGACGAACGATCTGAAAAAAAAACAAAAAAAAAACATCAATATCTGATCACAGGTAGCGACATAATATTAATAAAAATACTAATACTAATAATATTGACACATTGTTATTACAGTTGTGATTGCTTACAGTGAGATGACATCTGGCGGGAAGCTCCTCGGTATTGATCCAGTATTGGCACATACGGCGTTATCTTTACTGCATGTACATGATGGGAAACAGCGCGCGTGCCTCCTCCTGCTGCCGTGCACGAGCATCAACAAACACAACAAGCAGAAGAACACAGTCCGCCTGAAAGACATCATTACAACCAAATATGGCCCTGAATGTTTAATGGTCACCGATACAGTCCCGACGATTGCGCTGCTGCGAGCCACGATCTCATAACGGAAATAAACCGATGAAAGGAATAACAAACGATAACGAATTATTTATTTTATTTATTTTTTTGCCAGATCAGTGTAATATGCACATGCAGATCGAATCCATAGAAATCACTGTAGCAGATAATGGGCGGGGCTTAGTGGATCCACGGTGGTCTAAAATTGGCCAGATATACTACGAGTCTACATTATTCTCGAATTTTACGTGCCTCGATGTGTATCTTCAATTGTGTTGTCTTTTAAAAAATTGTCCGCGACTTCAAATAATTGATCCAGGCTGTACTGAGTTGTCACGTGGTTCTTGCTCCTTTTCTCCGCGCTGGTCTTAAAGGGCCAGTAACAGTAGTTTGTTTATTGGCTAATGCGTTTTTTTCTTCTTCATATTTTTATTTAATAATGTCCTAGAGCTTTGCGACGCGGATTTCGATTTGTATATCAGGTGAAACACTTGTAAATCGCTAGATTTAAAAGTACTATTTTATGTTTTAGTCTACAAACGTTTGTACTTGCAGAAGTCAGACATTTGAATGTGGCTCAATGGAGGATTCCGCTTCACGAGCCTCAGCTGCGCCCTCTGGAGAACAACACATTTACCAGTTAAAGTCACCATGAAATAAAAATTTTCAAAAATCCTATTTTTATGGAATACTTTTATATGTTCCATGCACATCATTATTGTTTTAATAATCTTCAATCAGAATAACTTCCTCTTGCATCATCTCTTCTCTTCTCTGATGATGTGGGCGGGGCAACCTGTCACTCACATGAGATCAGCCAATAGCAAACCACAACCATCCAATCAATTCCCCACAGACACAGTCAAGCCCCGCCCACATTTGTTCTTGTTCCAGGAGCGTTTCACTCGGATATAAGGCACAATAGAGTAGAAAAGACTATGAAACTTCTGTTTCATGCCGACATTAAGAGCCAGTAACATGGTGAACGCCACAGACAGCAATGAGCGTCACTACATGACCAAAGCAAAAATCATAAGACTATAGAAAAACATAATGCTAATGCTAAATGTTAAACATAATGCTAAATATGCTTAGATATGTTACAATAATATTTCTTTAAAGGGCACTTATTATGCAAAATTCACTTTTACATGGTGTTTGAACATAAATGTGTGTTGGCAGTGTGTGTACACAACCACCCTATAATGATAAAAATCCAACCAGTGTTTTTTTTTTTAAATCCCCAAAAATCATAAGCACTGTCTCAAAACGAGCTGTTCTCAAAATCTATGCAATGTGACGTAGAATTGCACAAGCCCCGCCCACTGTAATGTATTGTCAATATGGCAATGTTTCTTTAAGTGGTGCTTCAGCCTCCGTATTTATTGTTATGACTCCTCCCTCTGATATGTGTTCCAGTGCTGAGGAATAAACAACAGTGAGCATGGCTCGGTACTGAAGTTCTGTGTCAGTCGTATTATTTTACATGGTGTCAGAAGTCTGTCAGGAACAGATAAGAAAAGAATGGCATTATCACAGTTTGATCACCCAAGGATCGACTGGGATGCTCCTGATCTGTACCAAGAGTTTGAAAGATTTCGGAGTCACGTCACATTCATTTTTGACAGCCCGCTATCGGAGCAAACAGCGAAGCAGCGTGCAGGCTGGCTAGGCACGTGGATTGGCGAGCAAGGTAGAGAGATATAAGACTCTGCACTAGGGCGAAGGTGAGAGAGATGACCCGTCCAAAGTTCTGGATAAATTCGCCAACTATGTAAGGCCGAGAAAAAACAAGAGAATAGCTAGACATCGCTATAAACAAAGAAAGCAAGGAGTCACTGAAAGTTTTGACCACTTTGTGAAGGATTTGAGACTCATGCTCATGGATTGTGAGTATGCTGATCCAGATGATATGTTAATCAACGCGATCAGGGCCGTTTCTAGCCTTTTTGGCACCCTAGGCAAGATTCCTATTGATCCCCCCCCCCCCCCAATTGTAATTTGGCATTAACAGTTTTACTCACTTAAAAGGACTTTCTTGCACTATGCTGGAGTAAAGTTAATAAATGATCGTTCTCTCCCATAGGATTTTGTGAAACTATGTTGGGTGGACCTCTGTCCCTCTAGGGGGTTTCGGGGGCATGCTCCCCCGCAAGAAAATTTTGTACATTTTAAGGTTAAATTAATGCATCAATCTGATGCACTTTGAGAGCTAAAAATTAAGAGCTTCAACCCATGAACTGTGCACATTGAACAAAGAAAAACCATTGACTTGTACCTGGACACTAAAGAGGGCTCAAACATCTTAGTTATGATATAGAGTCTCAGTCTACATTACACTATCACTGGTGTTTATGATTTATATTCCTATGTATTCCTATGACGTAAAAATCCATATAGCCAATAATATGTACTATAAATTAAAATGAATATTTCAAAAGTATATTTTATTTTTGTTCTAATTTCTTCACTTGCAAGAAATAAACCCTTTAGCTTTTATTTTGGAGAAAAACACCAGATCACCATGCTGATCGCGTGAGTGCGCACTTTTCTCTAAATCACGCAGCACAAACAGAATGCCTATATAGGCTAGGCCTACTTAAAGTCTTGTGCTGTTTGTGCTATTTTAGTTCGTTGACAAAATATAACGCTAGAGACCTTTATGTTAGGCTATACATTTTACATCTCATGTGTTGGGAAAAGGGAGAAGAGCGAGTTCGGCAAAAGGCGGATTCAAACTCGGGTCAAACGCATCAAAAGCTACTTTCAAGCACCTCACGCCTTACGACCTATGCCACTGTAGATATTTAGTGGTGGGCGTCTTTTTGCCAAAAAGACAGGCACTTAGTGCAAATATACGCTCCATTATCGGAAATGTAAAAAAAGAAGGATTTTTCTTCCACTCGCTTGGGCGAGAAAAAAATCTCTTGGTGTGGTGGGGGCTCTCACTACGCCTGCTTCACCCATGATATGGAAGCAAAGTTTCTTGATTATTACGCAGGAATGAGAGTATAGTTCCTAGACATATCAGCCTAGAAAATCGCAACTTTTCATTTTCCGTCGGTCTTAGTACAACGATGTAACTACAGAAGAGTCAAGTTTTAAATAGGAAAAATATCGAAACTCTTTGTTAATTTTTTTGAGAGAGATGCTAATGGTCTTGTCCGGTTCAATTCATTATGCTTAGCTATGCTAAAAGTGGGACCCCAGACCCGGAGATCGGCTGAATGGATTCGAAAACGGTAAAACTCAACTGTTTAACTCTGGGGGAGTTGTAAAATGAGCCTATTTCCAAAAAAAGTGGAGTATCCCTTTAAGACAGTTATCAGTCACTTCCACACGATGGTGAGCTCAAAAGCTCTAATCGAGTGCTAAAGTCCTACTCTAATCACAAGCTAAAGCCAATAGCTGCAGTTGATCTTCTGGTTAATTACAAGAATACTGAGATATCAGCAGAATTTGAGATTGTGGACATTTTTCAAGAAAATGTGCTCAGTGGGCCAACAGCAGAAGCATTAGGTTTAGTAACACGTCTCAATGCACTGCAGCCTTCTAACAAAGAAAATAAAAAGCTGAATTCTGGTCAGAGGACAACAAAAAATGTGCCGGCTGGACTAGATGATTATCCAGAGCTGACTCACACTACTGGAACCTTGCCGGGCAAATACACAATTAAAATTGATCCTGATGCAAAAGGTGTGGTCCATCCTGTCCGACGACAACCAGCGGCACTGAGAAAAAAAATAATAGAGAAGCTACAAGAGATGGTTAAAGATGGACACATCGCAAAAGTTAACCAACCGACCGAGTGGGTGAGCTCGATGGTAGCAGCAGTACGCAATGGCAAGATAAGGATCTGCATTGACCCGAGTGACTTAAACAAGGTCATAAAACGAGAGCATTACCCAATGCGCACCATCGAAGAGATTGTATCTGCAATGCCTGGTGCTAAAGTTTTCTCAGTCTTGGATGCTAAATCTGGCTTCTTACAAATAGAACTAGATGAAGCATCATCACTGCTGACCACCTTTAACACGCCAATTGGTAGATTTAGGTGGCTTAGACTTCCTTTTGGCCTAAAATGCTCACCAGAAATTTTCCAGCGCATTATGTATGAAATGCTTGAGGGCATCAGCGGGGCAATCAGTGTCATGGATGACATCCTTATTGCAGCACCTTCAGCTAAGGAGCATGATGAGATCCTTCAAAAAGTAATTCAGAGAGCAACAAGCTCAGTCTCAACTTTAATAAATGCCACATCAAGAAATCTTCCGTGCCCTACGTGGGACATCTGATAACATCAGACGGTTTGAGGGCAGACCCAGCGAAGATAGAAGCTGTTAAGTCCATGCCAGAACCAGCAGACAAGGATGGTGTCCGTTGTTTCCTGGGTTTCGTCACCTACCTGTCAAAATTCTTGCCAAACCTCAGCGAAGTTGACGCTCCTCTGAGGCAGCTCCTGAAAGCTGACGTTGAATTTGTATGGCAACCAGCACAACAGCAAGCCTTTGTCAAACTCAAGGACTTATGCACAAAGTCGCCTGTGCTAAAGTTTTTTTGATCCGTCCAAACCTGTTGAGATCTTCTGCGATGCCAGCAGCAACAGCCTCGGTGCGGTTCTACTGCAAGACAGTCATCCAGTTGCATTCTCATCCAGGTCACTGACAGATACCGAAACGCGCTACACGCAAATTGAGAAAGAGATGCTCTTAATAGTTCATGCTTGTGTCAAGTTCCATAATTACATATTTGGAAACCACGTCACAGTGTATAACGACCATAAGCCTCTGGAAGACATTTTCAAAAAGCCACTGCTCTCTACTAGAGATGTGACGGTGATAATATTCTCCCACCGGTTAATCGACTTGTGACAACACCGGTATTACCGGTTTCATCGTGGGGGTGGGGGGTGTTAGAGTGATGTGTTTTTTTTTTTTTTTACATGGCGTCAATTCATCATTCGTATTGAGTTTGATTGACATGCGATCTGACCAATCAAATTCCACAATTTTTGTGCGACAAACTTCGGTGGATTTGAACTTGGCTTTAACTGAGGCAATCTGTCACGACACATTAAAGAGCCAAAAAACGGTAGGCCTATTTTATTTTTGTTTGACTGACCAAATTTGAAAGTTGAGACTTTGTTTCATATTAAATATTACCTGCTCGGTCCTGTCTTTCAGCGCGTTGTCCGTGTCCTCTATTTTTCACTGCTTGAGATTATGTTGAGAACAATAACGCCCTATTTGAGTGTATAGGGCGCGATTTCGGATCCAACCACAGTGTTTGAATGGTGGGTTCGTTATTATTCATGAAAAACGCATGTTATTATTTCAGCACTTCGCGAATGGACAGCGACTCTTAAGTATCACGAATGCGTTCTCGCTCATTCATGTTAAGTGCATTTTTTGGAAACACGCGTGGAACTGCGGCGTGTGACGAGCGTAACCTTGCACATAGAGAACGCTCTTAAGATCCAAGATACATCGTTATCGGGAAACCCGGCCCTGGTCTCCGCACTAGCCTAACTGAAAACTATGAAAGCCGTGTGGCCAACCGGTAAAAAAAAAACTAAAAGAAAAAAATACATTAAAGAAACTATTCCCTCTGATTTTGTTTCATTAATAAAGTTTGACTAATCGCAGCAGTCTCACATTCGTTTAGAGCTCGTGTGAATTGCACGTATAAAATGAAGTTAACGAACAACCTCGTTCCATCAGGAAACGCCACATGAATTTCACTGCGCTTTATGAAGAGTTTTTATTTTGCGTGAAGAAGCCGTTCGCCGGAGATGTGTTAAAAGATTCATTCATGCACACAAGAGAGTGTATTCATGATTATTAGGCTACCGGTAACGTTATACTAATTCTCCTGTCGCCGGGTCTGAGTGAGTAATTTACTCTCTTACCTTTGTTCTTTGATTAACATTAATGACACTCCATCTGACACGCGTCCCATTTTCTCACAAATCTCTACATTCATTTATGATATTATTTAAATCATTTGCTCTTATGAGAACACTCGACAAAACGGACATTTTGGCATAATTTGTGTGTGTTATGTTTTGTTCAAGGCCGAAAAGAGAACTCGATACTGACGCGCGTCTTTTCCGTGTGTGCGTGTGTGTGTAATAGGCAGGACTTACAGCGCGGTCTCTTGTTTTGTTGCGCTTGAATGGTTGAGCGTGATCATACAACGCTAGTCAACTGGTGACAGAAAATACGGATACTGCGTAATTGCTTTAAAAAAAAAAAATTTTTTTTTTTTTTTGCGGTGCTGCGGTGGGCAAGTGATGCAACCGGTGTTGCGACTGAACACCGTGTAACACCGGTAACACCGACTATCGCGCCAAGCCTACTCTCTACCCCAATGCGGATACAGAGAATGCGTCTTCGTCTGCAGTGGTATGATCTGACTGTTAAATACAGACGAGGAAAGGACATGGAACGGCCGGACACACTGTCTAGAGCTCAGCTGCCAGAGAACAAGCCAGAGATGGAGGGTTTTGAGTGTATCTCCATGCTCAATATTGTTTCAGTCAGTGAGCTTAAGTATTCAGAGCTCCAGAACTGCACGGAAAATGAGCTCAACTGCCTCCAGCAAACAATCCAACAAGGCTGGCCAGACCACAGGCGTGACACGCCTAATGCAGTACAACCATATTGGGACTCTCGAAGCCAGCTTGCAGCTTCAGATGGTGTTGTTTATAAAGGCCTGCGTATAGTGGTACCCCCTTCTATGCGAGAACACATGCTGAAGCTTATACATCAGTCTCACTTAGGAATAGTGAAGAGCAAGCAGAGAGCTTGTGAGGTCCTGTACTGGCCAGGCATGAGTTCTGAAATTGAACAAATGGTGAAGAACTGCGGCAAGTGTGCAGACTTTCAGAACCGGCTGCCTAGGCAACCACTAAAACCAACAGAAACACCTGATCTTCCATTCGAAGAAGTAGCTTCCGACCTGTTCGAGTTTGAAGGAAACCATTACGTTTTGCTGGTGGATTACTCTCTAAGTCGTCCTCAGACGAGCCTTCCATCGTTGCCTCCAGTCATCCCGATTATCCATGCATCTGGCCAGTTCGTTGGTGCTCTGGGCTCCTGCATCCCTCTTGAGTATGTCCACGTATGTTAGCGTGGGACGTCCTCTTGACCGATGGCCATGTGTTGGTTCCCATAGCACCAGCTTGCTGGCTGGCAGCTCTCGATGCCTTCGGCAATGTCCTGCAAGTCTCATTCTCCTCACAGCAATCTTGTTGCTCACTCTTGGTACTCCCTCATACAGGATTTTGTTGGTTACATGCGCACTCTTGCTGATGTTAAGCACTGCACGCAGCATCCTGGTGTAGCACCCGTCCAGGGACTTCTCTAGGGTTGGATTCAGGGTCCAGCATTCACTGCCATAGAGGAGAACGGACTCTACCGTCGCGTAGAAGAAGCTGAGTTTAATTTGGCGGGAAAGGTTGGAGTTCCATACACAGTTCATGCCGTTCAGGGCCCTCCATGCAAGTGCCTTCCTCACTTTTAGATCTTGGTCAGTTGAGTTGACCCATGCGCCCAGGTATTTGAAGTCCTCAACTTCTTTCAGCACAGTGTCTCCTGCTGTTATCAGTGGTTGATGTTCTGGTGGAACGTTGTAGGTCATGACCTCAGTTTTCTTTGCATTTACCCTAAGGCCAACCTTGGTGCACTCTAGCTCTACCCTGTGTAGTAGTTCCTGTGCCTGTTCCATGTTGTCAGAGAGCAGACTGATGTCATCCGCGTAGTCAAGGTCTGTCAAGACTACTGCCGGGTGTCGACTTGACTTCTTTGGTGTCAGCGTGAAGCCAAGTTCCTGCTCTCGCCCACTGATTGCCTTCTTGAGCGCATAATCAAGGACTATGATGAAGAGGAAGGGGGCTAGTGTATCCCCTTGCATAACTCCAGCCAGGATGTCAAACTCCTCGCTGTTGCCATCTGGGGTCACCACCCTGGCCCTTTTTCCTGAGTACATGGACTCTATTGCCCGGAGTAGGTTCGGAGGAATTCTGTATGCCTTCAGGATCTTCACCATCGTGCCTCGGTGAATCGAATCAAATGCCTTTTTGAAGTCTATGAAACATAGGACTGCAGTCAGGTTGTCTTTCCTCACCTCCTCTATCAATCTCCTGAGTGCCAAGATCTGGGCTGTAGCAGTTCGCCCTTCTCGAAAGCCGTTCTGATTTACTCTCAGGTGAGGGTCGATTGCTTGCCGGACCCTGTTCAGAATCATGCGGTTGTAGATTTTCGCAGTACTACAGGTCAGGCTGATGCCTCGGTAGTTGTCCGGCTTCGAGAGGTCTCCGGATTTGGGCACTGGCACGATGTTTGATAGAGACCACATATCAGGCAGCCGATTGTGCAGCAGAGCAAGGTTGCAGAACTCTAGAATGATGTCATCAAAATCACAGTTCTTCAGCACCTCTGGGGGTATGCCATCTGGACCAGCGCTTTTTCCCACTCTTACTGTGGCTTTTGCCCTGACGAGCTCACCGAGTGTGAAGGGACCATCGTTGACGTTCAGGTTTGGGAGGTCTGATGGTATTTCCTCTTCCTCAGCTGCGTCTGCTGTTTCTCCCAGCAGCCTTTTGAAGTGGCTTGACCAGGTCATCACCCTCTCCTCCGGGCTGTGTCCCTTCACCTGTCCCTCCTTGGTCCTCTTCCGTCCCGTCATTTCATTGATGACCCTCCAGGCCTCCCCATACTGCTGTTCCCCTTGCGCCGCCTGCACCCTCCGCACTCTTTCCATCAGTTCTTCCCCTTTGATGGCATCATAGGTTCTGAAAAGAAACTGTTTGGCTTCGTTCAGCTCGCTGCGCCTCTCCGCAGTTGGTTCCTGCTCAAATTTGAGGCGGGCTTCCTCCACCATCCCACGTGCTGCTATGACCTCTGGGTGTTTTGATCGCAGGGAGGTTCTGACTTTCTCCATCTTAGGCACGCACAGTCTGGTCGCCTCCTTGTTCACAGTGACGAATCTCCTGTATTCGTCGCTTGCCTCCGCTCCCCTGTCCAGCTGCTGGAATCGTCTCCTCACCTCCTCTGTGTATCTGGTTAGAAGGCCAGGGTCACTTGAGAAAGCTTTCCAGTTATACCGGACTTTGGGACTTGGTTTGGGGACCCTGAGGCTCAGGCGAACTCTCATTGAGACCACGCGGTGGTCTGAGCCCACAGAACTAAAAGTGCTGTATGGCTCAGCATTCATGATGGAGTTCCTCCATTTCTTCCTCACTAGGATGTAATCTAGCTGCCGTAGCGTTCCTGAGGCTCGGTCCCGGAAGGTCCACCTCTTTCCTGTTCTCTTCCGGAAGATGGTATTTGCCGCCAGTAACTCGTGCTCCGTGAGGAAGGCTGTGAGGTAGGTGCCGTTGCGGTTGGTAGAGTCGTGGTAGGGGAAGGGTACGTCCTCTGGTCCAAGCCTCGCATTGAAGTCCCCAAGAATTGCCAGGAAGTTGTGCATTGGGACGCCGCGGACCGCTCTTACAAGGTCCTCAAAGAACTTCTCCACCTCGTCAGATGGCGCCACGTTGGTGGGTGAGTACGCGACTATGACTGTTGTTACTGGATTACCCGAGAACTCTGCACACATAATCCTGTCGGTGTGGTGGTAAACCCGACGTAGAGCCTTACGTGCCCGTGGGCCCAGCATTAACCCTACACCGCCTGTTGCGGCTTGGGCATCGTTCCTCCACGCTGATGCGGAAATAAACGTGCATCTCTCCACTCTGCGGTACAGTATCGGGTCATCAGTGTGCACTCTCCTATGTTCTTGGACCCCCAGGATCTCCACTCCCCGTTCCTCTGCACAATGTGCAAGTTCTATCAACCTCGCTTCTTCTCTCGCTGTGCATGCGTTGAAGGTTCCCATAACAACTGGTCTCCGACAGCGCATGAGTGCATTGGACGGGGTGATGTGGTCGGACAGGACCCTCCCTGGGACAATCCCAGGGTTTAAGGTCCTGTTGTCATGGTGTCCTCCAGGAGGAGGACCAGCACCACCGTCCGCCGCGATGTTCCTACGGACTCCCGCCGCTGGAAGTATAGGATTTGGGATGTCTTTGTGCTCCATGGTTGGCTTTACTATGCTGATAGCAGACTGTGGGGCGCAACTCCTCACAGTCCCGATTTTATTTCAGAGTGACCTTCTCTTAGACAGGTTGCCATCCAAGGCTATGAGCCCCATCTACCCATGCTATTTGACCCCTAGCTGGGACAGTGGTTGGCAGACGCCAGGGCGTATCCACACGCCGGTGGGCCTGCACGTCGTGCCTCTGGGGCCCACTGCTGCTCCGAGATCCCCTGCAGATTAGCCTGGGGCCTCGCGGAACCCAGTATCCGTGTGTGGCCACGTGGAGGCACTGCAGGAGTCTTGGTGGTAGAGAGGCTGTGTACCGGCAGGAGGAGGCTTACGCACACGGCTCCTCTTTTCACCTCCACTAGGGGGGCTAGCCGGTGGCAGTAGCTGAAAGCAGAGAGTAGCAAGCAGGAGCAACATGCAGCACACAACATGCAACATGCACTGACTACAAGTACTTCTACACACTTCTGCACATGACGCATCACACACACCCTGTGCAAGCACACACACACAAACTCAAAATTTGTGTTCTCAAAAAAGAATTACTACTCAAAATTCATCGAAGTAGATAAGTTGAAAGACCTACATAGTCATGCTGTCATAGAAAAGCTTAAGGCTCAGTTCAGCAGACATGGCATCCCCACCATCCTTCGAACAGACAATGGTCCACAATATGCAGCAGATGCGTTCAAGGATTTCTGCCAAAGTTATGGAATTGTGCACAAGACATCGTCACCAAACACGCCACATTCCAATGGTGAGGCAGAGCGTGCAGTCCAGACTGTTAAGAAACTTTGGTCCAAGGCTACAGAAAAACACCTTGCGCTGCTTGACTACAGAACAACGCCAATAGAGTCAGTAGGCCTGTCACCAGCTCAACTGCTCATGGGCAGACGGCCCCGTAACAACCTGCCTGCTGCTCGTCTCAAAGTTAAACAGCGAATAAACGAAAGCAAAAACATTCAGAAGTTTTACTACGACCGCAAGAGGGCAAGTGGCCCTCGTGCAGCACTGAAGCCTGGAGATGAAGTAAGGGTGCAACCACACGCCGGCAGTCACAAGTGGTCTCCTGGAGTCGTAGTGAAAGAGCATTGTGCCCCAAGATCTTATGTTGTGGACTGTGGAAGTAGAGAGTACCGCCGCAACATTCAGCATCTTCGTAAGAGCACAGCAGCTGCTAACGAGTCCCGTCACAGGCTTAGTGATGATCAATGGACAGAAATAGTAGAGCCAGAAAGTGTTGAGGAGCCAAACTCTGTGGATCGTCCTGGTTCCTCACAAACATCTCCTACAGAACTAGGGGCTGCTATGCAGACGCTGCTGTTGTAAACTCAGAATCGAAGACCAGGAGACTTGGTTGTTTCTTCAGCAGGATTGTTTATTGAAAACACGAGCTGTCGGTAGCTGCAGTCACCAAGTCTGACTAAGTGAATGTTCTCTTACAGTTTATATACATTTAGGGGCAGGAACCAAAACTGTGTGATGAGACAGGTTTCAGAACCTGTTTTAGACTGAGAGTGCTGCCCACCCTAACACACTCAGCATATCTATTCAAATGCTGAGACCCAAGTACAGGACTGGCAGGACTTTCTTGCTAAAACACAAACTCCAAGAGCCATTAAGAGTTTCAGTAAAACAGGACTGACCGGAGTCTTTTTCTAGAAAACTCTGATAATAATAATTTATACCTAACCTTAACATGCTAAATTCAATGCAAACCTAAATTAAACAATTTAATAAATTTGTAATCCCACACTGCCAACTGGGCAGTACACTACCAGGCGAGGCAGAGTTGTGAAGCCTCCTGACAGGCTCTGCTTGTAGTTAGGGAAAGGCGTGGTAAAGACGCCTTTTGGAAGTGATGTGCTAGAAACCTCTCCTTCCTAGTTACTCGTGTTGTTGTTCATTGCTGTAATCATTTTGTCAGTGATTAATTTGAAAACAAAGGAGTGCTAATGTTCTTGATTATGGGGATGTGCAAGTTTTAGACAAAATTCCATAATTGAAAAGAAAAAAAAAAGTTTAATATTGGTAATATCTGTTTATGTGCACAAAGTGGTTGTTAGCTTGGTTATTGCTTTATGCTTAGGAGGGGAAATGTAATGTATTGTCAATATGGCAATGTTTCTTTAAGTGGTGCTTCAGCCAATAAATCCGTATTTATTGTTATGACTCCTCCCTCTGATATGTGTTCCTGTGCTGAGGAATAAACAACAGTGAGCATGGCTCGGTACTGAAGTTCTGTGTCAGTCGTATTATTTTACACCCATGACTGTTGATTGACACTGCAGTTTGAGCATAGACCCGCCTTGAGTGAGCTAAACACAGTCCGGTGAGTCCGCCAGCGTTTCGACGCTGGAGCAGCTGTAGAAAGTCTCCTAAAGCGATTGAGGTGTTTTGTTTTTTGGATGTTAGAATAAACATAGCAGTCTTCATTTACTCTCGTTGTTACTCGAGGATTGATCTGTACAACTGCTCTCGTGAGCTCTCGTGAACTCCCAGCTTACAGTCTACGGAGCGACAGGACTAACGTTACTGATCACAGCAGAAATTAAAGTGAGCGGTGAGCGCGCACTTTATGACAGCTCAAGCTCATCGAGTCGTTTTACAGATATACAGTTTACCAGTTTATAAAGCACCCACTGAAAAGGTGTGTACATATTTGTTAACTGTTAGTTGTAACGAGTGTTTTGTGTACTTCGCTGTGTAATGTTATGTTCCATGATAATGAAAGTGAGAGAGAGAGAGAGAGAGAGAGAGAGAGTTTATGGATTAGACTTAATTAGGTTGGGATGCCAGATCGTGCCGCTCGCCTGGGACAACAGGTCCCTCCTGACAGGAATTTCCCATGGCGGTCCCGCCAGTAATTCCCTCATGTCCGCGAGCCACGGCTGGTTTGGGGCCAGTTGGGAGCTACAAGGATCACTGATGCTTTTTCCTCCCTGATCGTGCACAACACCGTGGGCAGAATTCTCACCGGAGGAAAGGCATAGAGTCTGGCTTTTGGCCAGTGCGAAGTCAACTCGTTCCCTCCCAGCGGGGAGCGAGTCAGAGAAAAGAACGCCTGACAGTGCGCGTTCTCGTCCGTGGCAAAGAGGTCGATCTCCGCTCTGCCAAAACGGTTCCAGATCAGTCGAACCGTCCCCGGGTGAAGCCTCCACTCTCCTTGAGGAATCCCATTCCTCGACAGCATATCCGCCCCGCGGTTCAGAACACCGAGGATGTGGGCTGCTCTCACGGAGAGAAAGTGCCGGTCTGCCCACAGCAGGAGGGCCTCCGCCTGCTTGAAAAGGGCTCTGGAATGTACGCCGCCTTGGCGATTTATATATGAAACTACGGACGTGTTGTCGGTCCGGATCAGCACATGCCATTGTTCCAACTGAGACCGGAAAGCTCTGAGGGCTAGGGAGACCGCCGTTAGCTCCAGGCGGTTTATGTGCCACTTCTTCTGCAGTTTTGACCACTGACCCAAAGCGGGCTCGCCCAAGCAGACCGCTCCCCAGCCTGAGGTCGACGCACGCCAAAACCTCTATGCGTCGTGTCACGATGCCCAGGGGGACTCCTGAGCCAGACTGTTCTCATGAAATAGCGTATGTATGACATGCCAATTCGTATGTATGACATGTATTTCCATTTTTGGCGTGTTATCAACACGCATAATCGCTTTTCAGCGTGTTTATCAACGCCGTTGAATTAACGTTACATTACTGTATATAAATATATATTACTTACTACCCCAACCGCGTCCCTAAACCTACCCGTCACTGAGGATAATACCATTTATGAGTGTTCCCCTACCATCCTAGGAAAAAAAATATTGCTCCCCAGATGTAGATATACATTTTGCTCCGTTTTGCTCGGACATTTAACGGCGTACACATACACGCGGAATCACTCTGACGTTTAACGGCGTAGACAGTTTGTTTCGGCGTGGACATACACACGGATAGCTCAAAATGCGTATAAATAACTTTCAAGTCAAGTGGCATGTATGTTTACTCAAAGTCATGATGTCATGTTGCCTGAGCTGAATAATTCCATGTTTTTCCACGGCGCCAGAGCGCGAACGCAGCTGTAGGTAACCATGATACCTCTCGGAGGGACACGAGCTTTCAGCCAGAGTTGAAGTGGTCTCATATGCAGCAGACCCAGGTGACACACTGAGGAAGCCGCTGCCATCCGTCCCAACAGTCTCTGAAAATCCTTCAGTGAAACAGACCTGCCCGGTTTGAAGAGACTCAGAGATGATCTTAGAGCCTCTACTCGCCCCAGGGAGAGACGGGCTCGCATCTTCACCGAATCCAAACATACCCCCAAAAAAGTAGTGGTTTGACTCGGTGTGAGCACACTTTTCTGGAGGTTTACTCGCATTCCAAGCGTATTCAAGTGGCGAAGCAGAGCTTCCACATGGCCGATTAGCATTTCTTTCAAGTGAGCTAGAATCAGCCAGTCGTCCAGGTAGTTTAGAATGCGCATTCCGCTCGACCTGAGGGGAGAAGTGCCTCCACCTTTCTTCGGCACTACGAAGTAGCGGCTGTAGAATCCGCTTTCCCTCTCGTTCAGGGGAACCGGTTCTATCGCTCCTTTCTCGAGCAAGCCGCGAACTTCCTGCCTCAGGACGTGAGCGTTTTGGGGCAAAGTTAATGAAGGGATCACGCCGTGGAAGCGGGGTGGTCTGCGTTTGAACTGAAGCGTATACCCGTGCCGAATTATGTTCATTACCCACGGCGAAATGCCCGGAATAGCCGCCCATTCGGCTTGAAAGTGACTCAACGGATGCATTTCTAAACCTGCTGTCATCGCCGCTGCCGGTGGGCTTATAGTTATGAACCGTGACCCTGTGCTGCTCATGGGCAGGGCAGGTAACACAGTGTGAGGTGTAAGAGGGAGAAAGAGCTCTTTTTGTGAAGGTGTGACATGCTTTATTGAACAATCGCTTGAACAGCAAACAACATTCACAACATTCAAACACTCGTCGCTCAGTGTGGAACTCTGAGGGACGTGGTGCATGAAAGCACTGCGCTTGGGGGTGGGCCCTCTCTGTCACTCTCTCTCCCTCTTGCCCAGGCCGTCAGGATGACTGCATGGAAGCAGAGGGGGGCGCGCTGACTTTTCTTTCCCTGCGCGCGCATGCGGTTCAGCGCGGGGTGCCGCTGGCTGGGGGTTGAGGGCGACGCGAGGCCAACGATGAACGGGAGCGATGCTAAGGTGCTGCTGCCCGGCGCGGGATGACGTGGCTCATAGCCTTCGCTCGCTTTTGGGTCTCTGAATAGCGCTCCGTCACCTTCTCTACGGCGTCCCCGAAGAGGCCGGCCGGGGTGATCGGTGCGTTCAGCAGCGTCTTCCGGCCTGCTTCCTTTACGTTGGAGGGTGAGCCACAGGTGTCTGTGGAGGACCACGAGGAAGCCCATAGAGCGGCCGACTGCCTGGGCGGAGCGCTTGGTCGCCATTAGGGCGAGGTCTGTCGCCGAGTGGAGGTCTCGGATGACGCCAGCGTCGACTGAGGCGGCGCCATCCAGAGACTTAAGCAGTTTTGCCTGCAGGACTTGGAGGATGGCCATTGCATGGAGGGCAGACACCGCTCGAGTTGAGGAACCACGTGTCAAGCTTACTTTTAGTGGGCTCATCCGGAGAGCTCCAGGAGAGGTCCAGCTCGGATACGGCCTTACTGAGGATCCTGAAGAGCTCCTCCTGGAGGTCCGCAGGGCTCTCCTCTGGCTGAGCGGATTCAGATCCCCAGTCTTTTTCTGAAGCTGACAGAGACATAGAATCATCTTCCTCATCCGCTCCAAAGGAGATAAAATCCGTGACTTCGTGAGGGGGGGCGGAAGGACGCGTCCGGGAAGCTCACCGCGTCCCGTTCTCTGACTCCAGGGGTGGAGGGACCCACCAGCGGCTCACTGGCGGCAATGGGTCCAATCCTCGCTGCTGTACGCGCCACGTCTCATCTGGCCTTGAGTGCTCGCATGGGCAGATCTGCGCAGAGTTTGCACGCGAGGTCGTCCGAGAGGGCTGACTCGGCATGAGCCAGGCCCATGCAGGCGATACAGAACAGGTGCGGGTCGGGCTGCGCGATGGGGCCCGAGCACAAATTGCAGATGGTCGCCATCGGATGCTGAAGACAGTTTAATGTATCTTCGGTGCACCTTCAACGACAGCAAGGTTGATTTTCTTAGTCAGTTTAGCAACACACTAGATTTGAGCGTGAAGAGAGAGATTCTGATGCAGTTGGCGCGTTCAGGCAATTTATACTGCCAGACGGGCTTGTCAGTATTTGCATAATTTGCGTCAATTGGCCAGCTGTTTCAGCTTGCGTTAGCACATAAGATTTCAGCAGAAGTGAAGGAGGGGAGGAAGTTCCCATATACAACATCCGTTATGTCGAAGTTCCTTGATAGGGAACTTCACATACACACTCTGGGGACATCAGAGACTTATTTTACATCTTGTGAAAAGGGGCATAATAGGTGCCCTTTAATATTCCGACTGAATTTTGTTTTAAATGTTTTATATGCATCACAACTTCTACTCTTTTGTAGAATGATATCTTTTAAGACTTAACATTTTAAGTTAGTTTGGTAGGCTACTTTACAGCATTACGGATGAGTGTTTCATCTCTACCTGACAGGTATAATTTTGAACAAACTTCTTGTATTTATGAACTAACGGTGGAAATTATGAACTATTTATGGGTATAATTTTTTAGTAGACAAATAAAAGAAATATCACATGAAACACAGAGTCCTTAATTACAAGTTTTTGGGTAGTAATGTAAAGATGTTCCATTTAGTCTGTTTTTTAATTAGCAAGGTTTCCATCCAATGATGATTTAGCACATACGATTGTTTACCAATGGCAGAAATGCCTTTAATCGATACAATTTCTAAAGTGTCGACACAACCTTTTTTAATTTAAATTTAGCATATACATTTTATGTCGATACTTCAAATGTCGCAAAACTAGTTTGGAAAACTGTTATTGAGAAACATGACAGGATTAGCCTATGTCCAGCATCCATGTTCGTGTTTTTGCTCCCGTTAAAGGGATAGTTCAGCCAAAAATTATATTAAACCCATGATTTACTCACCCTCAAGCCGTTTGAGATGCATATGTCAATAATTTTTCAGACAAACACATTTGCAGTAAACGAGCCTGTTTTAATACACGCGCGCCTGCAAACAAACGCCGAAACGAAACACGACGCTCGGTCATATGCTCGCACTAACTAAAGGCTTATGTGTGCCCCTGTGGCTCAATGGCAGAACATTAGGCTTCCGTGCCAGAGACCCGTGTTCGAATCTGGCTCTGGCAGCAGATAAATATTTTTTCTGCTGGCTTCTCCGAGCTCGCGGCCAGCTTTCTTACATACAGAAAGCGAACCCGCATCTCGCACCCTCCCGCTCATAGGATGGTGCTTGAGTATTTATGAGCGTCTAAACATATGAGCCATCAAAGCATTTCGCTCTATCAGTTTCCTATAACGCCGATGGTGTTATAAGTGTAGAAAATGTGCCCACTCCCACGTGCTCACTGCTACACACAAACACGGTCTCCCCGGTAACGCTCACAGAGCGCACTCTCATAAAGCGGGCACGCGCCGTTCGAGTGCTAAGCGTAGAGAATGTGCCCACAATTCTGTGCCCACACCTACCCACTGCCCGCTCTGTCACACAGTTACCCCGGGTTGCAGATCCTCTAAAGCTCACAAACATTCCGGCTCTGGCCGAAGGTGTCATAAGTGTAGAAAATGTGCCCACTCCCATGTGCTCACCACTACACACAAACACGGTCCCCATGGTAACGTGCTCAGAGCGCACTCTCATAAAGCGGACACACGCCGCTCGAGTACTAAGTGTAGTAAATGTGCCCACAACTTTGTGCTCACACCTACCCGCTGCTCACTCTGCCACTCAGTTACCTCGGGTTACAGACCTTCTAAAGCTCCCAAACACTGGCCGTGTTATAAGTATAAACTCTGCGCCCGCTCACGAGCACGCGCACTCACTTTCAGACATGATAACCCCCACGCCGCTCTCGTGCCAGGGGTGTTCAGCAGCAAAACGCGCTCCATCCATAGGGATCGAGCCATCATATGCTGTACAGCCGCGCACCTGTTTCAAGCAGAAATAGCGAAGCTGCTGCGCAAAGGGGCTATAGAACAGGTTCATCCTTCTCTGAGCGAGTCGGGCTTTTACAGCCGTTACTTCCTCGTACCCAAGAAGGACGGAGCGTTAAGACCTATTTTAGATCTGAGACATTTGAACAAAGCCCTCATGAGATGGCCGTTGATCACAACCAGACAAATCCTCGCGCAGATTCGCCCAGGAGACTGGTTTATCTCTCTCGATCTGAAGGACGCGTACTTTCAGATCCAGATAACTCCCCGTCACAGGCCATTCTTGAGATTCGCCTTCGACGGTCGAGTATATCAATCCACAGTCCTGCCGTTCGGCCTGTCTTTAGCACCCCGTACATTTACGAAGTGCATGGACATGGCTCTCGCTCCCCTGAGAAGACAGGGAATGCGGATACTGAACTATCTGGACGATTGGCTTATTCTAGCGCGGTCAGAGACAGAGCTTGTGTCTCACAGAACAGCGCTTCTCAGCCATCTGGAAGGTCTGGGTCTCTCGGTCAACTGGACCAAGAGCTCGTTATCACCCCGTCAGTCAATTTCCTTTCTTGGAATAGAACTGGACTCGGTGGCTATGACGGCCAGATTGTCGGAGCAGCGCGCGCGCCGCATCCGTCACCTCGCCGCATCCTTCCAAGTAGGCAGCCAGGTTCCGCTGAGGACATTCCAGCGCATCCTGGGGCATATGGCTTCAGCTGCAGCAGTGCTCCAGCTGGGCTTATTGCGCATGCGCCCGCTTCAACGCTGGCTGAAAGCGCGCGTGCCCCACCGAGCCTGGGCGGCCGGCGGCTCGCGAGTCAGAGTGAATCAGGGCTGCATTTCAGCCCTGCAGCCCTGGCTGGCAGCCGAATGGTATCACACAGGAGTGACTATGGGAGTGATCTCACACCGGAAAGTTGTCTCGACAGACGCTTCCAACCAAGGTTGGGGAGTGCTCTTCGAAGGCAGACCGGTCTATGGCCGCTGGTCAGACCAGGAGAATCTCCTACACATAAACTGTCTAGAGATGCTCGCGGTCGAGAAAGCGCTCAAGCACTTCCTCCCATTCCTCCTAGGTCACCATGTTCTAGTCCGCACGGACAATACATCGGTAGTGGCCTATGTGAATCGCCAGGGCAGTGTCAGATCAAAGACGCTCTGCACCCTGGCGGAACGCCTCCTCGTGTGGGCTCAGCACTCTCTGCGCTCGCTGAGAGCCGCGCATGTGCCTGGCCACCTGAACGAGGGTCCCGACAGACTGTCCAGGGACAACGTTCCCCCTGTGGAGTGGTCTCTACACCCCCAAACAGTCCAGTCACTGTGGCGCCGTTTCGGCAAAGCGAAAGTCGACCTTTTTGCGTCAAAAGACAACGCTCACTGCCCAGAGTTCTTTACGAAGAACGAGGACGCGCTGGCCCAGACCTGGCCCAGCGGCCCGCTATATGCTTTTCCCCCGGTCTCTCTGTTGCCTCAGGTCATCAGGAGGGTCAGGGAAGCGCGCCACACAGTGCTCCTCATAGCCCGATACTGGGAGAACCAAGCTTGGTTCCCGGAACTAATACAGCTGGCAGACACATTCCCCTGGCCGATACCGGCGAGGAGAGACCTTCTCTCTCAAGCCCGCGGCTCGATCTGGCATCCCCATCCAGAGCGCTGGTCTCTGCATGCATGGAGCCTCAGCGGTTACCCGTTGATCTGCCAAGAGGGGTTATGAACACGATCATACAATTTAGAGCTCCCTCTATGAGGCGGCTCTACACGTCAAAATGGTCTGTGTTTAGCAAATGGTGCACTGCCAAGGGGCTCAATCCACAGGCATGTGGGGTATCGCACGTATTGTGTTTCACGTATTGTGGGGCAGGTCCCCCACCACGCTCAAAGTTTATGTTGCGGCCATCTCAGCTTTCACTGACTCAGAGCTGGGCCGCGCATTAGGAAGGAACGAGTTCGTCACCCGCTTCCTTAGAGGAGCCAGGAGGATGAACCCCCCGCGACCCCCCTCGGTTCCTATGTGGGATTTTTCACTGGTCTTGGAGGCCCTTAAAACGCATCCCTTTGAACCCTTGGAAACTGTTGATATGAAATACGTTTTTCTGATAGCTCTGTCTTCAGTCAAACGTGTGGGAGACCTTCACGCGTTATCTGTTAACGCCGCGTGCCTCGAGTTCAGACCTAACGACTCTAAAGTTATTCTCAGACCGAGGCATGGTTACGTCCCCAAAATATTGGGCACTCCCTTCAGAGCGCAGGTCATTTCCCTCTCAGCCCTGCCAACTCCCGGCAGCGAGGCCGATAGTAATCTCCTCTGCCCGGTCAGGGCGCTGAGAAACTACATCACACGCTCCGCTGCTTCAGGCGCTCGGAGCAGCTTTTTGTTTCGTTTGGAGGGCGCACCAAGGGTCTCGCCGCCTCGAAACAAAGCCTGTCCAGATGGATAGTGGACGCTATCGCAACTGCTTATGCGTCTAAAGACCTGCAGTGCCCACTGGGCATTCGAGCTCACTCCACCAGAGGCATGGCCTCATCGTGGGCGTGGTCCAGCGGGATTTCCATTCACGACATTTGTGCAGCGGCAGGCTGGGCCTCCCCCTCTACATTTGTTAGGTTTTAAAACCTGGAAGTTCCCGCCTTGCAGGCGAAAGTTTTATCAGTCTAAGTCTCGCGTAGACCGGCCCACTATCAGTGCGCGGGCTACGTTGGTTGATTTAGCTCTACTGGTTGAGCTGCACTCTGCAGGGAATTGTCAGTTCGGACCAGCTGTGCCCGCTCCGTGCTCCGTAGTATGTGCTTGTGTACTGCGCTAGCCTTCTGTTGGCCGCCCGGCTCCCTGCTATCACGTTCCCCGGGCTCTCCCTGGGACTCATTCAGTGGATGCTGGGCGTGCTCGCCGTGCTCGCGCCACAAGCTCACTCGCTTCAGCGACAGAAACCAGTGAAGCAGCCCCTGAGCCTCGCTTATATACGCTAAGCCACACCCCTTTTCGCGGGCTGTGACGCATGAAGCGCACCAAGCGCGCTCATTGGACGTGACGTTACGCCAAGGGCTCAGCGATAGGCTGCTGCAGTTGCCGCAGGGCAGCCAATGGGCACGCTAGTTAGCCTGCCCTAGGTCTGCATGCTGCCGCACTGCATTGACAAGATGATTAAAAATTAAGGATAATTTTTTGGCTTCAGTATCTCGAGAAAGAAGACTTTCCCGCAGCGTAAGCTACTTACGCAATACTCGTTCCCTCTTCTAGAGAGAACAGAGGTTACGTTTAGTAACCGATACGTTTTTTTGTACGTTTGGATAGATGCTGAAACGTATGATACAGACATGTCTGCAACGTAGAATTATTACGAATTCACAGCTACAAAACGTTTACGAATCATAAAGATATCTGTATCATTTCCCTTATACTGTTTTATAGATAAATGTAAGTTCCCTTAACCCTACTCCCAAACCTAAATATAAATTACTCATCTTATACAGAATATAAAAAGAATAAAACACTTTATGGACAGAGATGTGTAGGGAAATGCCAGTTTTATTAATAGCATTAAAATATATTTTGAGCCACTAACATCCTACTCCTGCCCCTAAACCTACCCATAACCATTTCTTAAAACTATGCAGGCTAAAATTATGAAGAAAAACAACAGATGTGTAATCATAATAATTTATTGCAAAAATGTAAATCGGTACCAAAAGTCGCTCAAATGACGATGTGTTGCAGTCCTCTCTGGCAGTATATAATAGTTTTGTATAAGGGACAGAGCATAATTTAAGTTATTAATCCATGAAAATGTTAACCCAGCTTCCCTCTGCGTGAAGACGGCGCGCGCGTGCTTCTGCATTTCAATGTTGTTTCAACTGAAACACGGCATGCTGCAATCTGTGACGAAGCAGGCGAGAGCCAATGAGCGTTTGATATCACTGCCGTAAAACATATCGTAACGCTTCTTTAGGGCGCAATTTTTGAATTTAAATTCATCACGACTCACGAGCCCGGGATTTAACATTTACGGTCGCTGCTGAGAATGGAGATGGAGATCGCTGGATGTGGATGAAGGGCTGGATTTGGATCTGTTTCTTGCTTGCATATGGATTATAAAGATTTGGATTACATCTAACGTTACGTTAGCTAATAAAAATTATGTATTTTGTTAATTTATATTGTGTTTTGGTGTATTATGGTTCTATAGGAGAAAACGCCTTTTGTGTCTCACCGTAACGTTAAATAAACTAAATGTTACAAAATGGTTAAACGATTAAATAAGGTATTGTTAAAGGAGAACTCCGGTCAATTTTAACATTGAGCTCATTTTTTTGTAAATTTGGAGTGCTGTCAATACAGAGAACAACGACAAAAATCGGTGTTGCCTACACCGTGTTATCCTCTTTTTAAAATTTGCACCCTGTTGACTTCAATGGGGCAAGTTTTAAACCTGCTTTTAGCCTCTTAACATCCTTGATGTGTCATTACAAGTGCACAGCCATGTGAGTGATTCCTTCAGAGTGAACGCGGGTCAATCTGACTGCAGTAGATGTGAAAGATATGAATACATACCTGTATTTACATCCTGTTTTCGGTCGAAGTCCATAGTAATCGATTGTCGAGTTCACGCACATTGGTTTAGTACCAATGATCACGCGCGTGAACTCGACAATCGATTACTATGGACTTCGACCGAAAACAGGATGTAAATACAGGTATGTGCGCTGGCTGAATAAACATAATTTTTATTCATATCTTTCACATCTACTGCAGTCAGATTGACCCGCGTTCACTCCGAAGGAATCACTCACATGACCTGTGCACTTGTAATGACACATCAAGGATGTTAAGAGGCTAAAAGCGGGTTTAAAACTTGCCCCATTGAAGTCAACAGGGTGCAAATTTTAAAAAGAGGATAACACGGTGTAGGCAACACCGATTTTTGTCGTTGTTCTCTGTATTGACAGCACTCCAAATGTACAAAAAAATGAGCTCAATGTTAAAATTGACCGGAGTTCTCCTTTAAGGGTTTAAACTATAGTCTTGTCTGTTAATCCTCCGAAGCGAGTTTGCAGCAGGAACAGAGATTTTTTCTTAAATGAGAAACTGTTATAACGTTAAACTGCATTTAATAAATGCGATTTTCTGTAAAACTTACTGTCATGAAAGGCTACATGTATTAATTAATAATTATTGTTATTTGTTGTTTATAACTTTTGATCTTGGCCTCGGGCATTTGAAATTATGTTGTAGACTATTGAGAGTTTTCTCATTTGGAATGCTTAATATAATTGTTTTCACATAATCAGATGGTTCAGATGTGATCGTGATATCCTAGTAAATAATGGGTTGTATTATTTATTTATTTATTTATTTATTTTTTTTAATAAAAGTGATTTTTTTTTTTTTTTCTCTGATGTGCTGGCCATAGTGTTTGTTCTACTTCAGTCAGGTTAGGTATGCAATCTGTTGATAGGTTATAGACTTTCTACTGATATCAACTGTCTTTCACTTTAATTAGATAGTCCTAAAAGATATCTACTAACACTTAGTGGATAATGTCTATTAATAGTCAACTGATCATAAACAATATATTAATCTGTTGATAGGTTATAGACTTTCTACTGATATAAACTCTTTTTCACTTTAATTAGATAGTCCTAAAATATATCTACTAACGCTTAGTTGAGAATGTCTATTAATAGTCTACTGATCATTAACAATTTCTTTGTTGACAAGCAACAAATAAGCAACTACATGTAATCTTTAGTTGACTATCAACAGATTATCTACAAATGGTTAAAACATTTTTTAAAAACAGTTTTAAATCAGCTAAAATAATTATTAATTTGATGCATATGAGACCCCTTGAGTAGGATATACAGTATCATATACTTCATATGCTGACATGACTGTTGACTTTTAACTGACAGATTGATCTTGAGTTGTTGGTACTCAATCTACAGAAAGTTAGTTGACAATTGAAAGTTAGTCGCCAATTGGTTAATAACCTGTTGCAAAATAACATTGACAGTCAACAGGCACTTTTTCGTAAAATCTGTAGATTAACACTTGAATTGTACCTTATAGTCTATAGGCAGTCAGTTGAACGTATGTTACTTGTCTGTTGAAACAGTGTTGTTGAATGTCAACTGGTGCACTGTTGACAAGCTACTGAATGGCTACTAATAACTAGTAAAGTCTCAACAAACGGACTATCAAAATAAAGTGTTACCGAAATATTTTTCATTGTCTTTTTTTCTTAAAAAAAAGATTACTTTGTATTTAAAGATAATGGTGTAGTTGTCATTTTAAGGCCTTCAAGAGAGCAAAAATGTTACTCAATGTTACTCACACATGTTCATGTTCTCAATGTATACATAATAGGCAGAATATTTAAACTATTCACAAACATAGGTGTTGCACAGATTCTGGTGTCATCTAATGTTTGATAAGGAAGTGCTTAACACAAGAACCCTAACTATTACATTCATAGACAGACGGAATTTACAATTGTGCTTCATGCAAGAGTGTAAGTGATCATATCTCTTCTGGGAACAGATTTAAGTATGCTGATGAAGGTTCACATATTTTCAGTGTCAGAATGTATTTTGATGACACTCTAAACCATTGATAAAACATTGCATATATAAGTGGATTCATACAGGAATTCAAGCACTGCATCCATAACATTACATCAATTATAAGAGTGTCATTTTCGTCATTCCCAAAAGAAAGACTAACTATGTAGTACGGCATCCAGCAAAGAAGATAAACCAGTACTACAATCCCTAAGGTTCTTGCAGCCTTTTTTTCTGATTTGGCCTTTTTTTCTGTGACTGAATTTAAATGCTTAGCTTGCCGTTTTGCTACAAAGCAGATTTTCACATATAAAGGAATAATTATGCAACAAGGAGCCACTAAACAAACAAAAGCATCTATTAGAAGATTTTCCAATGTAACAACAAGTATGCATTCTCCAATACATGTGTGGTTCCTCTCTGGATACAGTAAAAAGTCATACACCATATAAAACGCATAAAAGAAGTTGAGTAACCAGTTTACAACAATAGAAACAACAGCTCTGTTATTATTGACTCTTATTGGATATCGCAAAGGGTCAGTCACAGCAATGTATCGATCCACAGAAATAATAATCATATTACCAAGAGATACATCAACAATAATATAAAGAATAAGAAGGAATATTGGGCAAAATATTTCTCCAAAGTACCAGCATGGCTCAATCAGTTTCATTCCCTGCACTGGCAAGATAATCAGTCCTGTGATCAGATCAGCCACTGCCAGAGAGAAGATCAGCACATTGGTGGGAGTGTGGAGCTGCTTGAAGTGCGAGATGGAGATGATCACCAACAGGTTCAGAAACACGGTGAACACTGATGTTACAGCGATGAAAACATACACAATAATGTACTCTGCTTCAGGTCGGACACTTCTGGTACAAGACAAATTGTTGTTTGGAAAGCAGTATTGGATTGTTTGATTTTCCATGTTTGTCAGTCCCCAGTTGGATAGATTCTGTGTGAGGATGCTTGTTAGTTTAGCCCCCTGGTCCTTGTCACTGACACGACTCAGTTTTATACGTACAGAAAGCACAGCACCACCCCATTCAACAATACAACCCCTCAAATCCACCCACTACTTAAATATGCATAGACCTGATCAATCTGATCTATACAATATAGTGGATTAGCGAATATAATAAAGCTAGTTTACTCTTACATTCTGCCTATGTAAGACAGCATCTGTTCTAACAAACAGCAGGCGAGTGCATTACTGTAAGAGCAAAAAGTCCAATCCATCGCCTTCCATTCCACTCAAAATTATATCCATGTTAACATACAATAAAAATTAAAGATTGAATCTGGATATTTTCACATTTCCAGTATAGGACTACCACCAATTTATGTCCCTGGAAATAATCTCAAGAAAGGAGCTTTGAAATATTATTAGACTGTTATGCAAAGGCAGAATAGAATAATTAATTTAGTCAAAATTGAATTATGACCACAATTTGTCCTCATAAACTATGATCCTTTGACATCTTTGGTTAAACTATGCTTAGATTAAGACAGGGTTGTACAATGCTGCTCCTGGAGGGCCACTGTCCTACAAAGTTTAGCTCCAACTTGCCTCAACCCTCCTGCCTAGTAGTTTCGAATTTGCCTAGTAAGACCTTGATTAGCAGATGTGTTTATGTGGGGTTGGAGCTATACTTTGCAGGACTGGAGACCCCTGAATTAAGAGAAAATGGACTGACCAAGACAGAGCCGGAGGGGTGAGGAGGCCCGGTGAAGCCATAAGGATGACGATCCCAGGTGGAGCCGAGGGGGAGAGGGGCCAAGGTGGAGTGATGGGCTCAGAGGATTGAGATAAAGCCAGGGGGAATGACATCTTTTGGCGGAGCTAGCGAACTGGAAGCCCCAGGCAGATCCGAGTTGCTAGGTGATGCCAATGAGGGAGGATTCGAAGGGCTGAAAGGAGCCAGCAAAGACAAGGCTCAAGAACTGGATGGCATAAGCAGAGGAGGTGGGAGTGGGAGGCTGGGTGGGAGCAGGTTTGGAAATAATCTCTTCCTATTCCTTAATCCCACAAGGGTTCAAGTTCATCATTTCCACAGCAGCGCCCGGAGTATGGACAGGGCTCCACTCCATGCCTTCGTATTCTGTTAATATTCTCACTGGAACGGATACAGGAATCGGCTCACACACCTGCTCAGACTGAATTGGCTCAGGTGACAGACATGGCTGCAGGAACTGACTTTGTAGTGGGCATCGGTTCAGGCTCTTGGTCCGTGGTGGGCATCAGCTCCGGTTCTGTGGTGGGCTGCGGTTCCAGATCTGTTGTGGGCATAGACTTAGTGCAGATGATATTATGATGGAGGGAGTGGAGTGGAAGGGCTGCAGTGTAGTTACTCCGTCGTCCTAAACCTCACCGAGAGTACAATGCCCTAATATTATGTCATGCTGGAGGTGATAACAAGGAGGTGCAGGTAAACATAATTAACCACCTGGGGTCGGAGGTCACGCCGGCAATACCAGCTTGCTTTTTTTCTTATCAGTGCAAAAGAGACTCAAAATACTCTGTTGATTTTGATCTTACATACTGTATAAGTGTTATACATCATTCAAAACTGTTAAATGTTCGTAAAATAAAGAAAATAAACATGATGCACATCCTGCCGTCTCTCTCAATGTGAAGTTCATTATGAAACACGACAGAAAATGATCTGTAACTCAGTGAATGTTTGTCACACATACTTGAGACGTATGTCTTTACAAAGCTTGGAGTCTCTTTTTTAAATTATGTAAATTATATCAAAAACAAATATTCTCTAAGTAATCGGTATGAAAGCAACGACATGTACAGTTTCTTCAGTCTGTGCTCATTAACTCTAATGTGACCACACCCACGCGCACACGAGCGATTGACATGCAAATAGTCCACGTGAAGGAACGCAGAGCTGTAAACGCCCTCATCACCTCTAAATAAAGAATCAGAGACTTCAGTCCTCCTCTGCTTTTCATCGAGTTTGGAAGACACGTTGTGTTTGTGCTGTCCTGACCTGTTTACCTTGGATTTACCTCAGAAGAATTCGAAGAACGCGATTTGAAAATGAGAACGATTTTTAAGGTAAGACATGTCCTCTTTAATAATAGTAATAGTAAGCATGTTATTGTTATATAAACTTTACATTGTAGCAACAAGTCAAACTGGTGCCAGACTAAAATGTACGTTAGGAAATGAGATTGGAGTAAAAACATGAAGCCTATTGCTAAATTTATAAACATGTACACAAGGATGTTTTTATGTTTGATAATAAAACACAGCATGATATTAAAGTAAGCTAGTATGAGTGTTTACTCTAATATGGTTAATATTATAATGTTTAGACCCGTGTTTACTGTTAAATACTGTGTTTGTGAATATATGCTCAAATGTAGATATGTTTAATGTAACGAATACGACTCTGGGTAAATATGAATTAGCTCAAGAATATGGGGAATTCTGGGAATATTAATATTTATGACTCATGGTCATAATTCATAAGTCACATGTACATTTATTTTATCAATTATCGAGATTACCTTGTTCTGTAACTGGTCTGACCAACCTTTAACTCGGCCAGCGAGTAGATGTAAGGTCAGTACAGTTAAGAAGGGGGTATTCACAAACTCCACTAAAGTTTAGGTTCTGGCCATGAACCTTAAACTTCTGAGTTTATTAATTAAAACTACTGAATGTAGTCTAGTATCGAGCTTGTAGCTTAGATCTTTTAGATTCATTGACTTATAAGGTAGGCTTTATACAGAGACAGTGAAAAGTATTCCATGGATTTTAATAAATGTAAAACTAGAGATTATATGAGCTACAAATATAAACGTACGTAAAAATGCAAACAATAAACAAACAAACACTTAACCGAAACAAAACATAAAACATAGCATGATCAGAATGAACTGAAAGAAAGAAAGAAATAGAGAGGAGGGAAAAGCTAGTAATTATTACATACAGAAACCTTGGTTCACGAGACCCCTGGAAAACGACTTCTATCAGCTCAATATAACATTAAGTTACTTGCAGAATTCTGTGCTCTTTCTGGTCAGACTGAAGCAGGAAGCGGGAAGCGGACAGCGCGGACGTGTCCTGTTTCTGCTGGGTCTTCCAGTACCGCGAAGTTCGAAAAGGCTCACTGAATATAATATTACCGAGAAAGTCAGGTGCGTCTCCCGGGACGGGAGAGGTTTCAGATCTTGGTTGCAGAGACGGCAGGCTTTTTCAAGGCAAGGCCCGTTCATCTGGAGCAGCGCTCACGTGGAGAAGGAGGAGGAGGTCAGCGGGATCGATGAGAGAAGAGAGTGAAGAGTGGGGGTCTCTTCCTTTTAACAGACAATCTGTTTACGCCTTGTTTTGTGACAGAGCGAATCAAAACTTCTGATCTGTAGCGGGAAGACGTCTTCTTTGTGTGAAGAACAACACGCCCCTTTTACCATATGTCTTATGAGGGAAAGGATTCATACTTAGAAATATGAGATTTCCTGGAACAAATGCATATTATTGTACTTTGCAGTCAAGATTCGTCTCCGTGAGATGGAGAGGATTACAGAGACATCAATTATGACAGGTAAAGATTGGGGAAACATAACGTTACATTTATATGCATAATTACACACAAATAAAGTTTGATTAAACACACAATGAAATGGTCAGTATTTCCGTTATGGCATGTGAAGACACTTGAGAAACATAGGAATACATATCAACATTTTGGTAATGTCCTATGTGGGTAAGTCAATGGAAAATCTGGACGTGGCTCGCTGGGAATGATCTGCTATCCTCAGTCGTAAAGTTTTATGGTCTGAGGTAGGGTTACCACAAGGCACTATTGAGGAACTTCTTTCAGTGAACATTTAGAATTAAAGATTTTACTCTTAGCAACCCACATCTCTATTATAAAGCAAAGCTAATCACACACATACCTATCGGAAGGTATACATTCAAGAGACATATTTCTACATGAAATTGTACTCAAAGGAGGTTTTGTGTGTGTGTGTGGGGGGTGTGTGTGTGTGTGTGGGTCATGAGGTTGTAAAGTCACAGGGAGTCCATGCTGAAATGGGGGTTTTAGAGGAGATTGTCCAGAACAGGTTTCCTTTTGTGACTAAAATGTCCCTCTGGGGAGCAACAGATTGCAATTTTGACATGTCCAAGCAGACTTAGCGACGCCGTGGACAGACCCGTTGTCTAAAATGACAACGAGGGATGTGTTTGGAGACAAGGCATTACTAATTGGAACAGCATGTGACCGCATGTCAGGCATTGTCGCTACATTCCCCCTTTGTGTTGGATGAAGACTTGGAGATGGACTTCATCGAACAACAAATAGGCACAATGGATGGCAGGTGGATCATGATGGTCCAATAGCAGGTGGTTGCTAGGCTGGTGACTCAGTTCAAGTGAGGTTGAGGTGGTCGATGGCGTGGGACCCCCCTCTTTCAAGGTTCGTAGGAGATCGCCAGACACGGTTTCGTGAGCTTGGCTGTGGATGCTCACGTCTCGTTGAGTCTGGTACAGGATGAAAGCCAAGACGCGTGTCGGGGCGTGGTCGGTGACCGTGGAGATGCCCATCACAGTGTTAGACTTCCTGAGTGTGAGTCCTGCCTTGGTGATCAGGAGTCGGGCTGCTCTCTCTCCATGCGATGCCGGATCTGGTGATGTCCGATTGTGGCTGCTTTCTCGCGAACCACCACGGCATCCTGTTAGAGGAAAAAGGGAGAGAGAGAGAAAGGGAGGAAAAATTTCAGCGATGGATGTCCTTGGTTGGCTAGGACATCTTGTTGCTTCGCTGAGGTTGGTATGCCACATGCTTTGATGTGCCATGCGTGGCTTTTGTGCTGCGGTGTTCAACACATGAGGCGTCATTGGTGGCATAGGAAAGGTCTGTTCATCAGAGGCCCGCATGACCTTTCTTTGTACACAGCGGAGGTGGCGTAAGCGGCTCTGAGGCGTGCAGTGTAGTTGGTAAAGTTTGTTTGTGCTGTGTAGTCACTGCAATCGTGATGGTGGTAGGTATGTGGCGCAAACATTGGTCTGGTTACACAGCTGCAGGTCAGAGGTGACCTTGAAGCAGTAGGTGTCAGTGTTCGTTTTCTGTGTCGGTGTCAGACGTGGCTGCACTGTCTTCATCTGTTGTGTAAGAAGACTCTGGCTCACCAGGGTTCTGGAGAGAGAGGTTGCAGGTTCGACGGTCTGGGCTTGGAGTTCTGGACGGCGGATGATGCTGGTTCCAGAATCTTTCTGAACGCTCGGTCCGACGCTTTGGATGAGCACCGTCACAGTCGTGCTGCCACCTGCTGTCTGGCTCTGAGCAGTGCTCAGAGACGGAGTAAATGGTGTGTGTTTTGACAGTCTTTTCATCCATAGCCCTTTGCTTGGTGTAAGCCTTGTGGGCTAAGTCTCTGAGTTTTCGAGTAGACATGGTTCGTGGGCAGACGAGCACACCGAGATGTTTACTCACAGTGCTATGTAGATTTCGCAGAAACAACGTTCTAAAAGCTACATCTTCTTCCATATGTGGGGAGTTGATTGCTCTGAAGAATGTTTGTCGGAGTCGGCCATAGTAGGACTGTGGGTGTTCAAGTTGGGCCTGTTTGACGTCAAAGGCCGCGATAAACCCTTGGTCGGCCTCTGGGTCGGAGAATTCACGGATCAAAGCTTGTCGCAGCTGCTTGTAATCTGCTTTGACAGCCCCTGGTTGTCGATCCAGAAAACTACGCACTTCTCTATTTGCGGTTATTCGTAACAAGTACAACTTGTCCCAAGCTGTCACGTTAGCGACAGTTTGCAGGTGAAAATCAATGTCTTGAAGGTATGAATGAACACTGTGGTCTCCGGCAAAAGTAGGAATGTTTCTGGCCAGCTTGTCCAGGCTTGTTGGACGAGAGCTGTTGCTGGGGGCCCAATCCGTCTGGGGAGGATTCTGACCCTTTACAGCTCCGCCCCCTTCAGCCTTTGGATCTTGGCTGACAGGGTTGGGGTGGCTGATTGGGAGAAACTCTGTGAGGTGTGTTTCTCTGTTCCAGCCACTCTGCAATCTGTAAGCATGTTTTAGTTCTGCATGAACAGTGTCAAGTTCATCTTGGAGCTCGTGTCTCTGCTGAGCAAGCTGATGGATTTTAGTCTCTGCTCTCTCAAGGAGAGCTTCAGCCTGTTGGAGCCTTTCGTTGAGTTCCTTCCGGGTGAGTTCCTCCGACTGTTGTCTTTGGTCTGTGTGCCGATGAAGATCGTCTAGGGCATTTTGAAGTCTTTCAACTTCCTGTGGTAGCGTTGTGTCCGTCTCGTCCTCTTCCTCGGTCAGGAAGAGTAGCTGGTCTAGACGGCTCTGTGTGTGTGCTCGGCCCTCCAGGGCCTCTGTGGCCTGGAGCTGTAGTGCGGCTGCCTTCTGCTCCAGGTCGAGGTTGGTCCTTTCGCTGGCCCGAGCCTTGATGACGAGGTTGAGTGCGAGTTTTCCGAAGATTTTGGCCAACTGCTCGTGGTCGTACTTCTGGGTTGGATCGTAGGTCTCAAACTGGTCCAGGTCCTGAGGGTCAGCGGCGTCCTGTTGTAGTATGGTTGCCGTCATCTCTCTCAGCCATGTTTCGAGAGTGTGCCAGCGGACTGGGTGACTGGGTGAGCTCGACATCTCTGCTTACTGTGGTGAGAGAAGCACAGCACACACAAAAAGAGACAAAATGCAAGTTTGTTTTAGGGTCAAATGAGCTATACTCATACGGGCTATGCCGTCTATGAGAATTTCGGGGCTAACTGATAGTTAGCGGAGCCAATTTCGTGGGTATGGATAAAACCCACAATAGAGATTTTGACAGGCGGTAGCCTGGGGGTCGTCTAATGACGCCGGCTTTGATCGTTACTCTATTCACTTTCCTGGGGTCTCTCTTAGGTTCTGTCTGTAAGTGAAATGAGAGAAACAAATCACAACAGAAATGGAGAAAAATTTAAATAAAAACAAAGTTGAAGGTAGGGAAGATCAAAGGGAAACACAACACAAGGAAGTGAATTGGTCTGCAATGAAATGTCACAAACAATAACACGGGGAGTGTTATAAAATAAAAATAAAGAGGCCTAAGCCTATAAACACTGACTGAGTCCTGCCAATAGATACACAATAAGGGATTAAGATGTTAGACTTAATGTAAATTAAGGCTTTCTGGTTTCATCAAATTGAGTAAATATGTATGCAGGAGTCCGAGGCAAAGGCTTTACTAAAATAGTGATACAACAAAAGGGAAATTATGATAACTGATGGTGATTTATCAGAATAACCTTTTTTTTCGAACTTCACTTAAAGTGTGACAGTCAAAAACAGGGAAAAAAAAGGAAATGTCTAACTCCAAATAATATCAGCATAAGCTAAGCTTTGAATGCAGTTAAGTATTTGAGAGAGAAAATGAATGCAGAGAGAGAAAAAGAAATTGAAAGCAGGTATTATCTGATTGTGCTCGCGCAGGCTGACGTCAGTGGGAGGCGACGCTCACGCAGAATGACGTCGGTGGGGGGCGCGTGATTTGAGAACTGCCACACACCTAGAGGCTGCCCTCTAGTGTCGGTCAGTGGCGTGATTCAGCAGATTTTTTCTGTGGGATCACGAGTATTTTGCGCTCTGTTGCATGCGGAAAATTACACGAGTTTCATAACATGTGACTAATAGGAATTACACATCTATTTAATTACACATTATATATGAAACGGTTTACAATAAAACAGGAATTAGCATCTGTTTACTTATTACATTATACACAAAAATGGTTTACGTAAAAGCAGGTATTAAAACTTCTTGTTTTAATTAATAGAGCTGTAAACAGGGATTATCTTCTGTTTTATTAACAGCTATGAACAGGTATTATCTTCTGTTCATTACAGGAACAGGAATTATGCGTCTGCTAATCTCCCATAAGCATTAATCAAACTAGCACTTTATGATAATGCGTAGGTTTACGAAATTGGATCGCGAGGCCAATTTCTGACCAGGAGCTTATCGTTAACGTATTGTATATCATAAGGCCTATTACGACTGAAAAACTGAGTCACTGCTCAGGCCAGATTTACGTCTTCGTCCTAAAAGAGATTCCTTGTCTTCATTTAGTCGGTTTAAATCGTATTACATGAACTAACTGTAAAGAGTTTTGCTTCGTCTTTACAGAGACAAATGTAATATCATGAACTGCAGTTTTAGCACTTAACAGTGATTAAAAATGCTTAGACATTTTTGAAACTGTTAATTTGCAGAGCTGAGCTGGCTTTGTGCCTGCCTTCAGCTGGGTGAGTTCGCCTTAGCGACTTACCTCACAAATTCAAAATAATTTTATAATTTATTAATACCAATAATACACATTCACTGAAACTGAATTTTGCCCACCAAATAAAGTTTGAAACTGCCAAAAATTACTCCACCATTAATGTAACGAATACGACTCTGGGCAAATATGAATTAGCTCAAGAATATGGGGAATTCTGGGAATATTAATATTTATGACTCATGGTCATAATTCAGTAATATGGTAACAATAATGTTTCATAGTTTGGAGGGGCTCAATCGCTTCTGTAAATGTTCTCTGCACGCGCTGTGCGTTTGAAAAGCAAAACGCGCCAAACATTAGGCTTCATGTTTTTACTCCAATCTCATTTCAACGAATGGAAACATTAGAAGTAACATGATTATCCATATATTTTTCTCTAGTGTAGTTGTTACTTAAGTGTTTATTTTTAACGATTTATAGGCCACCTGCTATAGGCTATTGTTATTATTATTTTATGCAGCCCTACACGTATATGCATAAGGCACAACGAACCTGGTTATCATTATATATATATATATATATATATATATATATATATATATATATACGGCTTGCTGTGGAACGTGTCCCTTTTTATGCAATATTTCTCACAAACAAATGTCGCGCTCTCAGCGCTCTCCAAACACAATCTCTTTCAAATAGCTTCTTGATAACAATTTCTTTGACTCTCTGTAACCAGCAGCGTGCACACGATTCAACAGCCACTCTCTTGCTTCTTCTTCTTCTTCTTCTTTATTGTTTATTGGCGGTTGGCAAACCAGCTTTTGGTGCATTTCCGCCACCTACTGGGATGGAGTGTGAATACCTAGGATGATGGAATGGAAAACTACTATCTAGTAACAAAAAAAAAAAAAAAAAAAAAAAATTATTTGTTTAAACTTATATTCTGTGTATCAACCGTGTATCTCTCAAATATTTAAATAAAATAGGGTACACTTTTGGTTGTATCTGTGCACTTTGAAATAAATCTTTTATTGCTAGCTGAACTTTCAGTTCCTTTAGATCTTCCACAAGTTGAACTCGTTCATCATTATATGCTTGACACTGAACAATCACATGCTCCACTGTTTCTGCCACCCCACAATGGATGCCACTCTCTTGCTTCACACTTCCAGGTAGCTTTTATCTGGTTCCCCACGGCAATTACTGCAACGAGATCCAGGTGTACGTCATTATGCACTTGACCTACTTACGTGCCACTCGTCTCCCAACTCTATCTCCTGTCACAGACGTCGCTGAACCACGCCCCCTCGCCACACTATAGTTTCTCTTTTTTTACAGGGACCAGATGAGTCTCTGTACATGACCATGGTAAAATGAAAAATCAAACATCTTGGAAATGACAGGTATGTACTATGTTTGTAACGGTCACCAGCTGGAGTGCCCTTGAGAGACACCAGAGGGTACTCCACACCAGACTATTATCACTCCCTCACAAACTACATTTCCCATAACTCACTGCCCGGACTCATCATCACTGATTGCATTCACCTGTGTCTCATTACCCTGTTAGTCTCAGCTTATTTATACCACGTTCACTCATTCACTCACTGCAAAGTTTTGTATGTTGTTGCACTGCACTTCTGAGCGTTTTCCCTGGTTTTCTTGTCTCTTGGTTTTTTGGATTTCTTGCCTGTCCCGTGGATTACTCTTGTGCCTCTGACCACTGCCTGTTTTGTTTTGTTTTGTTTTGTTTTGTTTTGTTTGTTTGTTTGTTTGTTTGTTTGTTTGGACTGTCTTCCTGTGCTTGACCCTCTGCTTGCTGGATTACGATTCTGGATAACCCCTTTAATAAAAGCTGCTTTTTGGATCATCTACCCTCGTGTCTCGGAGCAGTTCGTAACAGAAAACTTTGCAGAAAATAGATCCAGCAGCCGAGAACTCACCAAGAATAATCCAGCAGCACAGATTATGCGTCTCCGTCAGGGAGCCCGGCCCATTGAGGAATATATCATTGACTTTATTAAGCTGGCACATTTAACATTTTTTGATGAAGTTTGCCTAATGATATTTTTCCATGGATGACTATCCGAGCCGCTCAGCTCCCTTATGCCACTTCATCACCCTAGCTGGAGTCTTAAACAGTATATTGTCAATGCTCTTTTGCTGGCCGGTTCACCTCTCACTTTGGGTTTGCAGAGGAGCCCCGCAAACTGACAGTATCCCCTCAGCCTGAGCTTCACGTTATGTCTGCCGAGCCAGAGACTGTTCATGTCACGTCTGTCGAGCCAGTGTCTCCGGACAAGATGGCCGCTGCCAATCCAGAGACTGTTCACGTCACGTCTGCCGAGCCAGAGACTGCTCACCTCACACCTGCCGAGCCAGTGTCTCCGGGGACAAGATGGCCGCCGCCGAGCCAGTGTCTCCGGACAAGATGGCCGCCGCCGAGCCAATGTCTCCGAACAAGATGGCCGCCACCGAGCCAGTGTCTCCAGACAAGATGGCCGCCGCCGAGCCAGTGTTTCCGGACAAGATGGCCGCAGCCGAGCCAGTGTCTCCGGACAAGATGGCCGCCGCCGAGCCAGTGTCTCCGGACAAGATGGCCGCCGCCGAGCCAGTGTCTCCGGACAAGATGGCCGCCGCCGAGCCAGTGTCTCCGGACAAGATGGCCGCCGCCGAGCCAGTGTCTCCGGACAAGATGGCCGCCGCCGAGCCAGTGTCTCTGGACAAGTTGGCCGCAGCCGAGCCAGTGTCTCCGGACAAGATGGCCGCCGCTGAGCCAGTGTCTCCGGACAAGATAGCCGCGGCCGCAGCCGAGCCAGTGTCTCCGGACAAGATGGCCGCCGCCAAGCCAGTGTCTCCGGACAAGATGGCCGCCGCCGAGCCAGTGTCTACAGACAAGATGGCCGCCTCCGAGCCAGTGTCTCCGAACCTCAGCAGAGATGGCCACCGACACGCCTGAACCTGAGCCCTCAGCAGAGATGGCCGCCGACATGCCTGAACCTGATCCCTCAGCAGATATGGCTGCTGCCACGCTGTTCATGTCACGTCTGTCGAGCCAGTGTCTCCGGACAAGATGGCCGCTGCCAATCCAGAGACTGTTCACGTCACGTCTGCCGAGCCAGAGACTGCTCACCTCACACCTGCTGAGCCAGTGTCTCCGGCGACAAGATGGCCGCCGCCGAGCCAGTGTCTCTGGACAAGATGGCTGCAGTCGAGCCAGTGTCTCCGGACAAGATGGCCGCAGCCGAGCCAGTGTCTCCGGACCTCAGCAGAGATGGCCACCGACACGCCTGAACCTGAACCCTCAGCAGAGATGGCCGTCGACATGCCTGAACCTGATCCCTCAGCAGATATGGCTGCTGCCACGCTGTCTGTTCCTGTCCCTGAGCCGGTGTCTGCTCCTGTTCCTGAGCTGGTGTCTGTTCCTCTTCCTGAGCCGGTGTCTGTTCCTGTTCCTGAGCCGGTGTCTGTTCCTGCCCATAACCCCATAGCCGCCCCCAAGGAAAGGTTTGGGGAGGGGGGGGCAGGAGGTCCCTTGTTAGGCCCATGGAAGCCGCGCCGCCATGGTCTCCTGAACTGTCTGGTCCACCCTGTAGCCCTGAACTGCCAGGTCTGCCTGGTCCCCCGAACCGTCTGCTATGCCCTGGCCGCCTGAAGGGTTGTCTCCTCCCTGGCCGTCTGCACAGCCTGCTCCTCCCTGGCCTCCCATCTTGCTGCAGTCTCCAGGTCCTCTTCCGCTCCATGGGCCTAGCCCTCCATCCCGCCCCCAGGTCCGCCTCCGCTCCACCTCCCTCCTGGACAATTTTAGAGCGTCTGGAAGCTGCTCCTTTGAGGGGGGTCTATGTAACGGTCACCAGCTGGAGTGCCCTTGAGAGCCACCAGAGGGTAATCCACACCAGACTATTATGACTCCCTCACAAACTACATTTCCCATAACTCACTGCCCGGACTCATCATCACTGATTGCATTCATCTGTGTCTCATCACCCTGTTAGTCTCAGCTTATTTATACCATGTTCACTCATTCACTCACTGCGAAGTTTTGTATGTTGTTGCACTGCACTTCTGAGCATTTTCCCTGGTTTTCTTGTCTGTCCCGTGGATTACTCTTGTGTAATCCTCTGACCCCTGCCTGTTTTGTTTTGTCTGTTTGTTTGTTTGTTTGTTTGTTTGTTTGTTTGTTTGGACTGTCTTCCTGTGCTTGACCCTCTGCTTGTTGGATTACGATTCTGGATAACCCCTTTAATAAAAGCTGCTTTTGGATCCTCTACCCTCGTGTCTCGGAGCAGTTCGTAACAATGTTTCATGAATGGCACAAAGTTATGTGACTGTTCAAGTCTCTGTCTTTAGATCTGTGTGTTCAATAATGTGCTTTTTTGTCCTTTGTTGTGTATCTTTGGATTATGTTGTATTGTAAATAAATCCAAACAATCAAAAAGCCATTCTTTTTTAAATCTCTCCTCATTCTTTGTGCAAGGTTCCTCATAATGATAGGGCCTGATAGCACCTGATAGGGCCATTATGGGAGGGTCTTTGTCTTTTTTAGGTATGAAACACATCAATATTCATGATGATCGCATAAAGCTTTCTTACACAAAACATCTTACAAAGTTTAAATCAATATATTGTCTTATCTGAATGAGTAGGCAGGATGGTTTTCACATAGTTTTAAAGCAAATATTCTAGGCTACGTGATGCAAGTTTCAAAAGTCTTGTACAGCAATAATCAGTATGGGTTTCATGACCTTATTTCAGTGACAATTTTCTTTTTCTTTTTTCAAAAACAGAGGATTTTTTTCTCTTCAAGTAACTAGTCAGTGTTCATTTAAAATTCCAAACACACTGAAATGGGCATAATCTCGAATAATCTGATAAAGCCATTAAAGTTGTGCGTATCGTGCACACGCCTGATTTTTATGTGGGCAAGACTTGAGACTAAAGAAACGCAATAGGTTTTGTTCTGGGTTTTGAGAATTGTTTATATCTCACAATGCTGACTTTATTTCTCACAATTGCATGTTTACATCTCACATTTATGAAAAAAAAAGAAAAAAAAGAAAAAAAAAAGTCTGAATCGTGAGATAAAAAGTCACAATTGCCTTTTGTGTTTTTTATTCCGTGGCAGAAACAAGCTTTTTGGGGACAGGATGAGAAACAGAGCAAGAAAATGAGAGGAAAAAGAATGATAGAGTATGATAGAAATGACAGTCGAAGAGAAGGTACAGCTAATATAGTATTATTGTATAAATATATTTTTGTAAATGCAACAGTTAGTATCAGTCATTACTTGTCGGATAAGATTAGACATAGTATGTTTATCAGGGAGCCACTAGAAAGTTATTCCATAATTCTTTAATCCTTTATTCCTCCAGTGAGCAAACCAGAGGAAGAAAAAGAAACAAAAAGTTCATACCGGTGTTGGATAAAGGATAAAGACAAATACTGATTTGATGATGATGATGATGATGATGATGATGTTTATGTTCAGACTCTCAGGTCACTGTTGGATATGCACTTCTATTCACTTCACAGATAAATATCTAGTGGAGGTTGAGAAGAGAGACTGATCCTTTGAGTGTACAGTAGTGTCTAGAAGAGCTTGATAAATGCTTCGTTCAGTTTATTCATTCATTAAATTACCTGATTTTTTAAAGGTGGTTTAAACCCGTTTTCTTTTTTTAAGATTAGTAGTTTAAATAAAAGTTTTTTTTTTTAAATCTATATCTTTAATAAGTCAAATGTAAACGGTGCTGTATTACCATTGTGCATGAAATTTACTATATATATATATATATATATATATATATATATATATATATATATACATATATATATATATATGTATATATATATATATATATATATATATATATATATATATATATATATATATATATATATATATACACATATATATATTTATATATATATATATATATATATATATATATATATATATATACATACATAAACCTACCATTATGAAATATGACCACATACAACATGGACAAATGCAGAAATGCAGACACAGGGCAAAGATGGCAACACTGTATATGTTTTTACACAAACATATCACACAAACACATATCTGAACATATTTATTTCAGCTCATTATAACAGAAAAAATTGTGGCCACAATTCAATTGAAATATTTTTCATTGTCTTTTTTTCTTAAAAAAAAGATTACTTTGTATTTAAAGATAATGGTGTAGTTGACTTAGTCATTTTAAGGCCTTCAAGAGAGCAAAAATGTTACTCACTGTTACTCACACATGTACATGTTATCAATGTATACAGAACAGAATATTTAAACTATTCACAAACATAGGTGTTGCACAGATTCTGGTGTCATCTAATGTTTGATAAGGAAGTGCTTAACACAAGAACCCTAACTATTACATTCATAGACAGACGGAATTTATAATTGTGCTTCATGCAAGAGTGTAAGTGATCATATCTCTTCTGGGAACAGATTTAAGTATGCCGATGAAGGTTCACATATTTTCAGTGTCAAAATGTATTTTGCTGACACTCTAAACCATTGATAAAACATTGCATATATAAGTGGATTCATACAGGAATTCAAGCACATCATCCATAACATTACATCAATTATAAGAGTGCCATTTTCGTCTTGCCCAAAAGAAAGACTAACTATGTAGTACGGCATCCAGCAAAGAAGATAAACCAGTACTACAATCCCTAAGGTTCTTGCAGCCTTTTTTTCAGATTTGGCCTTTTTTTCTGTGACTGAATTTAAATGCTTAGCTTGCCGTTTTGCTACAAAGCAGATTTTCACATATAAAGGAATAATTATGCAACAAGGAGCCACTAAACAAACAAAAGCATCTGTTATAATATTTTCCAATGTAACAACAAGTATGCATTCTCCAATACATGTGTGGTTCCTCTCTGGATACCGTAAAAAATCATACACCAGATAAAACGCATAAAAGAAGTTGAGTAACCAGTTTACAAAAATAGAAACAACAGCTCTGTTATTATTGACTCTTATTGGATATCGCAAAGGGTCAGTCACAGCAATGTATCGATCCACAGAAATAATAATCATATTACAAAGAGATACATCGACAATAATATAAAGAATAAGAAGGAATATTGGGCAAAATATTTCTCCAAAGTACCAGCATGGCTCAATCAGTTTTATTCCCTGCACTGGCAAGAGAATCAGTCCTGCGATCAGATCAGCCACTGCCAGAGAGAAGATCAGCACATTGGTGGGAGTGTGGAGCTGCTTGAAGTGCGAGATGGAGATGATCACCAACAGGTTCAGAAACACGGTGAACACTGATGTTACAGCGAAGAAAGTGTACACAATAATGTACTCTGCTTCAGGTCGGATACTTCTGGTACAAGACAAATTGTTGTTTGGAAAGCAGTATTGGATTGTTTGATTTTCCATGTTTGTCAGTCCCCAGTTGGATAGATTCTGTGTGAGGATGCTTGTTAGTTTAGCCCCCTGGTCCTTGTCACTGACACGACTCAGTTTTATACGTACAGAAAGCACAGCGACCACCCCATTCAACAATACAACCCCTCAAATCCACCCACTACTTAAATATGCATAGACCTGATCAATCTGATCTATACAATATAGTGGATTAGCGAATATAATAAAGCTAGTTTACTCTTACATTCTGCCTATGTAAGACAGCATCTGTTCTAACAAACAGCAGGCAAGTGCACTACTGTAAGAGCAATAAGTCCAATCCATCGCCTTCCATTCCACTCAAAATTATATCCATGTTAACATACAATAAAAATTAAAGATTGAATATGGATATTTTCACATTTCCAGTATAGGGCTACCACCAATTTATGTCCCTGGAAATAATCTCAAGAAAGGAGCTTTGAAATATTATTAGACTGTTATGCAAAGGCAGAATAGAATAATTCATTTAGTCAAAATTGAATTATGACCACAATTTGTCCTCATAAACTATGATCTGTCCTTTGACAGCTTTGGTTAAACTATGCTTAGATTAAGACAGGGTTGTACAATGCTGCTCCTGGAGGGCCACTGTCCTACAAAGGTTAGCTCCAACTTGCCTCAATAGTAAGCATGTTATTGTTATATAAACTTTACATTGTAGCAACTAGTCAAACTGGTGCCAGACTAAAAAGTACGTTATGAAATGAGATTGGAGTAAAAAGCCTATTGCTAAATTTATATACATGTACACAAGGATGTTTTTATGTTCGATAATAAAACACAGCATGATATTAAAGTAGGCTAGTATGAGTGTTTACTCTAATATGGTTAATATTATAATGTTTAGACCCATGTTTACTGTTAAATACTGTGTTTGTGAATATATGCTCAAATGTAGATATGTGTAATATGGTAACAATAATGTTTCATAGTTTGGAGGGGCTCGATCGCTTCAGTAAATGTTCTCTGTATGCGTTGTGAGTTTGAGTCACTCGCGCTGTGCGTTTGAAAAGCAAAACGCGCCAAACATTAGGCTTCATGTTTTTACTCCAATCTCATTTCAACGAATGGAAACATTAGAAGTAACATGATTATCCATATATTTTTCTCTAGTGTAGTTGTTACTTAAGTGTTTATTTTTAACGATTTATAGTCCACCTGCTATAGGCTATTGTTATTATTATTTTATGCAGCCCTACACGTATATGCATAAGGCAGAACGAACCTGGTTCCCTTTCGTTGTCACTCCGAGTTACGTCGGATGACGACGATTGGGGTTTCGCTTAGAAAGCCTATCATCTTCGAGTATATAAAACGAGCCAATGGCAATGAAATGCCATGGGTCTGCGGAATTTGCATAGCGTAACTCCGCCCCACCCTGGGGGTATATAAGGAAGTGCGCTGGCAACATGCAGATATGTTTTCGCTTCGGAGCCAAGTTGATGTACTTCACTCCACAGCCAATCCTGAGATTCATCTCTTCATTCTCTTCGAGACGAGCCTCTCTCCAAGTGTTGGTGTGACAGCGAGTTCCAGCGAGTGCACATTCCCTGCTTATCTGTGCAGTGATTTGCCAGTGTGTGTGTGTTCTCTCCCTGGTCGCTTCAGCATTTGTGGAGAAATCTCCTTTCTAAAAGAGCTTGCACGCGGCACGTCTTTTTAAAGATGCCTCGCCCGTGCACTTCTGGTTGCAGTCTTCTCATTTCTGACTCTAATGGGCACAATCGGTGTCTTGTGTGTCTGGGTGTAGAGCACGCTAAGGCAGCGTTTGTGGATGAGTCATGTTCCCATTGCGGGAACATGCCCATCGCACGGTTGCGGTCGAGACTCAATGACCTTCATGGTAGAGTCCCCTCATCCGCACCCCGATCTACTGGCTCCACGAGAGCTGGTACTTCGGCTGGCGGCCAGGGTGACCTGAGGGTTACGGTGTGGAACAAAGCGCCGACTATTCCACGCTCCACACCGTCCTCTAGCGCCGTGCAACCCGCGAGTGTTTCGAATGAGCCCGCGGTACAGTCCTCTGACTTGCCGCGGGTCTCATTCGGCGCTCCAGAGGAAGATGTGATGTTGATCGCTGCGTCACAAGGTGGGCAAGAGTCCTTAAGAAGTGAGGATTCAGCTGTGCTGCCACCTTCGGGTGTGCCAGCATTGCCCGAGTCTGATCCCGAGATGACTGCCATGCTTTCCTGGGCAGCCGCGGCCATCGGTCTTGAGTGGTCCCCGCCACCTGGTCCGGTGCGCTCGCGGCTGGACGATTGGTTTTTGGGTGCCGCCGCTGATCCTCGTCAGCGCGCGACCCCAATGCCTTTCTTCCCGGATGTGCATGAGGAGGTCACGAGGTCCTGGAAGGCACCATTGTCTTCCCGTGATCGCTCGGCGACCTCCTCCGCCTTGCCTCCTCTCGATCAGGCGGCCTCCAAAGGGTACACTGGGGTTCCCCAGGTTGAACGCTCTGTTGCGATGCAACTGTGTCCTCAGAGTGCTTCTTCCCGCGGTGACCCAAAGCACCCCTCCAAAGCCTGTAGGTTCTCCTCCACCCTTGTGGCGAAGGCCTATTGAGCTGCGGGGCTGGCGGCCTCCTCACTGCATGCCATGGCGACACTCCAGGTCTACCAGGCCCAGATGTTGCGTGACATGCACGAGGGGAGGACTGACCCAGGGCTCTTTGATGAGCTGCGTGCCGCCACCGACCTTGCTCTCCGAGCAACGAAGGTGACCGCACGCTCCCTGGGTCAGGTGATGTCCACTTGCGTGGTCCAGGAGAGACATCTGTGGCTCAACCTGGCCAATATGCGTGAGGCCGAGCGAACCCGGTTCCTCGACACTCCCATATCCCAGGCTGGCCTCTTCGGCGGAGCGGTTGAGGACTTTGCCCAGCAGTTCTCGACCGCCCAGAAGCAGACTGAGGCTCTCAAACACGTCCTGCCCCGACAGCCCGCTGCTGCCTCCACCCAGCCGTCGGCACAGGTGCCTCAGTCTGCTCGCCGCCGAGGGCGCCCTCCTACGGCTCCCGCCCCTTCTGCACGGCCCCAGCAGCAGCCTCCATCCGGGTCGCGCCATGGAGGACGTCGTAGGAGGGCGCCACAGCCCTCTCCCGCCCTGTGCCCCGCTAAACGCCAGGCCAAGCGACGCTCCTGAGACGGGCTGCTCAGAGATGGCGTTGAGTTCTTCCCAGGAAACGGTAGCAGGGCCGCTCCTTCCCCCAGTGGAGGGCCGGGGGAGAATCCTTGATTTTCCCCACCCCGCTGCTCGTCCCACGACGGGCAGCACCCTAATGTGGTTAAAGAAAGAACTCACTTCCCCATCTCTGAGCACACAGAGTGTCCGGATGACAGTGCGCGCCGCTCACGAGCCTCGCCACTCTTGTCCCCCTCTGTCGCCAGTTCCCTGGCAGAGCATGCCCCCGTGGGACGCTGGTCCTCCCCTGGCCTCCTCTGGCAGGACGCAGCTAATGACCGTGCCCCCGCACCGGGCCGCTATGCCACCCACGCCTGGGCCGGTCATTCTGCCTCGCTGCACCACCGAGGGTACGTCTGTGGTCTGCATGACCCCGCTGATACAGTTCCTGGAAGCCTGGTTAGAACTTCCCAGGCTGTCCCGCTGGGTCGCGAGGACCATCAGGCTCGGCTACGCGATTCATTTCGCGCGGTCTCCTCCCCGCTTCAAGGGAGTCCGCTTCACTTTGGTCGGTGGCAATGCCCCGGTTATGAGAGCGGAGGTCGCTACCTTACTGGCGAAGGGTGCGATCGAGACTGTCCCTCCAGCCGAAATGAGGTCCGGCTTTTACAGCCCCTACTTCATTGTACCGAGGAAATCCGGTGGGTTACGACCAATCCTCGACTTGCGCGTCTTGAACCGCTCCCTTCACAGGATGCCGTTCAAGATGCTCACTGCCAAACGAATTTTCGAGTGCATACGGCCGCAGGATTGGTTTGCAGCGATCGACCTGAAGGACGCCTACTTCCATGTCTCCATTCTTCCTCGACACAGACCGTTTCTACGGTTTGCTTTCGAGGGGCAGGCATACCAGTACGCGGTTCTCCCTTTCGGGCTAGCCCTGTCTCCTCGCGTCTTCACGAAGGTCGTCGAGGCAGCCCTTGTTCCCCTTCGGGAACACGGGGTTCGCATCCTGAACTATCTCGACGACTGGCTGATACTAGCTCACTCTCGAGACCAGGTTTGCGAACACAGGGACCTAGTGCTCCGGCACCTAGCTCGTCTGGGCCTTCGGGTCAACTGGGAGAAGAGCAAACTCTGCCCCGTGCAGAGGATCTCTTTTCTCGGTATGGAGATCGACTCGGTCGCCATGTGCGCGCAGTTTACGAGCGAGCGCGCGCAGTCACTGCTGACTTGCCTTCGTCAGTTCGAGGGCAAGAGTGTGGTTCCACTGAAACTATTTCGGAGGCCCCTGGGGCATATGGCATCCGCAGCCGCAGTCACACTGCTCGGGTTGCTTCATATGAGTCCCGAGGTGGGCATGGCATCACGGCATGCTCCGAGTCCCAGTGACTCCGACCTGCCGTCAGACCTTCACCCCGTGGTCAAACCTCAGTTTTCTTCGGGCCGGAGTGCCCTTGGAACGAGTTTCCAGGCATGTTGTTGTATCAACCGATGCCTCCACCATGGGCTGGGGCGCCATGTGCAATGGACATGCTGCCGCGGGCTCCTGGACAGGACCCCAGCGCCTTTGGCATGTCAATTGCCTCGAGTTGTTGGCTGTACGTCTTGCCCTGCACCGCTTCCATGCGTTGCTCAGGGGTCAACACGTATTAGTCCGATCAGACAATGCCGCGACTGTAGCGTACATCAACCGTCAAGGTGGTCTGTGCTCCCGCCGTATGTCACAACTCGCCCGCCACCTCCTCATATGGAGTCAGAAGCATCTGAGGTCGCTTTGTGCCATTTATATCCCGGGAGACCTGAACCAGGCGGCCGTCGAGCTGTCTCGGCTTCGGCCTCTCGCTGGAGATTGGCGACTCCATCCCCAGACGGTCCAGCTGATCTGGGACCAGTTCGGGGACGCACAGGTAGACCTGTTTGCCTCCCACGACTCGTCCCACTGCGGCCTGTTTTATTCCCTGACCGAGGGCATGCTCGGCACGGATGCACTGGCGCACAGCTGGCCGCGGGGCCTCCGCAAGTATGCGTTTCCCCCAGTGAGCCTTCTTGCGCAGACTTTGCGCAAGATCAGTGAGGACGAGGAGCAGGTAATTTTGGTTGCCCCGTACTGGCCCAACCGCACCTGGTTCTCAGAACTAGTACTCCTCGCGACAGCACCTCCCTGGCCAATTCCTCTGAGGAAGGACCTGCTTTCTCAGGGACGGGGCACCTTATGGCACCCTCGTCCCGATCTTTGGAGCCTCCACGTGTGGCTCCTGGACGGGAAGAGGCAGGTTTGAGTACCCTACCACCAGCGGTGGTGGCTACCATCACTTCCGCTAGAGCGTCGTCCACGAGACATGCCTATGCGTTGAAGTGGAACCTCTTCGTCAACTGGTGTTCTTCTAAAAATCTAGAACCCACGAAATGCCCCATCAGTGTCGTGCTTTCCTTCCTGCAAGAAGGGTTGGAGCGAAGGCTGTCTCCCTCCACCCTGAAAGTGTATGTTGCCGCTATTGCCGCACATCACGACGCAGTTGATGGTAAGTCCTTGGGGAAGCACGACCTGATCGTCAGGTTCCTGAGGGGAGCGAGGAGACTGAATCCTCCTCGTCCTCCCCTCGTACCCTCTTGGGACCTCTCAGTGGTTTTAACTGCCCTGCAGAGTGCTCCCTTTGAGCCTCTGCAATCAGTGGAGCTTAAGTTCCTGTCAATGAAGACAGCGCTCCTGGTTGCATTGGCCTCCATCAAGAGGGTAGGGGACCTGCAGGCATTTTCGGTTGACGAAGCGTGCCTGGAATTCGGACCGGCTAACTCTCACGTGATCCTGAGACCCCGGCCTGGATATGTGCCCAAGGTTCCCACCACACCCTTTCGAGACCAGGTGGTGAACCTGCAAGCGCTGCCTTTGGAGGAGGCAGACCCAGCCTTGGCACTGCTCTGTCCAGTACGCGCACTCCGTGCTTACGTTGACAGAACGCAGTGTTTCAGGACCTCAGACCAGCTCTTAGTCTGTCATGGTGGGAAGCTGAAGGGAAAGGCTCTCTCCAAGCAAAGGTTGTCTCACTGGATAGTGGACGCCATTGCTTTGGCATACCAGCAGCAAGGTCGACCATGCCCCCTTGGTGTGACGGCCCACTCCACCCGGAGTGTGGCATCCTCTTGGGCTTTAGCGCATGGCGCCTCGCTAACAGACATCTGCAGAGCTGCAGGCTGGGCGACACCTAACACATTCGCGAGATTCTACAATCTCCGAGTGGAGCCAGTTTCTTCTCACGTACTCGCTTCAACTAGCCGGTAAGAGATTCTGCTCAGGTGTCTTTGCTTGCTCGCCATTCCTCTCCACGGACGGGATACGTGCGATATTCTCCTCAGGTGAGCCTAATAAGCCCTGAGTCTCCTCCAGCACTGACGACGTCAACGCCAGAGTTATGCAACTGAGCAGCTTTCGCGCTTGGCTAGGTGCCTCCATGTGCATGGGTCCCCCTCTGGGCGACCCCCACATGTGTATTCCACTGTAAGCCTCTTTGAGCATGTGTCTTTCCCTTGGCAAGCCACCTTGCCACCCCTGGGGTTGAAATATTCCACCTGCGGCTGGACACCCCAGTGATTCTCCATATGCAGCCCTTCGGGGTCATATGTGTATCCCAAGTCCCCCCCTTCGGGCTGGGCATAATTGCATATTTCCACTGGATATGCTTCCCAGTGTACCTTGGTATTCCTGTGTTAAGTAGGACTCCTTCGTCCGTGCTAGTCTCACGACAGGGAGCTCAGACTTACGCAGGGCACTGGAAGACAGTCAAGAGGTGGCGTGATTACACTGGGAACCCCATTCGTCGTCATCCGATGTAACTCGGAGTGACAACGAAAGGGAACGTCTCGGTTACGTATGTAACCCTCGTTCCCTGAGTAGGGAACGGAGACGTTACGTCTCCCTGCCACTTCCGCTGTACCGCTGGAACGCCTGAGCTCAGTCTCGGCTCCTCAGCGAAGACATATCTGCTTGTTGCCAGCGCACTTCCTTATATACCCCCAGGGTGGGGCGGAGTTACACTATGCAAATTCCGCAGACCCATGGCATTTCATTGCCATTGGCTCGTTTTATATACTCGAAGATGATAGGCTTTATAAGCGAAACCCCATTCGTCGTCATCCGACGTAACGTCGCCGTTCCCTACTCAGGGAACGAGGGTTACATACGTAACCGAGACGTTATCATTTTATATATATATATATATATATATATATATATATATATATATATATGTGTGTGTCTGTGTGTGTGTGTGTGTGTGTGTGTATTTTGTAATTTTAAATCCCAAATTTAACAAGAAAAATCGTGCAGCCTATATGTAGCAAGGTTCAATGTTGTGGGAAGAAGGATGGAGACAGGGTCGGCTTGCTGTGGAACATGTCCCTTTTTATGCAATATTTCTCAAAACAAATGTCGCGCTCTCAGCGCTCTCCAAATACAATCTCTTTCAAATAGCTTCTTGATAACAATTTCTTTGACTCTCTGTAGCCAGCAGCGTGCACACGATTCAACAGCCACTCTCTTGCTTCTTCTTCTTCTTCTTCTTCTTTTATTGGCGGTTGGCATACCAATTTGGTGCATTACCGCCACCAACTGTTTGGGGTGTGGAGCTTCAATGCGGATTTCTACTAACATGTAATAATAATAATAATAATAACAATTTTTTTTAAAAAAAAGGTTATTCTTGGTTATTCTTAAATTCGATCAAATAGGTCTGTTTCTTTAAGGTATCTCATGATAACTGGCCATGCTGATGGTTTTGATGTAGAAAAGGAAAGTAAACCCTCTACTGATAAATGTGTGTAACCTAATTCTTTAACTTGTTCTAACAGTATGATTCGTTCTGTTCTGTATGCTTCACATTCTATTAATATATGCTCTACCGTTTCTCTCCTGTCACAATTAATACATAGTCCTGTTGCGTGTTTCCCTAAACGACTGAGATTATGATTAAGACCTGTGTGTCCAATTCTTAGCCTTGTGATAACAGATCCCCCCCTTCGTTTCCAACCACCCTGCCTCCTTGTTTTCACTTGTTTCTGTATTTTATATAAAAAACGACCTTTCACTCTCTTGCTTCACACTTCCAGGTAGCTTTTATCTGGTTCCCCACGGCAATTACTGCAACGAGATCCAGGTGTATGTCATTATGCACTTGACCTACTTACGGTAGGTGTTATTATTATTTTATGCAGCCCTACACGTATATGCATAAGGCACAATGAACGTATCATTATATATATACATATATATGTATGTATATATATATATATATATATATATATATATATATATATATATATATATATATATATGTGTGTGTGTGTGTGTGTGTGTATTTTGTAAATTTTAAATCCCAAATTTAACCAGAAAAATCTAAAATGTATTCCCAAAATCGTGCAGCCTATATGTAGCAAGGTTCAATGTTGTGGGAAAAAGGATGGAGACAGGGTCGGCTTGCTGTGGAACGTGTGTCCCTTTTTAATGCAATATTTCTCAAAACAAATGTCGCGCTCTCAGCGCTCTCCAAATACAATCTCTTTCAAATAGCTTCTTGATAACAATTTCTTTGACTCTCTGTAGCCAGCAGCGTGCACACAATTCAACAGCCACTCTCTTGCTTCACTTCCAGGTAGCTTTTATCCGGTTCCCCACGGCAATTACTGCAACGAGATCCAGGTGTACGTCATTATGCACTTGACCTACTTACGTGCCACTCGTCTCCCGACTCTCTCTCCTGTCACAAGCCGCGTTTCCATTACCCTTCAAATTGCGCAAATTGAAATTGCGAATTGAAAATACGCTTAATGGAAACACGTCAATTTCGCAAAAACTCCCATTTATCGCAAAAAAGTTTTTACGCTCTCATGAGGTGGTTTTTCAGGCAATTCGAAAATGGAATATTTCGCAAAACTGCAATGGAAACAGTTTTTGCGCATTTACAGTCACCTGACTTAGAAGACGCAGTGTGTTTGAAGTCCATGTATAGCTACGGAAATAATAATAATTTTATATTATTTTATTATAACATTTAATAGGCTATATTTAGAAGACGCTTTTATGGAAAAAAGGAACAAAGCTGAGAGTGGAGCGTGACACGGAGGCGCGGCCGCGAACACTTGCATTTTCCTATCAACAGTGGAAACAACTTAAAATAGCCTACTCTATCATTTCTGGTCAGACAGAAAATAATAATACATTATTCTCAACCACTTTTATTTGTGTAAACTCACAATAACAAGAAAACGCTTTGCTTTTGTAAAATAAACGAAACAATCAGCCGCACTTTCATGATCTCCGTAAACTGGAGCGCGAGAACTGAAACAAAATATAGCCTATGTAGGCTAAAGCTTGAAATGTCCACTTTAAAACGAACAAATTCGAATCGAAAGCTAATACCTTCTGATTATGTAGGCTAATCCGTATGAAAGTTGCATTTCATGAGATGGAGATGTGATTTTAGCCGACACTTAGAAAACAATAGTTTATTAATTATATTAATGGCTCTTCTCATTCAGCACTGCGGGAAAGACATCAATTCCAGTTTCTAATTTGGCCTTAGAAAACCAGTAAAATCGACATATTTTCCATATTAATTTGTGAATATTTTAAATGTTTAATAAAGGGGCAAAAAGTCATAAACAAAGCGCAGCAGTTGTGTGTAGCCAGTTCAAATGAAAATTTTGGTGTTCAACTTTGCGTTTTAAAAAGACAACAACCGTTCATTTTTCAATTAGAGGTTAAAGGAAAAACAAATAGACACAAAAGTAGCCTACATGGATCGTTTGGACGAGACAGAATTCTTTATTAAATTCATAAAAGAAACAATAATTAGCCTATAGGAATACTGGATTCTAAATCTCAAAGAAATGCCACAATCAAATCCTCGGAGCAGAAATGAGGGCGAAACACCAAACTCCTTATATGTGTCGTTCGGGGGTCTTTCCCTGCCATTAATGCTTGGATAACACGCCACGTCTCCTTCCATTAATAATAATAATAATGTCTAATGCGGTGGCTGTGATATTATAACCAACGTCCGTTGCCGTGATTTTTGGAATGACTTATCGCGCGAGAAAAAAAAGACGTTTTAGTCGCATAACATCGGTTAATGGAAACGCCGTCATTTCGCAATAGTTTTTTATCGATATTTAGATAATAGCGCAAAACATTTGCGCAAATCTGTAATGGAAACGCGGCTACAGACGTCGCTGAACCACGCCCCCCTCGCCACACTATAGTTTCTCTTTTTTTACAGGGACCAGATGAGTCTCTGTACATGACCATGGTAAAATGAAAAATCAAACATCTTGGAAATGACAGGTATGTACTATGTTTGTAACGGTCACCAGCTGGAGTGCCCTTGAGAGACACCAGAGGGTACTCCACACCAGACTATTATCACTCCCTCACAAACTACATTTCCCATAACTCACTGCCCGGACTCATCATCACTGATTGCATTCACCTGTGTCTCATTACCCTGTTAGTCTCAACTTATTTATACCATGTTCACTCATTCACTCACTGCGAAGTTTTGTATGTTGTTGCACTGCACTTCTGAGCGTTTCCCTGGTTTTCTTGTGTCTTGGTTTTTTGGATTTCTTGCCTGTCCCGTGGATTACTCTTGTGCCTCTGACCACTGCCTGTTTTGTTTTGTTTCGTTTTGCCTGTTTGTTTGTTTGTTTGGACTGTCTTCCTGTGCTTGACCCTCTGCTTGTTGGATTACGATTCTGGATAACCCCTTTAATAAAAGTTGGTTTTGGATCCTCTACCCTCGTGTCTCGGAGCAGTTCGTAACAATGTTTCATGAATGGCACAAAGTTATGTGACTGTTCAAGTCTCTGTCTTTAGATCTGTGTGTTCAATAATGTGCTTTTTTGTCCTTTGTTGTGTATCTTTGGATTATGTTGTATTGTAAATAAATCCAAACAATCAAAAAGCCATTCTTTTTTAAATCTCTCCTCATTCTTTGTGCAAGGTTCCTCATAATGATAGGGCCTGATAGCACCTGATAGGGCCATTATGGGGAGGGTCTTTGTCTTTTTTAGGTATGAAACACATCAATATTCATGATGATCGCATAAAGCTTTCTTACACAAAACATCTTACAAATTTTAAATCAATATATTGTCTTATCTGAATGAGTAGGCAGGATGGTTTTCACATAGTTTTAAAGCAAATATTCTAGGCTATGTGATGCAAGTTTCAAAAGTCTTGTACAGCAATAATCAGTATGGGTTTCATGACCTTATTTCAGTGACAATTTTCTTTTTCTTTTTTAAAAAAAAGAGGATTTTTTTTCTTCAAGTAACTAGTCAGTGTTCATTTAAAATTCCAAACACACTGAAATGGGCATAATCTCGAATAATCTGATAAAGCCATTAAAGTTGTGCGTATCGTGCACACGCCTGATTTTTATGTGGGCAAGACTTGAGACTAAAGAAACGCAATAGGTTTTGTTCTGGGTTTTGAGAATTGTTTATATCTCACAATGCTGACTTTATTTCTCACAATTGCATGTTTACATCTCACATTTATGAAAAAAGAAAAAGAAAAAAAAAGTCTGAATCGTGAGATAAAAAGTCACAATTGCCTTTTGTGTTTTTTATTCCGTGGCAGAAACAAGCTTTTTGGGGACAGGATGAGAAACAGAGCAAGAAAATGAGAGGAAAAAGAATGATAGAGTATGATAGAAATGACAGTCGAAGAGAAGGTACAGCTAATATAGTATTATTGTATAAATATATTTTTGTAAATGCAACAGTTAGTATCAGTCATTACTTGTCGGATAAGATTAGAGATAGTATGTTTATCGGGGAGCCACTAGAAAGTTATTCCATAATTCTTTAATCCTTTATTCCTCCAGTGAGCAAACCAGAGGAAGAAAAAGAAACAAAAAGCTCATACCGGTGTTGGATAAAGGATAAAGACAAATATTGATTTGATGATGATGATGATGATGATGTTTATGTTCAGACTCTCAGGTCACTGTTGAATATGCACTTCAATTCACTTCACAGATAAATATCTAGTGGAGGTTGAGAAGAGAGACTGATCCTTTGAGTGCACAGTAGTGTCTAGAAGAGCTAGATAAATGCTTCGTACAGTTTATACATTCATTGCATTACCTGATTTTTTAAAGGTGGTTTAAAGCATTTTTTTTTTTTTAGATTAGTAGTTTAAATAAAAGTTTTTTTTAAAAAAATCTATATCTTTAATAAGTCAAATGTAAACGGTGCTGTATTACCATTGTGCATGAAATTTACTATATATATATATATATATATATATATATATATATATATATATATATATATATATATATAAACCTATCATTATGAAATATGACCACATACAACATTCAATTCAGACACAGGGCAAAGATGGCAACACTGTATATGTTTTTACACAAACATATCACACAAACACATATCTGAACATATTTATTTCAGCTCATTATAACAGAAAAAATTCAATTGAAATATTTTTCATTGTCTTGTTTTCTTAAAAAAAAGATTACTTTGTATTTAAAGATAATGGTGTAGTTGACTTAGTCATTTTAAGGCCTTCAAGAGAGCAAAAATGTTACTCACTGTTACTCACACATGTTCATGTTCTCAATGTATACATAATAGGCAGAATATTTAAACTATTCACAAACATAGGTGTTGCACAGATTCTGGTGTCATCTAATGTTTGATAAGGAAGTGCTTAACACAAGAACCCTAACTATTCCATTCATAGACATACGGAATTTACAATTGTGCTTCATGCAAGAGTGTAAGTGATCATTTCTCTTCTGGGAACAGATTTAAGTATGCTGATGAAGGTTCACATATTTTAAGTGTCAGAATGTATTTTACTGCCACTCTAAACCATTGATAAAACATTGCATATATAAGTGGATTCATACAGGAATTCAAGCATAACATCCAATACATTACGTTAATTATAAGAGTGTCATTTTCGTCATGCCCAAAAGAAAGAGTAACTATGTAGTACGGTGTCCAAAAAAGAAGATAACCCAGTACTACAATCCCTAAGGTTCTTGCAGCCTTTTTTTCTGATTTGGCCTTTTTTTCTGTGACTGAATTTAAATGCTTAGCTTGCCGTTTTGCTACAAAGCAGATTTTCACATATAAAGGAATAATTATGCAACAAGGAGCCACTAAACAAACAAAAGCATCTATTATAATATTTTCCAATGTAACAACAAGTATGCATTCTCCAATACATGTGTGGTTCCTCTCTGGATACAGTAAAAACTCATACAACAGATAAAACGCATAAAAGAAATTGAATAACCAGTTTACAACAATAGAAACAACAGCTCTGTTATTATTGACTCTTATTGGATATCGCAAAGGGTCATTCACAGCAATGTATCGATCCACAGATATAATAATCATATTACCAAGAGATGCATTGACAACAACATAAAGAATAAAAAGGAATACTGAGCAAAATATTTCTCCAAAGTACCAGCATGGCTCAATCAGTTTCATTCCCTGCACTGGCATGAGAATCAGTCCTGCGATCAGATCAGCCACTGCCAGAGAGAAGATCAGCACATTGGTGGGAGTGTGGAGCTGCTTGAAGTGCGAGATGGAGATGATCACCAACAGGTTCAGAAACACGGTGAACACTGATGTTACAGCGATGAAAGTGTACACAATAATGTACTCTGCTTCAGGTCGGATACTTCTGGTACAAGACAAATTGTTGTTTGGAAAGCAGTATTGGATTGTTTGATTTTCCATGTTTGTCACTCCTCAGTTGGATAGATTCTGTGTGAGGATGCTTGTTAGTTTAGCCCCCTGGTCCTTGTCACTGACATGACTCAGTTTTATAGGCACAGAAAGCACAGCGACCACCCCATTCAACAATACAACCTCTCAAATCCACCCACTAGTTAAATATGCATAGACCTGATCAATCTGATCTATACAATACAGTGGATTAGCGAATATAATAAAGCGAGTTTACTCTTACATTCTGCCTATGTAAGACAGCATCTGTTCTAACAAACAGCAGGCAAGTGCACTACTGTAAGAGCAATAAGTCCAATCCATCGCCTTCCATTCCACTCAAAAATGTATCCATGTTAACATACAATAAAAATTAAAGATTGAATCTGGATATTTTCACATTTCCAGTATAGGGCTACCACCAATTTATGTCCCTGGAAAAATCTCAAGAAAGGAGCCTTGAAATATGATTAGACTGTTATGCAAAGGCAGAATAGAATAACTCATTTAGTCAAAATTGAATTATGACCACAATTTGTCCTCATAAACTATGATCTGTCCTTTGACAGCTTTGGTTAAACTATGCTTAGATTAAGACAGGGGTGTAGCTCCAACTTGCCTCAACCCTCCTGACTAGTAGTTTCGAATTTGCCTATTAAGACCTTGATTAGCAGGTGTGTTTATGTGTGGTTGGAGCTATACTTTGCAGGACTGGAGACCCCTGGATTAAGAGAAAATGGACTGACCAAGACAGAGCCAGAGGGGTGAGATGGCCCGGTGAAGCCATAAGGATGACGATCCCAGGTGGAGTCGAGGGGGAGAGGGGCCAAGGTGGAGTCGACTGGTCGATGGGCCAAGGTGGAGTGATGGGCTCAGAGGATTGAGATAAAGCCAGGGGAATGACATCTTTTGGCGAAGCTTGTGAACTGGAAGCCCCGACAGATCCGAGTTGCTAGGTGATGCCAATGAGGGAGGATTTGAAGGGCTGAAAAGAGCCAGCAAAGACAAGGCTCGAGAACTGGATGGCATAAGCAGAGGAGGTGGGAGTGGGAGGCTGGGTGGGAGCAGGAAATAATCTCTTCATATTCCTTAATCCCACAAGGGTTCAAGTTCATCATATCCACAGCAGTGCCCGAAGTATGGACAGGGCTCCACTCCATGCCTTCATATTCTGTTAATATTCCCACTGGAACGGATACAGGAATCGGCTCACACACCTGCTCAGACTGAATTGACTCAGGTGACAGACATGGCTGCAGGAATTGACTCTGTAGTGGGCATTGGCTCAGGCTCTTGGTCCGTGGTGGGCATCAGCTCCGGGTCTGTGGTGGGCTGCGATTCCAGATCTGTTGTGGGCATAGGCTTAGTGCAGATGATATTATGATGGAGGGAGTGGAGTGGAAGGGCTGCAGTGTATTTACTCCGTCGTCCTCCACCTCGCCGACAGTACAATGCCCTAATATTATGTCATGCTGGAGGTGATAACAAGGAGGTGCAGTCTCTATTTTTATTGGAGTCTCTATTTTTAAATTTTGTAAATTACATCAAAAACAAATATTCTCTGTTTAAGTAATCGGTATGAAAGCAACGACATGTACAGTATCTTCAGTCTGTGCTCATTAACTCTAATGTGACCACACCCACGCGCACACGAGCGATTGAAATGCAAATAGTCCACGTGAAGGAACGCAGAGCTGTAAACGCCCTCATCACCTCTAAATAAAGAATCAGAGACTTCAGTCCTCCTCTGCTTTTCATCGAGTTTGGAAGACACGTTGTGTTTGTGCTGTCCTGACCTGTTTACCTTGGATTTACCTCAGAAGAATTAGAAGAACGCGATTTGAAGATGAGAACGATTTTTAAGGTAAGACATGTCCTCTTTAATAATAGTAATAGTAAGCATGTTATTGTTATATAAACTTTACATTGTAGCAACTAGTCAAACTGGTGCCAGACTAAAATTTACGTTATGAAATGAGATTGGAGTAAAAAGCCTATTGCTAAATTTATATACATGTACACAAGGATGTTTTTATGTTCGATAATAAAACCCAGCATGATATTAAAGTAGGCTAGTATGAGTGTTTACTCTAATATGGTTAATATTATAATGTTTAGACCCGTGTTTACTGTACTGTGTTTGTGGATATATGCTCAAATGTAGATATGTGTAATATGGTAACAATAATGTTTCATAGTTTGGAGGGGCTCAATCGCTTCTGTAAATGTTCTCTGCATGACTTCTATGCTCGTTTCGAGAGGGACAGTGAACCCATTGCAGTGGAACTGCCTGAAGGCCGAGCCAGTGGCATGCCTACATTAACTGAAGCTGAGGTGAGGCTATGCTTCAAAAAGATCAACCCTCGCAAGGCACCTGGTCCAGATGGCATATCAGGTAGGGCCCTCAGGGGCTGTGCTGACCAGTTAGCTGGAGTCTTCAGTGACATCTTCAATCTCTCTCTAAGTTTGTCTGTACTCCCTACCTGCTTCAAGAGGACAACCATCGTCCCTGTACCCAAGAAAACCAAAGCCATCAACATGAAGGACTATCGCCCAATAGCACTGACTTCTATCACCATGAAGTGTTTTGAGCGGCTGGTCAAACCATTAATCTGCTCCTCGTTGCCCCCCACCCTGGACCCTATGCAGTTTGCATATCGGTCCAACAGGTCTACAGATGATGCTATCGCCCTGACCATGCACACCACTCTCTCCCACCTGGACAAGGGGAATACGTATGTGAGAATGCTGTTCATTGATTATAGCTCTGCATTCAGTACCATCATCCCCTCCAGACTCGTCTCTAAGCTCGTGGACCTGGGATTAAACATCTCCCTATGCAAGTGGATCCACAACTTCCTGACGGGGAGGCCACAGGTGGTGAGAATTGGTGACCGCACCTCATCCACACTGATCACCAACACAGGCACGCCCCAGGGCTGTGTGCTCAGCCCTCTATTGTTCTCCCTGTTCACACATGACTGTGAAGTAAACTACAGTTCCAACCTCATCGTGAAGTTTGCTGACGATACAACCATTGTGGGCTGCATTTCTGACGGAGATGAGTCAGCCTACAGAGAGGAGGTCGACACTCTGGTGACATGGTGCCAAGATAACAACCTCTCTCTTAATGTCAGCAAAACTAAGGAGATGATTGTGGACTTTAGGAGGAGACAGAGGGAGGAGCATGTACCCCTGCACATCAATGGATCTGTAGTGGAAAAGGTCAGCTGTTTTAAGTTACTCGGGGTCAACATCAGCAATGACCTCACCTGGTCTGCTCACACGGACAAGGTGGTCAAAGCGGCCCGGAAACGCCTATTCTTCTTGAGGAGACTGAAGAAGTTTGGCATGGACCCAGTCATTCTCACTAACTTCTATAGATGTACAATTGAGAACACACTGATTGGCTGTATCACAGTGTGGTATGGGAGCTGCATTGACAGGGACCGAAAAATCCTACGTAGTGTGGTTAGGTCTGCAGAGTTCATTATCGGCAGGAAGCTCCCAGCCCTACAGGACATCTACCACACACGATGCCTTAAGAAAGCGGGCAGGATTCTCAGAGACTGTTACCATCCTTCTTTCAGTCTTTTTACCCTGCTGCCTTCAGGTAGGCGATATCGAAGCATCCGGGCCCGCACACAAAGACTGGATAATAGCTTCTTCCCAAGAGCCATCAGGCTCCTAAATGGACAATGACCATCTTTCTTCACTTTTCTTTAGTCATTTATACACTGTCACTTTAGTTTAATTGTTTGCACTTAGTATATTATATGTTATATAATGCCAGGTTACTATGCGGTGTCTTGTCATAAGAATTTCAGTGCCAGTTTAACCTCATGTTGTTCTGTGCATCTGACAATAAAAGACTTGAAACTTGCACGCGCTGTGCGTTTGAAAAGCAAAACGCGCCAAACATTAGGCTTCATGTTTTTACTCCAATCTCATTTAAACGAATGGAAACATTAAAAGTAACATATGATAATCCATATATTTTTCTCTAGTGTAGTTGTTACTTAAGTGTTTATTTTTAACGATTTATAGTCCACCTGCTATAGGCTATTGTTATTATTATTTTATGCAGCCCTACACGTATATGCATAAGGCACAACGAACGTATCATTATATATATATATATGGGCCATTCTACAGAATTGGTGCAAACTGCTGTCCCTCATCCAAAAAACACATTTGAAAAGCATTTAATTATTAAAATCTTAGATGTTTACTAAGATCCTTCAATTATCTATTGAAACCCACAATAATATTTAAGATATCAGTAAGCTTTATATATATAAAATCATAATTTATGGGCTACTTTCAATTAGGAGGTGGCTGTCCCAAACCCTAACCCCTAAATTTCAACTTGTGAAAATGATATTGAATAATTTTTTGCAAATTTTTCCATTCTTGTTTTAAAAAAAATATTTTTGTTTTTTTAAAAAAAATGAAGTTAAAAAAAATATTTATTTTATATTTTATTTTTAAATCATGAAACTTTATCTAAAAAAACATGTCCCGCATTTTCATGTCACTACCAAAACAGTGAATGTTGTAGTCCATTGGCTGAGACTGATTTTAACCACACTCCTACATTTTTGATCAGGAAATATTCCTGTGTCCCTCTCTCTCATGTGCTATATGGTGAGTAGATTGATCCCATCATTTTGAGGTAAATGTGTTCTAAAGTCTAAAAATCTGTGTGTAACTTTAAGGAATGTCACTACCAAACTCATTTTTTCTGCTATTGAGTATTTTTTTTGGGATGTTATTCCATAAAATTTAGTTGTTATATGTGTTCAACTGTTCTGACCAGTGATGGCTAACCATGTGCTGATTAGCATCTTCGAGCTAGGCTCAAAAGTTATCTAAAATTGTCACTACCAAAACAGTCACAACCGAAACATTTTCTTGAAGTTTCGGTTGTGACATTGTTTTGGTAGTGACAAAAGGGAACACATAATCCTTTATTTGGAGGAATAAACTACATTTTAGTACAGTTATGCAAATAATTACTACTGTAGTATGTTTTAGTAGTGTTTTAGTATGCAATATTCTGTTAAAATTCTGTAATGTGATGAGGTTACAATTACTTAAGGTTGCAGTCCATGATACTAGCTTAGGTGTAAGGTTGTTGTCAGTAATGTTAATTTCTATGATTAACTTGGCAAGGAGAATGACATAAAACACCAACATGCCTAAAAAAAATAGAAAAACTACAACAGAGAGACAGAGAGAATACAAACAAAGGTTGAGGGAAGACCCAGTGAAGTACGAGGAATACTTAAGGAAAGAAAATGAAAGAAATAAGAAACGAAGGGAAGAAGGAAAGTTGAAGAGTATCAGTGAATTATCTGACAGGGAGCAAAGACATGTCAGAAAAGCATGGAGGAAAAGACAGAAAAGACACAGGATGATGGTGAAAAGACAAAAAGAGATGGAGACATTTTGCAGGGCTTCCACACCACCTAGCACTTCCAGTGAGGGTGATCAGACACCAGTACACACACACACACACACACACACACACACACACACACACAGTTCAGTGGTTCTGGAGATTTATCTGAATGAGGAAAATTATTCTGAAATTAATGTATTATGTAAACACACACACACACACACACACACACACACACAGAGTTCAGTGGTTCTGGAGATTTATCTGAATGACTCATAAACAAAATGTTGAAAATGTGAAAATAAAACAAAGTGGTTCTGAGTCTACATTGTAAGTTGTTGTTTTTTTAGGAAGAAAAATCTATGAGCATACCTCTTCTCACTTGCACCTCAAGACCAAAGTATAGAATAGCTCGAGGTGTTCTTATAAGATATTTACTGTCAGATGTGTGTCTGCTATATGTACTGACTGCATATGTGCATCATAGTTATTTATTTATATTAACATAAAATGTGGACAGTCTGATTCAGCCATGGCAAACTAATTATTGTGGTCACTACCAAAACATTACTGTCACTACCAAAAATGTGCAGTCACTACCGTAACATGGGATGTTTTGTCAAAAATAAAGTATATTGAATTATCAACTAAGATGTTATGATAGTGTTTGGTTCAATGCATATTAATACTAATGAATCCTTAACTTTGAAATCAGTACGATAAACTTTATGCCTTCTACAAAGAAAGATTGGGTTCAAAATACAACAAATCTCATAAATCACACTTAAAATATTATTAAAATTATAATCTTTATTGATTTAACCAGTAAAAATATTTTTTAAAAATAGAAAAAATATATATTTATAAGGTAGATGTAAACAAAATCTTAATAGGTCATTATAAGCCTTCTTAATAAATTATTTAATATTGTGTTTCGGTAGTGACAAATTTGGGGAGAAGGAAAATATTCCAGCATTTTCTGAAAATACAATATGAGAATTAACTGCACAATTACTAGAAAAGCATACCTTGGATATTATACAATTTGCATACATGCAAAATTTGTGGGAAAAAACAAAAAAATTTCAAGATGTTTCCAACTCTGACTTTGCACCAATTCTGTAGAATGGCCCATATATATATGTGTGTGTGTGTGTGTGTGTGTGTATTTTGTAAATTTTAAATCCCAAATTTAACCAGAAAAATCTAATATGTATTCCCAAAATCGTGCAGCCTATATGTAGCAAGGTTCAATGTTGTGGGAAAAAGGATGGAGACAGGGTCGGCTTGCTGTGGAATGTGTGTCCCTTTTTATGCAATATTTCTCAAAACAAATGTCGCGCTCTCAGAGCTCTCCAAACACAATCTCTTTCAAATAGCTTCTTGATAACAATTTCTTTGACTCTCTGTAGCCAGCAGCGTGCACACGATTCAACAGCCACTCTCTTGCTTCACACTTCCAGGTAGCTTTTATCCGGTTCCCCACGGCAATTACTGCAACGAGATCCAGGTGTACGTCATTATGCACTTGACCTACTTACGTGCCACTCGTCTCCCGACTCTCTCTCCTGTCACAGACGTCGCTGAACCACGCCCCCCTCGCCACACTATAGTTTCTCTTTTTTTACAGGGACCAGATGAGTCTCTGTACATGACCATGGTAAAATGAAAAATCAAACATCTTGGAAATGACAGGTATGTACTATGTTTGTAACGGTCACCAGCTGGAGTGCCCTTGAGAGCCACCAGAGGGTACTCCAAACCAGACTATTATCACTCCCTCACAAACTACATTTCCCGTAACTCACTGCCCGGACTCATCATCACTGATTGCATTCACCTGTGTCTCATTACCCTGTTAGTCTCAGCTTATTTATACCGTTCATTCATTCACTCACTGCAAAGTTTTGTATGTTGATGCACTGCACTTCTGAGCGTTTTCCCTGGTAGTCTTGTGTCTTGGTTTTTTGGATTTCTTGCCTGTCCCGTGGATTACTCTTGTGTAGTGATGGGCAGATTGAGGCTTCCTGAAACACTGAAACAGTTGAAGCAAATGTGCCATATTGTGTCGAGGCTTCGAAACAATCCGACACCCGTCTCAACGGTGACAATCTGTAAGCTTGTAATCTGTAGGCTCCTCACTGTGCATAATGTTATTTTGGTCATGAAAAATGAATATTAATAAAATAAATCAAGCCACAATGTCTCACTTTTTTATAGATTTTTATTCAAAAATATTAATTTCTCTGCTGTGGAAGGACTTAGCCTACTTCTTTTTTTACAGATAATTTCTCCAGCCTTTGAAAAAAATCCTCTCACAAGGGACACTTGTTGCAGGCATGCAAAGATTTTTTTAGCAAGGACATACAAATGAGGAAAGATTACTGCTCTCTCTTTTCAGTAAGTTAGGGGATCATGAGTTCTGGGCAAAAACGCATCGTTGAGGTATTTTTTCACTTCCACTGTGACATCATTTGTTTAGTAACAAATCCTAAACTGACGGCATATATGAAGTATAAATGACATGAATCAGATTACATAACATAACATAACATAACATAGACTGAAACTGCTCACCTGGGGCCTATACCATGAAGCCGGTTTAGGTGGCTAGCCAGCTATGTTTCAGCTTAGTTTCCGCCAACCCTGGGTTTTAGGTACTATGAAAGTAGCTTGGCTTTAATCGGTGTTCGTTGCCATGGTATCTTACGCTGCACGGCTAACCTGCTCCAGGGCAGGTTATGTTCTGGATTCGAGATCTCAGACTGAAGTTTGACCAATCAGCTGAGAGCAAAGAAACATATAGGTGACGTAACTTATTCCCAGTGTCTGTTGCAATGTCTTCACCTTTTACATTTTTTCCTTATTTGATTGTTCATCAGCAAAAAAAAAACAAAAAAAAAATGTCTTCACCTTTTCTTCCAAACCCTGCATGTGGACATCTCAGCACAAATTGTTAGACAAGCACTTCGTAGAGAAAGTTTTAAGAGTTTTGTTTGAAAGATACAGATTTTCCACGGAAGGAATATCTTTTTTTTGCAAACTTCTTGGGCCGCACATAAAGAATTTGACACGTCGAACTGCACGAATGACACGTCATGCACTTACTGTACCGCAAATGGTATTGCGTTGCGTTTTTTCACAAGGTGGTCCTTGCGCTGCAGGAGTGCATTAATAGTTTCATAGTGTTCCCCGGACATTTATCGACCATGCATGTCCATAAAAGAGGGCTTTTATAAAATTGCCGGAAAGATATAGTGATAGGGTGACATCACATGAACACATTTTTTTTCTTTCAAAAAGCAAATTTCAAAAATCTACTATACAACACAGTACATATTAAGAATTATTTTAAATCTTTTTTATTATTATTCTGTTAATCTTATGATAGGATTCCCTAGAGTTATTGGAGCAATAGACTGCATACATGTTGCAATCTCCACTGCTCTAGGAGAACATGAGGCAGATTATGTTAATAGGAAGTTCTTTTACAGCCTTAATGTTCATGTAGGCCTACATGTGAGATTATTTTCTGTGAGATGAATCTTTATATTAATAGTAACATTAACAGATATAACAATGATCTACTAAACATTTCATCTGCAGATGACTTGTGGTCATGAACGTATGATCATAAGTTTGGATGCCAAATGGCCTGGCTCCAGTGCATGACCAGGAATTTTCCGTGAGTCTGTGTTGTGTCAGCGCTTTGAGGAAAGAAAGTTAAATTTGGTACAGTACAAAACACTGTTAATTTGAATTAGGACAGAAAAACCTATACACAATAACCCCCTTTCATGACCCTCAGACAGGGCCACAGCACCGCTTCAATGTGGCCCTCAGTGTGGCACGTTTCAACTGTGTTCGGCGCTTAAGAGTCACCAGAGCGGGCATCAGAGATAGTGGCTGCATGTGCCATTCTGCACAATATAGCCACCAGTAGAAAGGAGCGAGAAACACCACAAAACCAGCTTCTCCCCGATGAAACTGACCCGATCACACTTGACCACCCAGCTGGTGCAGATGTAGATGCAAGCACCATACAATATTACACTTAATAAAAGCACACTGAAACTGCAGATAGGCCTCAAACTGTTTTATTGGTTTTGTGGGATGCGAGGAAGAAAGAGAGCAAGAGAAAGTTGCATTAATACATATTCTGTTACTTGGTTAAATAAGTTCACATACTGAGGTCAGTTTTATCCAGCTGTTTGATCTCCAATTTTTAATGATGTTTTATTAACAAAGTTCGGGAGGAGCACGTTCAAATAATCAAGCAATCAATCAATCAATCAACTCATCAAACAATTACCATGTCTACCCTATCAGCATGAGAGGAAGCATATATATATATTCACTCTGTCAACTCACCTAACTTCCTTGACAGTTTTCAGCATTTGACCTCGCCCTACCTTCCTATCATTTCCGAAATGAGCTCTCCCGTCCAATGAAGAATCTTTCGTCCTTCAGGAATCTTTGCCGCAATCCTCTGGTGTTATCTCGCGGGCGTCAGGCCAAACAAACGGGTCCTCACCACCATGGGCGAAACATCCGCGATCTCCTTCCGCGCATTGCTCTAAACCGGACCATTCAATAATTCCTGCAATAGAGAAATGGACTATAAGGCCCGCCGAGCACCACGCTCGCGTCTCGGGCAATGCCGCCCTCTTCACACGAACAAACGGGTCTTCCTCCAAGACCTGTGCTGCGTTCCAGTCCACTTTTAGACACGCACTTGCGAACTTCCCTAAGCACTTCCCCTCGGGGGAATCCCTGCCGCCATTTTGAAGTGCGTTCCACTTCATGAAGTGGACAAGGGAAGTTTAAATGGACAGACCCTCGTTCCCTCGATTTTGACCGAGGGAGCGAGTCTGCTTCAAATGTACACTTCAGGCACCTATATGTCCCACAATGCAACACGATTGTGACGTCACCGCATATCTCGTCTAATCACCACCACACAGACAACTCTATGATATATTAATTATAATTTTTTTAAAATTTAAAACAACCCAAACACACCTATAAACATTTGGATGCTGCATTAAACAAATTCTTAAAGGGAAAAAAATGTAAATAATAAATCAACTCCACAGCTGATTCCAAGTGATCAAGGGCTTAGGACGTTCCAGTTCAGCCCATTGCAGTTTCCGCCAGTAGTGGGCACTCGCAATGACGTACATCCGAGTGAACGAGACGAAGGGAAGTTAGCAAGTGAAGGGCATGACAATTTTGGACTGGAACGCAGCCCAGGCCGCCGCAGCAGGCCCTCAGTAAGCCGCGCCGCAGGTTCAGTCCCGGCCGGCCAGCTCACACTCTAGACCCGCTGGCTCGACTCCGTGAGTGCTCAGCTCAAAACCTTCTCATTTTTGTCCCTGGTTAAATTTCGCATCGCTTCAGTCGAGTCTCAAGCACAGTTATGCCATCTGGATATTCATTTTGATCGGGGGAATACACGTTTTAAACGGTTTCTGTTCAAATTATTTGACGTCATTAACGCGCTGCTTCCTTGTGGCTTAAACTATAGTACAAACAGTAGCTCGCACATTAGATTGCAAGCACACAGAATCATTAAGAACCTATCGTTAACGTTGTCTTGCAAATTATCTACAAAATCGCTTCGAAACTTCGTTATAGCACAGCTGTATTTTATTTTAAAGTAAATTAAAACCACAGCTTCACCATTGAAAAAAAAAAAAAAAAAAAAAAAATCTGATTAAGAACGAACAAAATCGGCAGGTAATGTGACCCATAGAAATGAAGAGAATTTTTTAGATAAAATACACACAAGCAGTGTGTTTCCACGGCAAAGTTTGAAGTCCTTAGTGATTTTAAAACACAATTGGATAAATTCAAGGCGCAAAATTTTATGAAAGCTCTTTGTCTTTTACAATAAGTGAGTCTATTTTGAACTTGACTAAATAAATGAACCAGCAACAGATAAAGGAACAAACGATCATCTAAATCAGATTGTACTTTGCTGTTTGATTATCAAACAACAACTACAGTATCAAATCGATGCGTTATCAAATCAGGTTATAAACCATTTAGGCTTCTAATGTATTCATTCAAAATAAATAAAATAAAAATAATTTAGCAATCGATCTCTCAGCCCCACACGGTTCTGGTGAGCTTTGGATTCCAGTCACCCAGGATAAACCATGGGTCTAGCCATATCCATTGAATTCTGGGCATTAACTTGGATACAGTTAATTTCCAGGCTGCACTGCACTGCAAAGGATATTTCTGGTTTCATCCACCTTCTCAGACATTTTAAACTGTCCTAAACGCGAACTACTATCTTCGCTCGGCCACTTAAACTTCAGATGTGCATAATCCTGCAAGGCTGCCCTCTAAACTCTAAACCTACAAGCTCACCATATCCACCTTTCCCGTAGGATCCCATTTGCTTCTCACATTGCCACAGCAGTGTCATCTCCTCCGCTCCCACAGCAGCTCCGTCTCTGCCGTTCCTCTGGTTAAACTTCTTCACTGTCACAGCAGTCCATTCTGCTCCCACTGGAGTCCAGTTTCTCTGGCTAACATTGATTTCACTGCCGCAGCAGTGATGTCTCCTCACGCTCCTGCAGGAGCTCAGTTTCTCTAGCTAATGTTCTCCACTGCCGCAGCAGTGATGTGACCATTGGCTCCCGCAGGAGCTTAGTTTCTGTCTAACCTTCCTTAAATAATTGAATGGCCTGTCCTTTTTCTATAAAAAATCTGATTTCTCTCCCTGTGGATATCCAACTGTACACCGACGCAGCTCCCTCTATCGGTTTCGGGGGATTCTACCAAAGCCGTTGGTTCAAGTTTACATGGCCCGCCCAGCTGTTAGACTCACCGCAGTCATTAACATCCTCAGCGCTGTTCGAGTTGTATCCTTTAGTGGAAGCAGCTTTCCTGTGGGGTAAAGAATGGTCCTCTAACAGCATCATAGTACACTGCAACAACGAAGCATCCGTGCATTGCATCAATAAGGCCGCTCAAATTTCCCCTGCAGTAATGCCTCTCCTAAGATGCCTCATTTGGATTGCAGCCTGCGATCAGTTCATCATAACTGCAAAACATGTTCCCGGGTCACGTTTTGCTTTCCAGAAATTCAGGTTGCTGGCACCAGACACGGACCCATTCCCAACCTCAGTACCTCACTTCAGAGCTGATATCCACATTAACCACCCATTGAAACCACTTCTTGACGCCTCTCTTAATTCCATTCTTCAAGCCGTTTCACCCAGCACCCTACAATCCTACTTAACCGCATGGAAGCTTTATAAGTCTTTCCACTTCCCATACAACCTGCCTTTTCCCAATTTCTCTGCTCGCCATCACTTCATTCATATCCTATCTCAACAGCATCAAGAACTGCAATGCTCTTCTAGCTGGACCTCCATCATGTGCAACTAACAGTGTTGGGGAAGTTACTTTTAAAAATTAGTGTTTGCTCGTTACTCGTTACTTTTTAAAAAAGTAATCCGTTACTTTACTTAGTTACCCCATTTGGAAAGTAACTTTTTACGTTACTCGTTACTATTACGTTACTTTTATGTTGCTTGACTTTGGGCAGAACCCAATATCTGTTCCTAAATATGTAGACATAAAGTTATACAATGGAGGACATAACAGGTAATTATTTTGTGCTCTTTATTATAAAAAATAGTATCAATTTCGAAAGAAAAAAAGTCCTCATTGGCGCTGCTGTGTGCGGCAACTTTTATTCTCAGCCGGCTCTGCATCATGGGGTAGAGTGCGACACTCCGCGATGAGCAGCGCGGCCGCACCACTTCTCTCCGCTCCGCTCCCCCTATCCACCGAACTTTAAATTTCGGCAACAGCCAATAAAGCGCTCCTGCTCTCTAACACCGGTGCGAATCGCGTCTTGATAGCATAGGACAAAATGATATAGAAGACATAAGCTTAGTTTTCAGACATACGACTCACTCTAAGGGAGTAGGAGAAAAAATATATATTTTGAGAGAAAAAAATATATTTTGTTTAAAAGTACACATATTCAAGCTTTCTATATATTTCTCAGGTCTGTGAGACAAGTATAGCTTATCTGAGTTTCGGTTCATTTACAGTATGGAGACGAGCTCCAGTTCACGCGCTGGTGCCGTCATGATTATTTTGCATGCCATATTTACTTATTTATTAAATTCAGGCAATTAATTGGTTGGTAAAACATTGATTAAAATTAAGATACAATTAATACACAACGAAATTCGTTTTAAAGAAAGTCTTTCTACAAAAACAAACTTAATAAAGTGGTCTAAATCATGTCTGCCCACTCCATTTATCTCCCGATATATTGCACAAAATTATGATCTTACTCATGCTTTTCACTTTTCATATAATCAACATAGATTAAATTATTTATTTATTTATTTTATTTAAACATAAATATGAAACTAAATAGTTTTCTTTAATTTACTTATTAAATTCAGGCAATTGATTGATAAAACATTGATTCAAATTAAGATACAATTAATACAAAACGAAATTCACTTTAAATACAGGTTTTCTACAAAAACAAACTTAATAAGTGGTAAAAATCATGTCTCCACACAAAATTGTTATTTTATTTTTAATTTAAACATAAATATGAAACTAAATCGTTTTCTTCAGTTCTCAACAGTTCTCTTCTCTCAAGCGCGCGCAGCTGAGGCAGTGTCGCTGTCAAATATATCCATGGGAAAAGTAACGTTGCGCCGAATTGAAAAAGGAACTACGTTTCGTTACCAAATTTTTAGTAGTAACGCGTTACACTACTTTTTACCCGAAAAAGTAGTTACGTTACTGTAACGCGTTACTTTGTAACGCGTTACTTTGTAACGCGTTACACACAACACTGGCAACTAAACATCTACAAAGGATTCAGAACGCTGCAGCTCGTCTTGTCTTCAACGAGCCCAAAGGGCCCACGTCACTCCTCTGTTCATCTCTCTGCACTGGCTACCTCTCGCATCAAGTTCAAGGCATTGACGCTTGCTCACAGATCTATCACAGGCTCAGCTCCCTCCTACTTTTACTCACTCCTACAAGCCTACATCCCTACCAGAAGCCTACGGTCGATCAACGAGGGACGTCTCGTGGTTCCATCACAGAGAGACACAAAATCACTTTCCAGAACATTATCATTCACAGTTCCATGCTGGTGGAATGCTCTCCCCACCCTCATCCGGAATGCAGAATCCCTGGCAACATTCAAAGACAAATGAAAACCCATCTCTTCCATGAGCAATTAACCTCATAACCCAACCTACTCGCCCAGTTGCCAGACAACCAATAACGTTAGACATACTTACTATATGCATCTCCACCCTCCGCCAAGGCTACCACTCTACCAACACTGCCCGCACACTGGACGCAATGTTCATAGTGGCTTTTTTCAGTTTCCTCAGATGCTCAGAACTCACCATCACTTCCAGCTTTAACCCAAAAGTCCACCCCACAATCACAGATCTATCAGTGCTAGACAATGAAACCATCTCCTACTCCATAAAGCAAAGTAAGACAGATCAAATTTTGCTCCATTCAGGCATCCCAGAAGACCACTTTTCCAGCCATTCATTTTGCATAGGCGCAGCAACAGCTGCCAAAAAAAAAAAAAAAAAAAAAAAAGGCCTCTCTCAGCAGCAGATCCAAGCACTTGGCCACTGGTCAGCGGAGGCTTTCGAGTTACATCTGCTCAAATCGCTTCCATATCAAAGAAGCCCAACGAACCCTCATTAATTCTTTGACAACTTCTCATACACCCAACCCTACAGACCACCACTCCTGCAGGAGCCACGTTCCCCATCCTAACTCGCTTTACTGCAACAGCAGTGCTATTTTCCGCTCCAGCAGGAGCTCAGATCTCTGTCCCACTCACCTTTTGGATCACAGTTTGAAAGCAAGTTGTTTCCAACACCACAACAGCAGCATCATCTCTTTCAACAGGAGCCCATTCTCCACCCAACTGGCTCATCGGACAGTTAAAAGCAAGTCAACCAAGTCTACTACAGCTAACCTACTCCACTCCCGCAGAAGTTCCGTCACTCCATCCAAACTTGCTCTACTGCCGCAGCAGTGTCATCTACTCCGCTCCCGCAGCCAGCTCCGTTACTCCGTCCAAAATAGATTGGATATTTAAGAAAGCAAGTTTGGTCCACTGCTGCAGCAGTGTCATCTAGTCCGCTCCCGCAGCCAGCTCCGTTACTCCATCCAAAATAGTTTGGATATTTAAGAAAGCAAGTTTGGTCCACTGCCGCAGCAGTGTCAGCTACTCCGCTCCCTCTGGAACTTCGTTACTCCGTCCAAACTTGCTCCACTGCCGCAGCAGTGTCATCTACTCCGCTCCCGCAGGAGCTCAGTTCTATATCCAAAATTGTTTTGGATATTTAAAAGCAAGCTTTGGTCCACTGCCGCAGCAGTGTCAGCTACTCCGCTCCCGCAGGAGCTCCGTTACTCCATCCAAACTTGCTCCACTGCCGCAGCAGTGTCATCTACTCCGCTCCTGCAGGAGCTCAGTTCTATATCCAAAATTGTTTTGGATATTTAAAAGCAAGCTTTGGTCCACTGCCACAGCAGTGTCAGCTACTCCGCTCCCGCAGGAGCTCCGTTACTCCATCCAAACTTGCTCCACTGCCGCAGCAGTGTCATCTACTCCGCTCCCGCAGGAGCTCAGTTCTATGTCCAAAATTGTTTTGGATATTTAAAAGCAAGTTGAAAGCAAGTTTGGTCCACTGCCGCAGCAGTGTCATCTACTCCGCTCCCTCAGGAGCTCTGTTACTCCGTCCAAACTTGCTCCACTGCGGCAGCAGTGTCATCTACTCCACTCCACCAGGAGCTCAGTTCTATGTCCAAATTGTTTTGGATATTTAAAAGCAAGTTGAAAAGCAAGTTTGGTCCACTGCCGCAGCAGTGTCATCTACTCCGCTCCCGCAGGAGCTCCGTTTCTCCATCCAACTCGCTTTCACTGCCGCAGCAGTGTTTCCTCTTCCGTTCCCACAAGTACTCAATTCTCCATCCTTCTGCATCAGATAGTTGGAAAGCAAGTCGAAATCAAGTTTGATCCACTGCCGCAGCAGTGTCATCTCCTCCGCTCCTGCAGGAACTAATTCTCATCACACTTGCTCCATCACACTGCAGCGGTTATACCATTCTCTTCCGCAAAAGTACATTACGTACCATCCCTAGCCTACTACCGGAGAGGCACAACCATCCAACGTCATGACAACCAACTCCCATCCGATGTTACAAGAAGCCTTCCAGCGACTAACCCTTTCCCACTTCTGATACCTTAAGCTTTGCACTCTGCAAGTTTTTGGGGGGTCATCAACATCAACATCATTCTGGTGGCTGTCCGGCATTTATTTGCAGCTTTTGGGGGGAGTACTCTGGGTTCGGGCCAAATACCGAGCCCGGAGCCCTCTCCTCGGACAGCACGCCAAATACGCATTTATTCTATCTGACTTATTTGTAAGTGTGAACTCGTGAAATGATGTTTTATTAACAAAGTTCGGGAGGAGCACGTTCAAATAATCAAGCAATCAATCAATCAATCAACTCATCAAACAATTACCATGTCTACCCTATCAGCATGAGAGGAAGCATATATATATATTCACTCTGTCAACTCACCTAACTTCCTTGACAGTTTTCAGCATCCCTCCACCACCCCGACTCCTCACTCTTGGCTTGTTCTTTCACAGCCAGGAATACGGGGGGAGTACTCTGGGTTCGGGCCAAATACCGAGCCCGGAGCCCTCTCCTCGGACAGCACGCCAAATACGCATTTATTCTATCTGACTTATTTGTAAGTGTGAACTCGTGAATTTTTATTTGGAGCCTCCTCAGCTCACAGTCCAGCTCCTTTAGTGAAAGTCTAGTTTGAGGCTCCTTTTGTACAGGGCCCTGACTGAGTCTGTTTCCACCTGAAACATAATTTCACCACAAACATGATCTTTACAAGTTTTCTGGAGGCTAATCAAATCACAAAAAGTTCCTTAACTTCCTACAAACACAGGACTGACTGTAATTTATTGTCAAGGGTTTTAAATCCTTGTTCACATTTCTTCTGAAGCCCATCGAGGTAGAGGCTTCAGTTCTGTGGCAGGTTGTGAAAAATCCTACAATAAAAGAGATGTGTAAGGGCAAGTCCCTTTTTTAGCCACATATTCAAATGTTTGCCATAATAAAAAGCCCAGTGCATTCACATCAGCAACTGTCTCAGAACACACAGACAGTGTCTTCTTTTCCTCCACCCTAATAAATAAAAGTAGGCCAATGTAAAGCACAACTGTTGTAAAGCAGGTTATGTTTGGTGTTCTGTCTGCTGCATACTGACCTCTGTGTGGGAGACTGTGTGTGTGTATGTGTGTTGGCTTCAACAGGGACACTGTATTTCCCTCTACTGCAGAACATACAGTCAGCCATATTTAAAACTTAAAAAAGTAGTAATGTATTGCACATGTACCCAGTGTTACTTGCTAAGAGGAGCCAGCACCAGGGTCAGATTGTACAGCACCTGTAATCCCATCCATAATCGGCCGTCCCTTATTGCCTACTCACAGCCAACTCCTCCGCCAGTGTATTCTGAATTTCACTCTTTTTTTCTGTTTGCTGCAAACAAGTGTTTGTGATAAAATGTTCACAGAAATAATAAAAGGTTGTGGTAAATACTCACCACTTTGAATTATATTTTTATACGTTGTTTTTATCTGCTGTCAAGAACGTTTGGAGTTGGGGTTGCATCTAAAAATCAATGAATATTAATCTTTCTTAGTATGTACATGCACATTTTTTATATATTATAAAAATAGGCTAAAATATATAGGCCTACATCATTTTACATGAATAGCCTATACAACGTATTTGTTTAACTTACACATATAACGCAATCAGCGATCTTTCTCCAACAGTAATCTTCTCTTTGGCAGCAGACCGTATTGTTTCGAGCTTGAAATACATATTTAAATTCATCGTAATTCTGAATGATCATCTCTTGCTCCTCCGCGGAAAAATATATCTCTCTCGCTCTATCTATATCGAACGCGATTGGTTGTTAGGTGCCAACGTCACTTTGGTATGTGCACGCGCTCGTGGAGTAATCATAGCTTAAAGATCAAAACCTGAGTTGACAGAGAAAGTTGATGAGCTGCATCATGGTACCAATAAAGCCTGATCGCATCGGTTTGGTTTTGGTCGACTCAAAACCAATCCTGTAACCCCGAGTTTGTTCAACTACCATGATGGTAGTTGAACAAACTCGGGGTTACAGGATTGGTTTTGAGTCGAATCAGGCTTTATTGGTACCATGATGCAGCTCATCAACTTTCTCTGTCAACTCAGGCTTTGATCTTTAAGCTATGATTACTCCACGAGCGCGTGCACATACCAAAGTGACGTTGGCACCGAAAAACCAATCGCGTTCGATATGGATAGAGCGAGAGCGATATATTTTTCCGCGGAGGAGCAAGAGATGATCATTCAGAATTACGATGAATTTAAATATGTATTTTAAGCTCAATACGGTCTGCTGCCAAAGCAGTGTTCTATATTCATGTAAAATGATGTATATATTTTAGCCTATTTTTATAATATATAAAAAATGTGCATGTATATATAGGCCTACTAGATTAATATTCATTGATTTTTAGATGCAACCCCAACTCCAAACGTTCTTGACAGCAGATAAAGACAAAATATAAAAATATATTTCAAAAAGGTGAGTATTTACCACAACCTTTTATTATTTTTGTGAACATTTTATCACAAACAATTGTTTGCAGCAAACAGAAATAAAGAGTGAAATTCAGAAAACTGGTGGAGGGCCACAGAAAACACTGGCGGAGGAGTTGGCTCTGAGTAGCAATAAGGGATGGACGATTATGGATGGGATTACAGGTGCTGTACAATCTGACCCTGGTGCTGGTGCTATGTAACGGTCACCAGCTGGAGTGCCCTTGAGAGCCACCAGAGGGTAATCCACACCAGACTATTATCACTCCCTCACAAACTACATTTCCCATAACTCACTGCCCGGACTCATCATCACTGATTGCTTTCACCTGTGTCTCATCACCATGTTAGTCTCAGCCTATTTATACCATCATTCACTCACTGTGAAGTTTTGTATTTTGTTGCACTGCACTTCTGAGTGTTTTCCCTGGTTTTCTTGTCTCTTGGTTTTTTGGATTTCTTGCCTGTCTCATGGACTACTCTTGTGCCTCTGACCACTGCCTGTTTTGTTCTGGTTTGTTTGTTTGTTTGTTTGTTTGTTTGTTTGTTTGGATTGTCTTCCTGTGCTTGACCCTCTGCTTGTTGGATTACGATTCTGGATAACCCCTTTAATAAAAGCTGCTTTTGGATCCTCTACCCTCGTGTCTCGGAGCAGTTCGTAACAATGTTTCATGAATGGCACAAAGTTATGTGACTGTTCAAGTCTCTGTCTTTAGATCTGTGTGTTCAATAATGTGCTTTTTTGTCCTTTGTTGTGTATCTTTGGATTATGTTGTATTGTAAATAAATCCAAACAATCAAAAAGCCATTCTTTTTTAAATCTCTCTCAGGAATTTTCAAGTAAATAGTTGGTGTTCATTTAAAATTCCAAACACACTGAAATGGGCATAATCTCTCGAATAATCTGATAAAGCCATTAAAGTTGTGCGTATTGTGTACACGCCTGATTTTTATGTGGGCAAGACTTGAGACTAAAGAAACGCAATAGGTTTTGTTCTGGGTTTTGAGAATTGTTTATATCTCACAATTCTGACTTTATTTCTCACAATTGCATGTTTACATCTCACATTTATGAAAAAAAAAAGAAGAAAGTCTGAATCGTGAGATAAAAAGTCACAATTGCCTTTTGTGTTTTTTATTCCGTGGCAGAAACAAGCTTTTTGGGGACAGGATGAGAAACAGAGCAAGAAAAGGAGAGGAAAAAGAATGAGAGAATATGATAGAAATGACAGTCGAAGAGAAGGTACAGCTAATATAGTATTATTGTATAAATATATTTTTGTAAATGCAACAGTTAGTATCAGTCATTACTTGTCGGATACGATTAGAGATAGTATGTTTATCGGGGAGCCACTAGAAAGTTATTCCATAATTCTTTAATCCTTTATTCCTCCAGTGAGCAAACCAGAGGAAGAAAAAGAAACAAAAAGCTCATACCGGTGTTGGATAAAGGATAAAGACAAATATTGATTTGATGATGATGATGATGATGATGATGTTTATGTTCAGACTCTCAGGTCACTGTTGGATATGCACTTCAATTCACTTCACAGATAAATATCTAGTGGAGGTTGAGAAGAGAGACCTTAAATAAAGAGAGTTTAAATAAAAGTGTTTTTTTTTTAAATCTATATCTTTAATAAGTCAAATGTAAACGGTGCTGTATTACCATTGTGCATGAAATTTACTATATATATATATATATAAACCTATCATTATGAAATATGACCACATACAACATTCAATTCAGACACAGGGCAAAGATGGCAACACTGTATATGTTTTTACACAAACATATCACACAAGCACATATCTGAACATATTTATTTCAGCTCATTATAACAGAAAAAATTGCGGCCACAATTCAATTGAAATATTTTTCATTGTCTTGTTTTCTTAAAAAAAAGATTACTTTGTATTTAAAGATAATGGTGTAGTTGACTTAGTCATTTTAAGGCCTTCAAGAGAGCAAAAATGTTACTCACTGTTACTCACACATGTTCATGTTCTCAATATTTATACATAATAGGCAGAATATTTGAACTATTCACAAACATAGGTGTTGCACAGATTCTGGTGTCATCTAATGTTTGATAAGGAAGTGCTTAACACAAGAACCCTAACTATTCCATTCATAGACAGACGGAATTTACAATTGTGCTTCATGCAAGAGTGTAAGTGATCATTTCTCTTCTGGGAACAGATTTAAGTATGCCGATGAAGGTTCACATATTTTAAGTGTCAAAATGTATTTTGCTGACACTCTAAACCATTGATAAAACATTGCATATATAAGTGGATTCATACAGGAATTCATGCATAACATCCAATACATTACATCAATTATAAGAGTGTCATTTTCGTCATGCCCAAAAGAAAGAGTAACTATGTAGTACGGTGTCCAAAAAAGAAGATAAACCAGTACTACAATCCCTAAGGTTCTTGCAGCCTTTTTTTCAGATTTGGCCTTTTTTTCTGTGACTGAATTTAAATGCTTAGCTTGCCGTTTAGCTATAAAGCAGATTTTCACATATAATGGAATAATTATGCAACAAGGAGCCGCTAAACAAACAAAAGCATCTATTAGAAGATTTTCCAATGTAACAACAAGTATGCATTCTCCAATACATGTGTGGTTCCTCTCTGGATACAGTAAAAACTCATACAACAGATAAAACGAATAAAAGAAGGAGAATAACCAGTTTACAACAATTGAAACAACAGCTCTGTTATTATTGACTCTTATTGGATATCGCAAAGGGTCATTCACAGCAATGTATCGATCCACAGAAATAATAATCATATTACCAAGAGATGCCACGACAACAACATAAAGAATAAGAGGAAATATTGAGCAAAATATTTCTCCAAAGTACCAGCATGGCTCAATCAGTTTCATTCCCTGCACTGGCATGAGAATCAGTCCTGCGATCAGATCAGCCACTGCCAGAGAGAAGATCAGCACATTGGTGGGAGTGTGGAGCTGCTTGAAGTGCGAGATGGAGATGATCACCAACAGGTTCAGAAACACGGTGAACACTGATGTTACAGCGATGAAAATGTACACAATGATGTACTCTGCTTCAGGTCGGATACTTCTGGTACACGACAAATTGTTGTTTGGAAAGCAGTATTGGATTGTTTGATTGTCCATGTTTGTCAGTCCCCTGTTCAGATTCTGTGTGAGGATGCTTGTCAGTTTAGCCCCCTGGTCCTTGTCACTGACATGACTCAGTTTTATAGGCACAGAAAGCACAGCGACCACCCCATTCAACAATACAACCTCTCAAATCCACCCACTAGTTAAATATGCATAGACCTGATCTATCTGATCTATACAATATAGTGGATTAGCAAATCTAACAAAGCGAGTTTACTCTTACATTCTGCCTATGTAAGACAGCATCTGTTCTAACAAACAGCAGGCAAGTGCACTACTGTAAGAGCAATAAGTCCAATCCATCGCCTTCCATTACACTCAAAATTATATCCATGCTAACATACAATAAAAATTAAAGATTGAATCTGGATATTTTCACATTTCTACCAGAAAGACTCGGGAGAATTATTTCAATAAATCGTACATTTATTGACAGCTCAGCAAGCTGATAATATAAAAGTCATTTGGCGTAGGCCCCGCCCGTAGTGCATAATCCGAGGGTATCAGATCTGCAATTCCTGCCTGAAGACGAAGGCAGGGGCGCAGCCGACCCCCCCGGGAGGTATGGACAGGACCATCCTGGTGGTGGTGGGGAGGATGGGGGTAATCGTCGCTTCAGTATCTGCGAACTCAAACATGTGTAAGTACCGAACTTTTATACAGTGAGCATAAAAATATGATTGGATAGAAGTGGCAATAGGTGATGTAGTAATTGAGTCTTCCCGACAGAACTTATGCTAAAGCTTTCATTTCCAGTATAGGGCTACCACTAATTTATGTCCCTGGAAATAATCTCAAGAAAGGAGCCTTGAAATATGATTAGACTGTTATGCAAAGGCAGAATAGAATAACTCATTTAGTCAAAACTGAATTATGACCACAGATATTAGTTTTATCATTTGTCCTCATAAACTAATATCTGTCCTTTGACAGCTTTGGTTAAACTATGCTTAGATTAAGACAGGGGTGTACAATGCTGCTCCTGGAGGGCCTCTGTCCTACAAAGTTTAGCTCCAACTTGCCTCAACCCTCCTGCCTAGTAGTTTCTAATTTGCCTAGTAAGACCTTGATTAGCAGGTGTGTTTATGTGGGGTTGGAGCTAAACTTTGCAGGACTGGAGACCCCTGGATTAAGAGAAAATGGATGGACCAAGGCAGAGCCGGAGGGATAAGGAGGCCCGGTGAAGCTATAAGGATGACGGTCCCCGGTAAAGCCATAAGGATGACAATCCCAGGTGGAGCCGAGGGGGAGAGGGGCCAAGGTGGAGTCGACTGGTCGATGGGCCAAGGTGGAGTGAGGGGCTCAGAGGATTGAGATAAAGCCAGGGGAACGACATCTTTTGGCGAAGCTTGCGAACTGGAAGCCTCAGGCAGATCCGAGTTGCTAGGTGATGCCAATGAGGGAGGATTCGAAGGGCTTAAAGGAGCCAGCAAAGACAAGGCTCGAGAACTGGATGGCATGCTCTGCTGGAAAACCCTTGTTCCAGCCATTCATGTGGACGTAAATATGACACATGCCACCTATCTAAACATTGTTGTGGACCAGGTACACCCTTTCATGACAGTGGTGTTCCCTGGTGGAAGTGGACTCTTTCAGCCTGATAGCACCTGATAGGGCCATTATGGGAGGGTATTTGTCTTTCTCAGGTATTAAACACATCAATATTCATGATGATTCATGCCTCCTCGCATAAAGCTTCATGACCTTATTTCAGTGAAAATTTTCTTTTTGTTTTTTCACAAACCATGCATAAACATCATTATCTCAAAACTACAAACAACATGCTGCTGACATATTGTTGTAGCAGAGTTTGTGCTGAATACAGTGTAATCAGACTTTAGCCATGAAAATGTCACAAGTAACAGAAATAAGCACAAATGTCAGAGCATGTCAGAACACCTCCAGGACCCAGAAAACACCTCAGACCCCAGAGGGTTAACCAATGAGTAGCCATGGCAACAAACTAGCAACAAGAACCAAGATAACAGGAACAGAACAGAACATGATAAGGAAACACAGGAACAAAAGGAAACCACATGTGAGTCCACAAACAGAACATAACCATTACACATATGAGCTAAAACATATCATTGATCATTTCCTAACAAGGCCACATATTAAGGTCTGGGTAGATTAGATTGCAAACAATTAGTTCTCATAATCAACGTGTTGGGTGCAGGAGAAAAGGGCAGGAATAAAGATCTGAGCAACTTTGACAAAGGCCTATTTGTTACGGCAAAGCGACTGGGTCAGAGTATCTCTGAAACGGCAAGGACTGTGGGTTGCTCCCAGTCAGCAGTGGTGAGAATTTACCAACAGTGGTCTGAGGAGGGACAAACGCAAACCAGTGACAAGGTATTGGGTGCCCAAGGCTCACAAGGTCAAATAAGGCTAAACTGTCTGGTCCGAGGCAACAGAAGGACTACTGTGGCACCAGTCACACAACATTTTAATGATGGTTATGGAAGGAATGTGTCACAACACACAATACATTGCACTTGTTGCGTATGGGGCTGTGTAGCAGCAGAGTGCCTTTGATGACCCTTGTTTACCACCGAAAGAGTCTACAATGGGCACTTGAAGCATCAGAACTGGACCTTGGAGTAGTAGAAGAAGGTTGTCATGTTTTATTTTACATCACATGGATGGCTGTGTACAGGGACGGACTGGGGCTAAAAAACAGCCCTGGACTTTCTCCCAAATAGGCCCATCATCCGGCCATTCGCCTCTAGCCGTGTGCGACAGACACTAGTCAGGATGTCCTGATATATGCCACAATACTGTAGCCTATCAGACAAGGTATTCACAGCAAGTAACATCTCAAAACCAATTATGATAATTGGGGTTGTATTTATTAATGAAGCCTCAGCCTTCAAATAAAAACAAAAAATGTACAATGCCATAAAATACAAATAATGAAATGTCACTGGCTACAGTAACCCCAAATTACACAAACTTGTAATTATAAAACATATAGTTACTATATACCAGGGTCCAACCTTTTTGTGTGCGAGGGCTACCTCAAGGGATAAAATAATCTAGAAGGAATTTTTATTTCTTACTCCAATATTTATTATACATAACATGGTGAAGCTTTTTTACTTTTCGCCGTCATATGGGAAATAATAAAATATCTTAATATTCTGGTTCAGACTTACATGCGTTTAAAAAAAAAAAAAAATCCTGAAAAATTATGAAAATATTTATTGATTTTTTGTTGATTTTCTATAAACCTATTGTATGTGTTATCAAAAACAGTAGCCCAAACATTTAGTATAAATATTAATGAAAAAATAAATAAAAAAATAAAAAAATAAACTGCCATAACTTCTAAACAAAACATTACTGCATTAGGCTACATTTTACATGACTATATTAATATAACAGCATTTTTAATATGAATACAGGCACATTTCTGCCAAAAAAGGTTTGTTTTACTAAAGTTAATTCATAAGTTTTGGTGTGAAATGTCTTCTAACTGGTTTGTTCTTGGAACAATGTTTCGCCTGTTTTTTTTTTGTTTTGTTTTTTGCGTCAATATGTTGAGAATATCAGCGCTATTTCATCTGGCTTTTTACAAGCTTAAATCACATAGTCATTTGTGGGTTTATAATAGAGATAGAGAATTCTGCGCTGAATTTAAATGCTTCTCAGTGGATCGCGCAGCTCTGTGTAATAATGTTTGCGTGATCGAGATCAGCGTAACGTGCTTTGGCCGCGATCGCTGTTTTTTGGGCCGAGCTAATAATGCGCTGCTCAGATCAAACAAGTTTTGTTCCGCTTTTTGAGCGTTTGCCATTTGATGTTTCTCATACGCAACGCAAATGACAGCGTATAATCAAAGAGAGTTGGGTAATTTTGTGGAGGCAAAAGTTCAAATTGAAACGTTTAGTTGAAAAGGTCGCAAAAATTATACTATTTATTCGAAGTCTGGAACCCCGACGGCAAGTTGTGGCTATTTATAGAATGTGTTTAGCGGGCAACTCACAGGCACCACGTTGGAGACCACTGCTATTCAAATATAATGTAAGCAAATTTAAAAGTGCAGCCTTATAAAACTAACTTTCTGTCAGTGGCTATAGGCCGACTCTTCTTCCTCAGTTGTTGTTTTTTACACGTAGCATATAAGTGATCGTATTAGTGCCCCTGCTGTTGGCTGTTCATATTGCTTTATTAGCCTTTTTTATTTTTTTATTTTTTTTTTGTGCCGACGGCCCTCGGTTGGACGGCCGTTCTGGACTTTTCCAGAACGCACAGATTGTCAGTCCGTCCCTGGCTGTGTACGTTTGCGCCTTTTGCCTGGGGAAGTGATGGCACCAGAATGCACAGTGGGATGACGACAAGCCGGTGAAGGGAGTGTGATCCTTTGTGAAAATGTTCTGCTGGAAAACCCTTGTTCCAGTCATTCATGTGGATGTAAATATGACACATGCTATCTAAACATTGTTGTGGACCAGGTACACCCTTTCATGACAGTGGTGTTCCCTGGTGGAAGTGGACTCTTTCAGCAGGATAATGCACTCTGCCACACTGCACACATTGTTCGGGAATAGTTTGAGGAACTATTTGAACAAGGATTTATTACTAATGTCTTGGTGCCAGATACAACAGGACACATTCGGGGTCTTGTAGAGTCTATCCCTCAGCGAGTCAGTGCTGTTTCGGCACTATCCAGAGGATCAACAACATTTTAGGCAGGTGGTTATAATGTTTTAGCTCATCGGTCTGACAGGTAAAACATGAGCTTATCAATTCTATTAAATCAATCTGCTGTATCATTTTAACCATTACTCATGGTAAGAGGATATTATAAATATTTAGCTTAAGTTTTCAATGTGTTTGAGTCATGAGTTATATTTCAATAAAGTTTAATGATGCAACACAAACACATTTAGTAGTGTGCAAGTTGTTATTTAGTGCTCTTTAACATTGCAACTAGGGCAAGTTGTAACTTACAGCTTGTGCAACTGGCCCCAGGTTCCAGGCATATCAATTACATCAGTGGTTCTCAACTCTGATCCTGGAGAGCCACAATACTGCAGAGTTTGTATGTCTCCCTTATCTGACAAACCATGTTCAGTTCAAGCAGCTCTCTGGTAACAAACTGATGATTTGAATCAGTTGTATAAATGTGATTTCTCATGGAAAATACTGTATATAAACATATGATTCTGTTCACCCTTTGTTCTTAGTTTGTTCCTTGGTAGTTCTAGGTTGTCGGTTCTCTTTAATGTCAAGATATGTTGTGGTTATAATGTTATAATGTTAATACATTTGTGGTCTAGTGGTTAGAGAGTCCGACTTGTAACCCGAAGGTTGCAGGTTTGAGTCTCACTACTGGCAGGAAATGTAGGTGGGGAGAGTAAATGCACAATGCTCGCATTACCCATAACTGAGGTGCCGTAAGACACCAAACCCCCAATCGCTCCCCACTTCTCTGGCTGTGTGTTTAATACTCACTGCTGTGTGTGCACTTGGATGGGTAAAATGCATAGTAAAAATTCCAAGTATGGGACACCGATTGGCTACACGTCACGTTTAACTCTTGATAAATCTCCAACATATTCCTGTGATATGAGTGGTTTTGGATGATTATTAAAGCCTATTTAAATATATCTCCTTCGTTGTGCTATTTGACCAGCGTAAACTTGACAGAAGAACCGACCATAACAGATATGGATTTACCGGCCATCCAGCTGCTCTGCATAGAACAAGAGCAGCAATCTCAAGAGGTCCACACCAGGAAATTTCTACAACTGGCGTGCCTAACGAACTCTCCAGACCACTCGCTGTTCATATTCCTCACACAAGTTTGAACGAGCACACAAAGAGCCCAGCCAGTTGCCTCGCAAGGAGCGAATGCCAGAGCCCACTGTAGAAGGAGAGCCTGCCTCAATGAAGATGTCAAGAGTTGAGGACTGAGCAAGCCATCGCTCCAGAGCCCGAGCAGTGGGACTGCTCGTGGAGTACTAGGGCATGGAGGAAAGCCCCACCCACACTCCCGCAGCCATGAGTGAGCTGCAGCTGGCCTCTGCAAAAATGTATTAAAATTTGGAAGATGATATTCCCCTTATTCTCCTGTCCCCACTGGTTCTGCCAAGCTCCAAGTCTCCTGTGTCTCCCGTGTCTCCAGATATCCCACCCAACCGCCCTCTCCTGCATCCTCATCCAAAGTGAGCTAGCCTGTTGGCCCTGCCTCCACTGGTTCCCATCAGCTCCTCAGCTCCTCCGCTCCTCCTTTGTTTACTCCAATATGCTGCATGGATGCGCCTTGGGTTTTCCAGTCTTCAGCTCCGCCCAGTAAAGAGAATCCCCCGACTTTGCCTCCAATCGATGATCCCGTCACTCCATCTCAGCCTGTCAACCTGCCTACCTTGGCTTCTCCCTCCCTTTGCTTCACCAAACACCATCATCCTTACAGCTCCACCAGGCTCCCTCATCCCTCCGGCTTCACCTTGGTCAGATGTCACTCTGCCTAAGCCATGAACTTCCAAGCCATCCGCTGTGCTCCGTCTCTCCCCTCCTTCGGCTCTGTTTGGCTCCGCCTGGCTCCGTCTGGCTCCGCCTTCCCATTGGCTCCACCTCAGTCCTCTGGCACCCTGGCTCCACCTTGGACACTCGTCACTGCATCTCCACCTTGGCCTCCAGGACCATCGGTGATGCCTGTTCTTGCTGGCTCTTCGTCTGCACTCAGGGCCCTTTTCTGCGTTCTGGGGCAAGAAGACCAATGCAGTTTGGTGCAGAGGCATGATTTATAAAGTCCCTGGGATAGGCCTCAATAAGGCCTCCCTGGTACAATGGGTCTTTCTTGAGCAGGGTTAGGCTGTCTTTCACCTCACGAAGAGACTGGGTTTTTGTCTGTCTGACCCCGCAGTGCAGAACTGGCATATGGACTTGGGCCGCCAGAATAGGCTCACCTCACCTCACCTCACCTCACCCCGCTGAGCTACTGCTCGAGCGTCGGGTTGTAAGTGGTTGGCTTACAAGCAAGCCCCACTCCCCTAGGCTGGGCTCAGAAAAAATTCTGTCACCTCTAGAGCCGCTGACAGCCCGCTAAATCTGCACACTGTTAAATCTCAGGGTTAGGTGGTGGTATTCCCCTGTGATACAGGGTAGGTCTGAGTACTTCACTTTCAGTTCTGTATTATCCTACCTCGCACCAAGTTCTCACCTTCACTTCTTTTTGGTTTTTGAAGTACGTTCCCGTGAAGCCAGAGCATTGCCATGAACTAACACAAATGCGTACAGATGGTAGGCCCCTGACTCTGGGGCCTCTGTTGAGGCAGAGTGGTGTATGTTGTACTCCCCTTGCTTAAAGGGTGCTGTGTTTTTGCTGAGTACACTGCCATGGAGAATGTGATTAGGAACCAGGATTCTGTAGGCGCTGTGTAAACAGCTTATCTGCCAACGAAGGCTGCGCTGTTAGGTAGTAGGCCTCAGCAGGCCCCCTTGACTGGGTAGCACCCAAGAGGGCGCTGTAGGCCAACTTACCTCAGGTGGTTGGCCTTAGTAGTTTGGGCAGTAGACTCACTGATGGGTAGTAGGCCTTAACCCCCTGAGGTCGGCGGTATCGCCGGCGATACCAGGTCGCTTTTTTTTATCAGTGTAAAAGAAACTCATAAATACTCTGTTGACTTTGATTTTCCAAAGGAGTTTCATACATCAATCGATTCTGTTAAATGTGTATTATTTTTGTGTATACTCACAATAAAAACAAAGTGTTGTGCTTTTTGCCAAATAAAGAAAAATAAACACGAAGCGAGTTCTGCCTTCTCTCTGTCAGTGTAGTCCATTCTGAAACGCGTCCGAAAATGAACTGTAACTCAGCGAATACTCAGTCAAACAGGCATACAGACACACAGGCATGAAGCTTGAATTCTCTTCTTTTAAATGAAGTAATTTATATAAAAAACAAATATTCTCAGTTCATGTAATCTGTAAGAAAATAGCGAGATGTCAGTCGTTCTCATCTCATCTAATTACTTGTAATGTGACTCCGCCCTCGTAGAGCGCGCGCTATTCAAACGCAAATGACTGAGGCAATCCGTGCAAATTGTGAACGCCCCCATATCAGCTCGAGAAAACAAGTTGAATCAGATCATTGTAGCCTACTTGTTTACACCGTCTCGAAGCGCTGTGAGGAATAATAATAATGAAAAATGTACTTCAGAAGTGCGGGTATATCGAGGAGCGAGCCGAGGAATACAGTAGTAAGTTTTTTTCCCTTCTCACGTGAATCGGGTTTCTGTTTATGAATGAATGAACGGCAGAGATGCGCGCTGTTTACCACAGCTCGCAAAAAGACAGTTTAAATTTAAATCGCGTGTGTAAATGAATGATGATGTTTTAGCAAACTGTATTGCTATACTGAGATGAGTAAAAATCGACTGAAATATGTTGAAATAAAGTGTCTAGGTTTTGACATAAATGCAAATATAAATGTAATTTTACAAAATATTATCGATTTTCAAATACTGCAGTATTGAATGAACAGCTTTTAGCAAACTCTATTGCTATACTGAGATGAGGAAAAATATCAAAAATGATCAAAAATAAAGTCATCAAATAATACGTTTTGTATACTTTAGTTTTTAAAAAGAAAGATTACACTTGAATTGTTGTTGTAATTGTAACCTTTTTAATAAAAAATATATATTTATAAGGTAGATGTAAACAAGTAAATATAATTTTTTTCTTTAAATAATTTGTATTGTGTTTTATCAGTGACAAATTTGGGGAGAGGATAAATATTCCAAAACTGAAAATACAGTATGAGAATTAACTGCACAATTACAAGACATGTTTACCTTGGATATTATACAATTTGCAAGCACAATTTGTGAAAAAAAAAAAAAAAAAAAAAAAAAATTGCGATGCCTCCAACTGTGAACCAATTTGGTAGTGTATATATATACAGTATATATGTGTGTGTGTGTATATATATGAAGAGTTCAGATGCAAAAGCCTCTAAATGCCATCTGAAATTTTCTTCTAGAATGATCATTTTTATGAAGCTTGTATATTTAAGTTAGCTATAGGTGACACACCTGAATGAATGGCTCATTAAGTATGCAGGGGCATTGTCTCATCAGGTGTGAACTACTAAATATGCATGATCGTTTACGCCCCATCCGCATATTGGCTTTCCAAACTAAAAGTGTTTCGCAAAACTTAAATCAATGTATCGTTTTATGTGAATGATTAGGCAGGATGATTTTCACATCATTTTGAAGTCTTATTGACATATATTTAGTATGTGTTTTGTGGCCTTATTTCAGAAACTTTCATTTTTAGTTTTTTCAATAACCATGCATAAACATTATTCTCTCAAAAATGAAAACATGTACATACATGTGGCTCAAATATTATGGTAGTCCTGTTTGTGCTAAATAGAGTGTATTTTTTTTTTGCCATTGATATGTTTATAAGCAACTGAAAAAAGCACAAATGTCAGGGCATGTCAGAACATCTCAAGGACCCCAAAAACACCCCAGACCCCAGAGGGTTAAACAGGCCTCCTCAGAACGGAGTCCTAACTTTGTGGGACATACATTATAGCTGCGACCAGGTAGCTAGCCTTATTGGGCCTCCTGCGGGTGGCCTTAATATTTGTGTTGGTGTAGTATGGTTCCCAACAGTATATGTTTGTAGCAGAATAGACTGGCTATCAGCTAGTAGGCCCAACCAGGCCTCCCTGATGGTGAGTCCCCATCAGTATGAATTTGGCTGACAGCACTGACTTGCTTCAGGCCTAGTAGGCCTCTCAAATCTTCTAAGTGAGTCTTGAGGGATGGAGTATACAAACAGTGATGTTAATGGTCAGGCGCTGACCTTAGCAAGGCCTCCCTGACCCTGAGCCCCATCATGGGGTGCTCGACTGTTAATTCGCTGGCTAATCAGACAATTGGCTTCAGTGGGCCTCTCTGGAGGCGAGCCCCGATTATGATCAGCCGAATAAGATTGACCACTGTCAGCCGGTTGGCCTTATAAGGCCACCATGTAGCTCGGTCCCCAACCTTACTGGCCATGGCAGTCAGTTTCTTATCTAAAGAAAACTTTCAGGCGACCGACTTTAACAGACCGCTCCAAGACTGAAGGCAGGTAGTAGGCCTCTCCAGACCTCCCTGAAGGTGAGTTCCCACGGATGCTAGCTATCAGGTAGTAGGCCTCTCCAGGCCTCCCTGAAGGCATGTAGTAGAACTCATCAGGCCTCTCTGAAGGGGAGTTCCCAAATACGGGCACTAGGTAGCCAGCCCTCTAGTTACTTATCAGGTAGTAGGCCCAGGCCTCCTTGTAAGTGGTTTCCCAGCAACGCTGGGTTCTGGCAGCTAGTGGCCGCTTGCTATCAGTTCAGCTGGCCTTAGCAGACAGCTTCTGAAGGCGAGCTTGTGCCCTAGTATGACTTATGGTCATTTTCTGCTACTGGTTCCCTCCCAGAACCTCTCTTCTTTATCTAGCCTACAGCCTGGTTTGCCTACCAGGTAGACCATGTACTCCCCTCATTGAGGGTCACTATGAGTACTCATAGGTTGTAGGCCTCTCGTGAGGCCTCCCAGTTAGATCAGCCCTTAGGCCTTTTCAGGCCTCCTCAGTATTTTGAAACACAAACGTTGGGTAGATCCGTGGATCGAGCAGAGAAACTCTCTTGCCACATTCCCTAGAAGAGACCTCTTCTAAATTTGAAGCTGTGGTCCTTGGCCCTTGAGCAGGCCCAGGTAGGCATTTCATTAAACAAGGTTTATGGAGGTTTTCCTGTGGAACGTATGGCTTGGGCTATGACCGTAGGGAATGCTGTCACTGACAGCCCAGTGTGATCTGAGGGTGAGAGGTTCTGGCATTTCATTTGAATTTGCTGGTTTTGACAGTTGTCACTGCCAATGGGTATGCACTCCCCTTAGCATGGTAGAGTTGGTATATCGTTTCCCTTAGCGTCAATCGAAGCAGTGCGAGTTCCCTGTTCTCAGGGAACATGGTTACAGTCGTAACCTAGACGTTCTATGTATTTATATCCCTGTGTTTCAGTTCTATGTTGTCGGATCTCGTTAATGTTAAGTCTGAATAAATCTCCTATGTATTCCTGTGTTATGAGTGATTTTGGATTATTAATTAAAGCCTATTTGAATATATCTCCTTCGTTGTAAATCTCCTATGTATTCCTGTGTTATGAGTGATTTTGGATTATTAATTAAAGCCTATTTGAATATATCTCCTTCGTTGTGCTATTTGACCAGTGAAAAAGTGACTGATTCTGGTATTTCATCTCTTTTCTGTGTATTTTGAATGTGACAATAATTCAGACCCTGCACATTTTACCTGTTAGCTTTCTCAGCACTTGTCCGAATAAACTATTTTGCTGTTCATTTGCGATAAAAGGCATTTTATCATTTAACAAAAATTACAGGGTTGATTTCCCTTTGTATGCCAGGTACTAAACCAATTATACTTTTAGGTGTGTTAAAACATCCTATAACTTTGGCTGGTTTCATGAAACAGAAAGATATAATGGAAATATGTCTCTCTGCAATGCACTCAGAAGAAAAAAACTTACAAGACTACAAACACATAAAAAAATGACTACAAGTTACTTGTTTTATACAACAGTATAATTTAATTAAAAAAATAAGTTTTTGTCTGTTTTCTAAAGACGCAGTAAAGTATTTTGGGCTAATGATAAGCAACCTTCATCCAAGGGGAATGGATGTTGCATCAGCATATGTCCATGCATCTAACACCTTTAATTGCTAGGCTTCAACATCATGTTTAATGGGACATCATTACTGATGACAAATGTTTTCACGAGCTAATAGACTCCCTGTGGAGAGTTTAAGATTTTGCCATTTAAACAGCTTGGTTCAGTTAAAAGTGCTGATTGGTCTCAAAAGGACTGAACACAGAATCATTACATCATAAGAAAGCCAAGAGGACATTGCCGATCAGGGGCTGAACTCACTTAGAATTCTCTAAATAGTTCCTAGCAAGGAACTTTTTAAGATTTTTAAACCTATTCACAAAACTGCTAAGATCAAGTTTTACTGAGGATTTGAGGAAAATGCTTTGTTTCAGTGTTTCAGCCATATAAATACATTGATGTCCGTAGCATGTCCATAACAGTGCAAATTCCCTAATCAAACACACCCTCTTTGGATAACCTGATTCAGAGGACCTGATTTAGGCCATCAGCTCATTAGTAGAGACTCCAAGACCTGAAATATCATTAAGTACTAAGAGAATAAATTTTTTTTTTAAAATAAATAAATAAATATATTGTTAAATAAATGCACTAAATTACCAATACATTATTTTTATTTAAGCATGGCAACTCATCCATGTCAACATTAATGTGACAACTCCATGGGGTTAGAGTGAAGTTCAGGGTCAACTGAGATGTCACACTTTACAGGATCTGAGTGGAAAATCAAAAAAGTGTTTGAGAGATCAACAATATCTTGCAGGGTATCAAGAAGAAAATTGAGTAGACAGGTTAGGGTTTTCATCTGCATTAGGTTAATTTACCACAACCATGCATGTAAATAATTTAAAGCTAAAGCAGTGGTATAAGAACTGACCAGGGTTTTTCTTTCTTTTCTTTTTATCTATGTTTGATTTACCAAGGGGCCAAATTTACATCCAAAGTGTTTGGGAAAATGCACTTATCACAAAGACTCTCACTCAGACTTTTCCCCTGCTATTGTGCACTTTAACAGATTCAGTCTAAGAGTCTTTAGGTTTTAGTCTCTCCAAACTCTAAAAGTCCTTTGTCACATGATTGGATATTAAGTGATTCTGAGATTTTAAGTGATTTGCCCTCTTATCTCTCTCAGACAGGAAGAACTTATTGCATTGTTGGATACCAGTTTTATTCTGTCCTCTGATGTTCCAGGTATAGAACAACCATCATCTGCCATGATTTTGATGCGGGTGATAATTCCTGGTTAAACAGCATCCATATAGGGTAAACCCTACAAAAAGTGCAATTATGAAGGCAGAAGATCATGTTGAGTAAAAAACTGGCTATAGCCACCACATTAACTTTCTAACTTACTGGCTGACAAAAGCCTTGGTAACTTTACACTTGGCCAAGTCTGAGTTTGCAAAAGCTGTGATAGCCTGATTGGTCAAGTCAAGTCAAGACACCTTTACTTCTATAGCGCTTTATAGAAATACAAACTTTCAAAGCAGCTTTACAGTGATAACAGGAAAAATTATTAATTTCACCTGTCGTTCATCTGAAATCCGTTAAGTGTTGATTCAGTTCTGTTGTAAAGATCATCAATTCATAAATCAGTTAATTTCATCTATAAAATAGATCTCCCAAAAATGATGTAATAGTCCACCTCAGTGCAGTTCTCATACAACAGCATCAGTACAGTCCCAGATAGCATGGTGACATTGATACAACGTTAAGTTTTGGTTGAGATTGAAATTTCAGTGCTTTAAGAATGATGGATCAGCATTGATATTTTGAAAACGTATATTTCGTTTTGGCCTTCCGTCCACACTGAGACAGCGTTTTTATTAATGAAAACAAAGCTTTTTTGAAAACGCACTCCAAAGTAGATACATTTGAAAACGCTGTTTTCACGTTGTTGTGTGGACTGTGAAACCGGTGGTATTTAAAACCAATGATGTAAATTGTCATGTGATGCATATCGTACCAATAGATATTCATGTTTATACCAGTATTGTGCCTGTTATGTGCTATTCACTTTCACACTGTTGCTAAAAATATTCTACATTGCACACTCTTCATATCACAGTCCTGCAAAGATGACAGAATTTACACACATTTGCTGCAATACATGAGAACAGTCGCGTTTTAGACCAAACATCTGGTGACTGCGTGTGACCTGGACCGCATCAGTGAATGGTGAGATATTTTACTAAATAAAATGATCCTGTCAGAAGAAATGCGCGATAACTTCATTATTTATTTTTGTATCTGAATCATTTCAGTGGTCTTTTGTGGGGTTTTACGCATGCGCAGTAAAGTTGAATTCAGCGTTTTCAGGCGTTTTTCACAAGTTTCTCATCCACACTGAAACGTCCGAAAACACCTGAAAACGCTAGTGTGGACGAAGAGCGTTTATAAACGAAAACGCCGTTTTGAGATGTATCCGGATTAATGTAGACGTAGCCTTTGATGAACAGCACAAATGGGTGGAGACAGTGACATTGAACTAACAGTGATTTGTAGTTGAGAATGAGAACAGATCATTCAGGCATGTATCTCTGCAGAACACATCAGTGGGGCGTTTCAAACACGAGGGACATTTTCAACCGTTTTACCCGATTTGCTCTAATCCACTGGGGGCTTGGTTTAGGGGTGGGCCTTTATGATTTTAGCAAGTCTGTTAAAAATGGTTGAAAAACGTCAATTGTAGTTTGAAATTAGCCCCTGATTGGTAAATGCTCATTTTGGTTTTGCATGTGCACTTCTCAGTAGTTTAATTGATGCATCCTCATTAGAAAGAAGACACAGGTGAATCCTACACAGAAGTCTTGTTTGTTGAAGCGCCTGACATACTTACACTGACATACTTACTTCTCTAGCTCAGTTTCAAACTATGGTGAGATAACTATCTTAGATAATTAGATAACTATCTATCTAATTTTTTCTCTGTTCCTTTTCTTTTGGGTGCTTGTTATTTGGGTTTGATTTGTATTGTTACTGACTGTAATTAGATACATTAAAACAAAATGTGGTTTATAGGTACATAACCTTTATAGGAGGCTCAACACAAGGACCACAGCAGCACGTCTGTTGAACCCACGGCTTTATTCAACCCCCCCTCAAACAACCACCAGCACAAGCTTCCTACCTCAGTAGTTAACATGATACTACATCCCCCTTTATAAACAAAGGATAATCTTTTTGCAGATGCAGGAATAAACATTAAGAGCATTTCTAAACTGTAACAGAAGGCTCTTCCGATTACTTCTTATACTGCAAAATATAACCCATTCCATCATTAAAATATGATCAAGATCAGTAACAGTAATAACACACAAGTATGGTTCTCAACTTTTGCCATACTGTTCGGCTATGAAGCACTTTGAACATGTGCTTCTGTAACACTTAATCAACAACATAAATTGGCGACAATCAACTACTCCCTGCCCTCCCCCATAACTCAGGTGCCGTTCCTAAGAACAAGCAAAGTCTTTCAAGTAAGATGGAGGATTCCTTATTCGGGCTGGGAAACGTCTCTCACACGCTGGAGTCTGCTGACTGGCTACACACTGTGCTCCTGGTGTGACAGGAGTGTGTGCGGCATCAGGAACCGTGCTCTCTGGTGCTGGCTCAGATGAGTTGGCAAGTTTTCCAGGAGCCACAGGGGTTGGCGAAAGATGGTATCTGTTTCTTTGCAGAGTGCCCCAGGGCGTCTCAATGAGGTATGACCTTGGCGTGCCGGCAGTAGACACCACAGTGCCTCTTTCCACTGTATCTTTGACCCACACATGATCACCAGGGTGAAGGTATGGCATGTCGCATGCTCTGTGTCTTCGGTCATAGTTCTGTCGCAGTTTTTGTCTGTACCTTTGTTCTGTCCTTTTCAGGTTGTCCATGTCTGCGCACCCTGGGTTGAGCTTGGATGGAATGACAGGAACTGGCGTTGTTATTTTCCTTCCCATCAGAAGCTCAGTGGGACTGTATCCATTCGCCAGGGGAGCAGCCCGATAGGCCATCAGGGCGAGGTAAGGGTCGCTGGATTTCTTGAGGAGACTTTTGATTGTCCTCACAGCACGCTCCGCCTCCCCGTTGCTCTGTGGGAAATGGGGACTGGATGTCACATGACTAAAGCCCCAATCCTGTGCGAACTGTCTGAAGATCTCGGATGCAAACTGTGGGCCGTTGTCTGAGCGGACCACTTCCGGTATACCATGACGTGCAAAAATAGACTTGAAGTGATCAATCACAGCTCCAGATGTTGTAGATGTCAGTTTGGCTACTTCAAAATATCTGGAGAAATAGTCCACAATGACCAGGTATTGTTTGTTGTCTATCTGGAACAAATCTGCTCCTACAGTGGACCATGGTCTTGGCGGAAACTCAATAGGCATCATCGTTTCTTTGAAATTGACTCTCTCACGGCTACACACATCACATTTCTCTATCATGTTTGTCAGCCCTCTGCTGAGCCCTAGCACTGAAACACTGAATGTTTCGCTCGCTCGCTCGCTCTCTGCATTTTGTTATTCCCAGATGGCCCTCGTGCAGCTTAGACAGGATGTCTGCCCTGAGTGATGCTGGGATGACTATCCTGCTGCCATACAATGGTAGACCATCTTGGATTGTAAGCTCACCTGAAAATGGCAGATATGGCTGGAACACTATGTTAATGGAGAATTTATCTGGCCATCCTTCGACACTTCAATTTCTTCAAGTGCTGGAGTGTGGGGTCGCCATCCCGGTGTCTCTAAATTTCTCTTAACCTCTTTTCTGTAGCTGGGAAATTCGCTACGACAGAGTCAACATAGAGGTTGATTTCCTCCTCCTGCAGTCCTTCTGTAGTGTGACTGACAGGAGCTCTGGACAGCACATCCGCAGTTGCAATGTCTTTGCTAGCCACATCTGATATGTTGTAGGCAAACTGCATCAGTCGCATGCACAGACGCTGTTTGCGTGGAGGAAGTTCATCTAAGCTTTTTGAGCCTAGTAGAGAAATCAGGGACTTGTGGTCGGTTTCAATTTGAAAACTCTTCCCAATGAGGAACTCTGCAACCCTCTCGCAGGCCCATGTTGATGCTAGCGCCTCCTTCTCAGTTTGGGCGTATCGCTGCTCAGTGCTGCTGAGGGCTCTCGAGGCATACGCTACAGGTTTCCACTCTGTGTCTGTTTGCCGCTGGAGAAGAACGGCGCCCATCCCATATGAGGAAGAGTCAGCGGAGACAATCATTTCAGCGTTAGGGTCATACAATGCAAGCCCTGGGGGTGTCGTCAGTTCTTCTTTGATGTTATCGAAGGCCTGCTGTTGTTGCGGACCCCAGGCCCACATACTGGACTTTCTCAGCAGGTCTCTGAGTGGTCGCGTTCTCTCAGACAAGTGAGGCAGGAACTTCCCCAGGTGATTTGTCATCCCCAGGAACCGTCTCACCTCGCTGACGTTACTGGGTGCTGGCATGGCTTTTACAGCGCTCACTTTATCAGGATCAGCGCTGACGCCTGATGCCTCAATGACCTGTCCCAGGAACTTTATCCTGTTCTTGGAAAACTCACACTTGTCGTTGAGCATCACTCCCGCCTCCTGCAGTCGTGACAGTACTTTCCACAGTCTCTCATCATGCTCCGTCTGTGTGGCTCCCCAAATGAGCACATCATCCATCTGACACAGAACACCCACCAGGCCCTCCAGGATGCGTGACATGCGGTTCTGGAAGTGTTCTGGTGCTGACGAGATCCCAAAGCACAGGCGATTGTAACAATACCGCCCGAACGGAGTTATGAAAGTGGTTTGCAGAGATGACTCCTTGGACAGTGGAATCTGCCAAAAGCCTGCGTTGGCGTCTAGCTTTGAAAACACTTTGACCCCAGCAAGCTGTCCTAAAGTGTGTTCAACTGAGGGGAGGGGGTGCTTCTCTCTCATAACTGATTTGTTCAGCTCTGTGAGATCGGTGCATATTCTCACCTTGCCCGTGCGTTTCGGCACCACCACCATAGGCACACACCATTCAGTGAGCCCCTCCACCTTTGAGATAACTCCCTACTGCTCCATACGGTCCAGCTCCTCTCTAACCTTTGGCAGGAGTGGGAGGGAGATGTGCCTGGGTGTTGAGAGGGAGAAAGGCTGAGCACCTGGTTTCAGTACTATGTTGTACTCGCCCTCCATTTTTCCTAATCCACAGAAAAGGAACTCCCTTTTTACTGTCTCTTTGGAGTCCAGGCTAATGTTATTTATTCTGGCGACCAACTGCAGTGCCACTGCAGCAAGCCCGCCTAGCAGTGGTGTGCACAGCCCCTCCACAACGTATATTTCCTCTTTAGTACTTTTACTGTTCTTAATGAGAGTGGCTGTGAACTTGCCCTTCACATTCAGACGAGTCCCTCCTGGCCCCAGCAGAACCCTCGTTGGCCTCTCCAGCTTGCTGAACTGGCCCTGGTTATACAGCATTTCATGTATAGCGGTGACATCTGCGCCAGTGTCAATTTTAAAGCGTGCATTGAGATTCTCCACATGTATGTCTGTCATCCATGGGCTGCCATTTGCGTCCGCTGACAGTGAACCCAGAAATGCAACTTCCTCACCAGTGTCCTCAACCACTGTAGCTACATGCATTTCACACATTCTTTTGGTTTTGCACACTCTGGCGTAATGTCCCTTTTTTCTGCAGTTATTGCATATTACTTCCCTAGCTGGACATTGTTGTAGGCTATGCCATCTTGAATCACCACATCTTCTACATTGTGCCTGTCTTTCCTTCTGTGTTTTATCTGTTTGCTTGTGTTGCGGCTTGGTTGCTTTGAACGTGCGCTTTTGCGCTGCCGTGCGTGCATGCTGTCAAGCTGAGCGTTGGAGATATCTGCTTTAAAGTTCATTTTTAGCATTTCTTGTTACTTCTTTACCTGCTCGCTTGAGCTCTGTTAATTGCTTTCTCTAGAGTCAGTTCAGGATCGAGTTGTAGCTGTTCTGACAAGCGTTTATCTCTCAGACCCACAACAAGTCTATCTCTCACCATTTCGTCATGCAGAGCCCCGTATCCGCAGTGCTCCGCTAGGCAGTGCAGCGCTGTGTGAAAGCTGTCAGCCAACTCACCCATTTCTTGCTGCCTCTGGTTAAACTTTGCCCTCTCGAAGATCACATTTCTGCGTGTGAGCATCCAACTTCCTCTTAACTGTGTCATACTCACTCACTTCCTCTGGGCTGAGGTGCAGGGAAACCAGTATATCCTCCACCTCCTCCCCCATTGTGTAAATCAGTGCATTCACTTGAATTTCGTCCGCTTGTGTCTCCAATCCAGATGCGATGCGGAATCTGTCGAAGCGTTTAATCCACTTAGTCCAGTCTTCGGCTTTGAATGTGAACTTCTCTGGTGGAGAAACTTGAAACTGACTCATGTCGCCGTCTGTGAGCTCGCTAGCATTAGCGTTAGCCCCCAAATTTTCGGTAATCGGCGAAGAGAGAAAAAAAAAAACTTGTCGGCGTCCTGTGTTATCTCTTATTTGTAGACGTCCGTTAAGATAAAGTTTTTGCTTCTGACACCATGTTATGTGGTTTATAGGTACACCATAACCTTGGCTCAACACAAGGACCACAGCAGCACGTCCGTTGAACCCACAGCTTTATTCAACCCCCCCTCAAACAACCACCAGCACAAGGTTCCTACCTCGGTAGTTAACCTGATACTACACGGAAGGCTCTGGAGTTGTTACACCAGCTTTCTGTTCGTGTGTGTGTTACTACACACGTTGGATGTTTATTGGATTTTCTGTTGTGCCAAATAAACTGTTGCATGAATCCTCTGCATTTGAGTTCTACCAGAAAGACTCGGGAGAATTATTTCAATAAACCGTACATTTATTGACAGCTCAGCAAGCTGATAATATACAAAGTCATTTGGCTTAGGCCCCGTCCGTAGTGCATAATCCGAGGGTATTGGATCTGCAATTCCTGCCTGAAGACGAAGGCAGGGGCGCAGCCGACCCCCCCGGGAGCCATCCTGGTGGTGGTGGGGAGGATGGGGGTAATCGTCGCTTCAGTATCTGCGAACTCAAACATGTGTAAGTACCGAGCTTTTATACAGTGAGCATAAAAATATGATTGGATAGAAGTGAAGGCAATAGGTGACGTAGTAATTGAGTCTTCCCGACAGAACTTATGCTAAAGCTTTCATTTCTCTCTTTACGTTCCTGACACACATAGCCCACGTCTTCGTCCATCAGTGCTTGCAGAGCACATTACTCCTTTAGTAGGAGTGAAGGCAGATGAAGTTTAAAAACTTAAATTGAATTGAATTTAAAAAAAGTTGAAGCACCCTCCTGATAATGCTGATATTGATTATACAATGAGTTGTTGTGGTAATCTTTCATATTCCTGAGTCACTATTAAATTTGAGGAATGTAACTTATTTGTATACCACTACATCACTAGTATTTTTTCCTGCTATGGAAATCAACAGCTACTCTCAATTGTCTGGTTACCAACATTCTTTATTGTGTTCAACAGAAGAAAGAAACTCATACAAGTTTGGAACAACATGAGGGTGAGTAAATGATGACAGAATTTTCATATTCAGGTGAACTATCCCTTTAAAGAATTTTCATTGAACAAAAAACTAAGCTCTTTTATTTTTCAAGATAAACTTGTTACTTGAATCCAACATAGTTTCATGGAAAATTAACTGAGATATAGTTTATAGTAATGGCCATAACTCAGAGGTATTCATTCCTCTTCATGAAGAGTTCCGCTCCACCTGGGGTGCTTCTCAATATCCCTCCTCGTCTCCTCTCTCCTCCGTCCTCCATCCTATGACCCGGAAACCGATCGAGCACAGCCATCTTGAAGGACATCTCAATTCTCTAATTGCACCGCGAGGAGTCGAGGATCGAGGAGTGAGGAGGCTTCCTGAGGAGTCGTGAGCGAGGATACACAGGTGTATCCTATACGGAAGAGTTTTATCGACTAAAACGTGACGCACGTATAAATTCTCCCCCCCCTTCACATCGGTCACAATAATTTAGATTTATACTTTACTTTTGCAGTTTATATAAACCACACATCTCACATATTTCAACAGGGTATCTTTCTTTATTATTATTTATTATGCATTTCTTAAATAAACAAATTTCAACAACATAAGGGCAGATCCTCTGAGCGCTGCTGATGACACGATGAAGTGACGCTCGAGTGATCAAGGATTCCAATGTATAAAAAAAGCTTTCATTCGATCCCTCCGTCCTCGCGTCTTTTCCTTGCAGCCTTCCCTCGCATCCTACAGGGGGTGGAGCTGAGACGCAAGGAAAGGAAGGGAGGAGAGGAAACGAGGATACACAAATAAGAATTGAGAAGCACCCCTGGAAGTTTTCATCGAACCTAATGACCTTGATTAGCTGCTTCAGGTGTGTTTAATTAGGGATGGAGATAAACTCACCCCTGCCATAGTGCTTTCTTCTGATTTTTAGGCATTAATAGATTTTTAGAACAATAGAATAAGTCCCTGTTTACATGAAGACGCAGATATTTCCCTGCGGTTTGACCTCTCACTTACACGAAAACCCTGTTTTTATCACAGAAAACGTCTCAGGTTACAAATGTAACCTTTGTTCCCTGAGAACAGGGAACGAGACAATACGTCATCGACGTTATGGGGAACGCCTCAGGCGTGACAGGTGTCTGAAATCAAATATCAACTCACAGCAATCATGCTGACCGGCGACAGCCGTGAATCATCAACTTGAATGATGAGCGCGCAACCTGGATATATAAAAAGGGCGCCTTGAAACCATGACAATATCCTTTCGTCTGAAGGGACTGTTTGGCAGGCAGGCCTCGAGGCATGGCAGGGAGACGTATTGTCTCGTTCCCTGTTCTCAGGGAACAAAGGTTACATTCATCGACGTTATGGGGAACGAAATACCCACGCCGCCATGCTAAAGGGAGTGCATGCCCAAAGGCAGTGACAACTGTCAGAACCAGCAATTCAATGAACGCTAGAACCACTCACCCTCAGGTCACACCAGGCTGTCAGTGACAGCATCCCCTATGGTCATAGCCCAAGCTATATATGATACCACAGAAAACCTCCATAAACAAGGTTTAATGGAAGATCTACCTGGGCCTGCTCCAGGGCCTAGGACCACAACTTCAATCTCAGAAGGGGTCCCTTCTAGGGAATGTGGCTAGGGAACCCAAGGGAACCCCAGCCAGTCACTATTCAGGGGAACATGCCACCTGAAATGCCACCAGGCAGGCCTGACCTGGTGTCACTATATAAGACAATACAGTCTGACCACTTCCTGTCTGTCTGAAGACAGAGCCTCTGGACACTTGCCTTTAGGAAGGCATCCAACCCGAGGAACTGCAAAGCAGGCAGTGAACCATTCGGCCCGGATCTCAGAGACGGGATATCCTGGAGAGTATGACTCAGCATAGTGCTTTACAACCCTTGCCAGCGAGGGGAGTTTCTCTACTCGATCCACGGATCTACCCAGTGTTTGTGTTTCAAAACACTGAGGAGGCCTGTGAGGGCCTAAGGACTGATCTAACTGGGAGGCCTCATGAGAGGCATACGACCGACTGACCAGACTCAGGAGACCACATACTCATATTGACCCTCAGTGAGGGGAGCATAAGATCTACCTGGTAGGCAACCAGACTGTAGCAGGATAAAGAGGGTCCAGGAGGGAACCCGTAGCAGAGAATAAAAACTTGAGTCGAGCCAGGGCGCAAGCTCACCTTCGGTAGCTGCCTGATAAGGACTGCTAAACTGAAAGTAAGCGGCCACTAGCTTACAAAACCCAGCACCACTGTGAAACTACTCTCAGGGAGACCTGGAGAGGCCTACTACCTGACAACCACAGTATGTGGGAGCTCACCTTCAGAGAGGCCTGGTGAAGCCTACTACCTGACAACCACAAAAAGTGGGAGCTCACTTTCAGAGAGGCCTGGAGAGGCCTACTGCCTGAAAAACCATGCTAAGTGGAAACACACAGTATGTGGGAGCTCAACTTCAGGGAGGCCTAGTGAGGCCTACTACCTGATAACCACAGTGCATGGGAGTTCACTTACAGAGAGGCCTAGAGAGGCCTACTACCTGTTACCAGAAAACCCCCTTAAGTGGAAACTCAAAGTATGTTGCAACTCAACTCCAGGGAGGCCTGGTGAGGCCTACTACCTGACAACCACAGTATGTGGGAGCTCAACTTCAGGGAGGCCTAGTGAGGCCTACTACCTGATAACCACAGTGCATGGGAGTTCACTTACAGAGAGGCCTAGAGAGGCCTACTACCTGTTACCAGAAAACCACCTTGAGTGGAAACTCAAAGTATGTTGGAACTCAACTCCAGGGAGGCCTGGTGAGGCCTACTACCTGAAAACCATGACATGAAGAAGCTCACTTTCAGGGAGGCCTGGAGAGGCCTACTACCTGGAAACCATAGCTGATAGTGAGCCACACTGGCAGTCCAGTTGACTGTCTTTGGGGCTTAGCCTTCAGGGAGGCCTTATGAGGCCTACTACCTGATAGTTCAAAAAGCGGGAATTCAACTTCAGGGAGGCCTGTGAAGCCTACTACCTGACCACCACAAAATGTGGGAGCCCACCTTCAGGGAGGCCTGAAGAGGCCTACTACCTGAAACAGTCTAACAGCTGGATGTGACTGCTGCTGGGGACTCGCCTAACAGGGAGGCCTGGTCGAGCCTACTAGCTGATAGCGAGTCTATTCTGCTACTTTAACAAACACTGCTGGAACCATACTATTAAAAAACTTTCCTATAGTTTTGTCCTAGTGTATGTTCCACAATGTTGGGACCCACTTCCGATGAGGCCTGTTAAGGCCTACTACTCGGCAGTGAGCCTTCTGCCCGAACTACCAGGGCCAACCACCAAAGGTGAGCTGGCCTAGGAGCCCTATTTGGGGGCTATCCGGTCAAGGAGGCCTGCTGGGGCCTACTACCTAACCGTGCAGCCTTCGTGGCAGAAAACTGTTACTACAGCATCCTGGTACCTAATCACATTGCCAAAGGCAGTGTACTCAGCAAAAAGCAATACCCTTATAGCAGGGGAGTACAACATACGCCATTCTGCCTAGTGGAGGCCCCATTAGGGGCCTACCTACTAAATGCATAGGCGTCAGCCCATGGCAATGCTCTGGCTTCAAGGGAGTGGAGTTCAAAAACCGGAATGAAATGTAGTTTAGAACTCCCTGCTCAACCGGAGCCATCGTGGTGTGAGGTAGATAAATACAGAGCTGAGAATGGACTACTCAAAACTACCCTGAGTTAGCGGGGGAGTAACCATATGCCCCTGCAATGTTAGACAGGGAGCGGGCCTGCAAGTGGCTCCAAAGGGTGACAGGGATTTGTCCTGCGCCCAGCCTAGGGGAGCGGGGGGCTAAATTGCAAGCCAACCCACTTCAACGCATCGATCGAGCGATTAGCTCAACGGGCTGAGTGGAGCCAGCTCTAGAGGCCCAAACATCACTGTTCGGCAGGGTCTGACGAACTGTCACTTCGCAGAGCGAAAGATGGCCTAACCCTGCCAGACTGATCCTACCTCAGCTACCACCCTGCATTACTCTATCACCCCTGAATGCAGAGAAAGGGGCGGGCCTTGGCCAACAACTCCCATTTAAGGGAGGAGGCTAAAATCTAGGGGAGGAAGCCTAACACATAATGAATGCGGCAGCTATACTTAGCAAAATGCCTCCAATATCCCTAGCATAGCCTAGGCCAGCTACAGAGGCGGCCCAGGTGAGGGCCGACCTACAAGCATAGATCTACCTGAGGGCTTGGAGGAGCCACAGCCTACTTGATTGAGAGGCTGTGAAACACTCAACCTACTGAAACCTTACAGAGCTCAGAGGAGCGAGTACTCAGGATACCAATGTCACAACCGATAGGCAGGACATCTATCTGAAGATCTATCTGAAGCGCCAGCGTCAGTCTAAACCTAAAGCAAAAAAGCTCTCCTTTTTTTTTTTTTTTTTTTTTAGGAAGACCAACTACTCTACCCCTGGGTGGCTAATAGCCCTGAGGCTAAACAGAAATGAGCGGATATAAAATGTTATGACAGGAAGGCCATCACATACTCAGCACGGAAGCCAAATCTTCTTTGAGCTTCTCCCTAATTCGTTCTAGCCACCAACTGGGGGAGGCTTCAGGGCCCTGAAGTCCAATACTTTACCTTTTTTTCTTAATTGCTCCTCTAAGAATGACCCCCTAGGTCTATACAGGGAACAAGGTCTGTAGAGAAATACAAATCAGTGTTAGTTATACACACAGAATTTTTAAAAACCAATAAGTTCACCTGCGGCGTGCGGAGTGAAGACTTCGCCAGAAAGTTCTCAATGAACCTGGGGTCCACCACTTTTACATGCCTAAAAGAGGTGCTCACATCAACCAGTTGCTACGGCGGGTCATCAGAACATAGTTCTCATCATCGGCCCATCCCCAGGGCTGGTGTAACGTAAACGCCTGGGGAGTCAAGAAGAGGGAGAGGGCTGGTAGAAAAGGCCCTCCAGGGAGATCAAACCCTACTTCCGCTGAGCGTTGCTGCGCTTGTGCTGAATGACCTCCCTTAAGTCCCTCTTCTTGCGGGAGGCTCGCCTCCTCTGCATCCTACTCCTCCATGGAGGGGGCGCACGAGAGGCGACACTAGACCTCTGGTCCTGTCTACGGGTTCAGACCAAGACGGACCAGGTCCTCCCGCCTGCCTGGGCTGGGGCCCGGATCTCAGCGGTATACAGGTCTTAAAAGCGGCTGAGCGCGCCTTCGCCTCCCTAAACTTTCCAACCACCGCCTCAACGGAGGTGCCAAAAAGTTTAGCAGGCGAAACTGGTGAATCAAGGAGAAGGGATTTTTCTTTCTCCCCGATATCAGCCAAGTTGAGCCACAGATGCCTCTCCGTGGCCACCATCGCCGCCATCGATCGGCCGATCGCGGCAGCAGTCTGTTTAGTGGCCCGGAGAGACAAATCTGTGGTCCGGCGCAACTCAGCGACCGCCTCAGTGGACAGCCCCGCCCCCTGGTCGAGATCCCGCAGCAGGTCAGCTTGGTAAGCTTGGAGCACTGCCATGGTGTGAAGGGCAGCACCAGCCTGACCTGCTGCCGTGTACGCTCTGCCATTCAAGCGAGCCGTGACTTTAAGAGGCTTGGATGGCAGAGTCGGAGCTTTTAGTGTCAACACCCGCCTAGATACGAGATAGTTCGCTATCATCTCGTCAATGGGCGGCATCGACACATACCCATACTCCCCGATTCCCTCAACATCAGCGAAATTACCCCGCTGATGTCGATGAATACGGGCCGAGTATGGTTTCTTCCATGCCCTCTCGATCTCAGAATGGAGATCAGGAAGGAATGGAAGGCTCTGCTGAGCTGGTGGTCTATGTTCAGGGAGAAACCGATCGTCCAACCGGCCGCGAGCGATCTCTCCCCGAGCGCGCCGCCATGGCAACTGAAGTTTGTCAGTGGCGCGCTCCATAACTTCCACCAACTCTGCGTACACGGGGCAGGATGGCTGACGAGGTTGAGGATCTAATTCATCCTCCTCAGCCATCTCTTGCCCAGCCTGAAGAGCACTCGCTGCAGTATCAGTAGGAGAATCGTCTCCGTCATCCACCTGCAGCTCACTCTCGTCAGCCGATGACGCGTCCGAGAGGTTAACGACCCTCTCGAGACTGTCAGCGAGCTCCATCTGGGAGCCCCATGAAGCGCGTCGACGCTCTGCCTCGGCACGAGCGGGACCCGATCCGCGAGGACCAGATGCTGAACTCTCTCCCCTCGAGAAGAGTGCCAGACGAGAGCGGAGCGTTCTCATAGGAAAACGCTCACAATTTGCACAGGACGCTCCCTCAAAAGCATCCTGTGCGTGCTCTTCACCCAAGCAGTACACACACATCTCATGAGTGTCACCCGGTGACAAATATCTTGGGCACGGGTCGACACATTTCACGAAAATTCTTAGGACCTGCCTTAGATGTGCATTTCATTTTCGCTGTAAGCAGACGTATAAATTTCAGTACAAAACAGTCCCTGAAGACGAAAAAGGATATTGTCATGGTTTCAAGGCGCCCTTTTTATATATCCAGGTTGCGCGCTCATCATTCAAGCTGATGATTCACGGCTGTCGCCGGTCAGCATGATTGCTGTGAGTTGATATTTGATTTCAGACACCTGTCACGCCTGAGGCGTTCCCCATAACGTCGATGACGTATTGTCGAAGTTCCCTTCGAAAGGGAACTATTATTTCTAAAAATTCCAGCCAAAGTGGAGATTTCTGATAACGCCGGTTATGTGTTGCCGTGTTGTAATGGTCACTTTGTGCTTTTAAGTTAATATGAGGTAAAATGAGAACTGCGCATATGGGTAGAGTGTCAGTAATAGATTTGACGTGAGGAGAAGAGATAACCGCTCTAACGTTACCGACCTTTGTACTCTTTCTTTTATTTCCTTTTATATTTGTGACCAGAGTTGGATGTTTGTTTGTATACTTTTTCTCACTCAAGTAATTTTATTAAACACGGGGAAAATACGCCATCTCTCGTCTCTCGTGCATCTTTTCCTCCAACACCTATTGTTTTTTTCTCTCTGGGCCACATCTCAACTTTGCCTTACAGTGTCAACTGGGAGAAACGGGGTTTTAGGTTCCCAAACGTCACATTATGCGCCAGAAAATGCTTAACGTCATGTGAGCGCCCTAGGAAGTCGCTTGTGTTATTGGTTGTTGTCGATTCTGATTGGCTTGCATGGCTTTATCCTCCTCCCTACACTGCCGACAAATAGGTTTGGCATAGTTATGATGGTGCTATTTACGATGCCGTATTTTTGTGGGTTGATGTAAACTTTTTTGAAAACAATGTTGTGTGCACAATGTTATTATTGAAAACAGAGGGGGGGAAATATTTGTTTCTCTAAATACACGGCTATGTGTAAATGTGGCCTGAATAAACAGAATTTAATGATACTATAATCATAGCTAGAATAATTTGTTGAGCAACTTTTTTTAAATAGTGAATCAAATTGTGTTTAGTATATGAATGTGACTGTATGTATGACAACTGAATTGACTTGTTTTTAAGTAACATTATGCTTTCTTTTTTAGATTTCAGAGAACCCAAAGGAAAAGAGGCAGCAGTGCAGATGAGTAGTCTGATGTAAGACAGATTTTTAAAACCTGAACTGTTGGACCATCTGTAGTTATGACATCAGACTTTTGAAGCTTATTTTTAAAGATTGTAATGCTTTTGTTCTATTTCTTTGCTAACCTAACTACCTACCTTTGAGAAACATACCTGTGCGATCCGTCTTCAGTCATCCATCTTCTCTGGCGATCCCTTCATCTCTAATCTCCATCTGAAACAGATAAGAACTATCACTCACCGCAATCAAGTCAACGTATCCATTCTCTAAGATACTCACCTGCTCACTTTGTTTGTTTTGGATCTTACCTGTAGTTGCATTCTTCTGTTCCGTGACAGGCATGGAGCCGAAGCTGGCAATAGGGGTCTGTGCAGAGGACCTGTCTGGTTCTTGTGGTCTCTGCTGAGGATCTGTGCTGATGGCTGTTGTGTTGACGAGGCCTTCACAGGGGATTGTCTAGTAAACACGGTCTCTACTGACATTCAGGGCTGCATTGTGGTCGTGTCTAGGAGCAGATCCACCATCTGATCTGGATACGGACCAGATCCAACTGACTACGGTAACCTTGGGATAAGGATGAGACAGACAGACTAATATTTGTGTAGTAATATTCTTCTTTGGGAACAGACACAGTCTCTATATGATGATATCAAGATGAAAGAGTCTCTATGTTTTGGGATTTATCTGACTTCTGTGATGTGAGACAGCTAGCAGACGGTCAGTTTAGCCAGTCTGTCTGCTTCATGACCTGGGTCCTAGATGGTCAAGGATCAACTCAAAAACTGTGCCATATTGCTAGAGAGGAGAGCAGCACCATCCCAGGAAGGATGAATACCATCTCTTTTCAACATATCAGGTCTGCCCCAAAAACTTTTCCAATTGTCCATCCATCCATCCATCCATCTTGTTCCGCTTATCCGGGGCTGGGTCGTGGGGGCAGCAGTCTAAGCAGGGATGCCCAGATTTCCCTCTCCCTAGACACTTCCTCCAGCTCTTCCGTGGGGACACCGAGGCGTTCCCAGGCCAGCCGGGAGACATAGTCCCTCCAGCGTGTCCTAGGTCTTCCCCAGGGTCTCCTCCTGGTGGGATATGCCCGGAACACCTTCCCGGGAAGGCGTCCAGGAGGCATCCGGAAAAGATGCCCGAGCCACCTCAGCTAGCCCCTCTCGATGTGGAGGAGCAGCGGCTCTACTCTGAGCTCCTCCCGAGTGACCGAGCTTCTCACCCTATCTCTAAGGGATCGTCCAGCTACCCTGCGGAGAATGCTCACTCAGAGATGAAATCGTGTGGTCCCCAAACCTGACACCCTCCAGTCCCTGGTTGTGCCTAGAAACTCTGTCCATAAAAATTATGAACAGAACCGGCAACAAAGGGCAGCCCTGCCGGAGTCCAACATGCACTGGGAACAAGTCTGACTTACTGCCGCCAATGCCAAGCTCTACTGAACCAAGCTCCTGCTGCAGTCGTACCCCATACTCCCTAAGCACCCTCCACAGGATGCCGCGAGGGACACAGTCGAATGCACAGTCGAGGGACACAGTCCACCTCCGAGCCCTCAGCCTCTGCTTTCTCAAAGGAAGACGTGTTGGTGGGATTGAGGAGATCCTCGAAGTATTCCTTCCACCGTCCGATGATATCCCCAGTCGAGGTCAACAGCTGCCAACCTCCACTGTAAACAGCGTTGGTAGGGCACTGCTTCCCTCTCCTGAGGCACCGGCTGGTTTGCCAGAATCTCTTCGAGCCCAACCGTTAGTCCTTCTCCATGGCCTCACCGAACTCCTCCCAAGCCCGAGGGCTGCAGTCCGCTTGGCTTGCCGGTAACCGTCAGCTGCCTCAGGAGTCCCACAAGCCAGCTAGACCCAATAAGACTCCTTCTTCAGCTTTACGACATCCCTTACTTCCGGTGTCCACCACCGGGTTCGGGGATTGCTGCCTTGACAGGCACCGGAGACTTTATGGCCACAGCTCCGAGTGGCCGCGTTGACAATGGAGGTGGAGAACATGGTCCACTCAGACTCAATATTTCCAGACTTCCTCGGGATCCGGTCGAAGCTCTGCCAGAGGTGGAAGTTGAAGATCTCTCTGGCAGGGGATTCGGCCAAACGTTCCCAACAGACCCTCACTGTACGTTTGGGTCTGCCGAGTCTGTCCAGCTTCCTCCCTCGCCATCGGATCCAGCTCACCACCAGGTGGAGATCAGTTGACAGCTCCGCCCCTCTCTTCACCCGAGTGTCCAAGACATAAGGCTGGAGGTCAGATGAAATGACCACAAAGTCGATCATCGACCTCCGGCCTAGGGTGTCCTGGTGCCATGTGCATTGATGGACACCCTTTATGCTTGAACATGGTGTTTGTTATGGACAAGCTGTAACTAGCACAGAAGTCCAATAACAGAACACCACTTGGGTTCAGATAAGGGGGGCCGTTTCTCTCAATGACGCCCCTCCAGGTGTCACTGTCGCTGCCCACGTGGGCGTTGAAGTCCCCCAGTAGAACGACGGAGTCCCCAGTCGGAGCACTTTCCAGCACCTCTCCCAGAGACCCCAAGAAGGGTACTCTACACTGCCATTTGGCCCGTAGGCGCACACGACAGTGAGAGACCTATCCCCTACCCGAAGGCGCAGGGAAGCGACCCTATCGTTTACTGGGGTGAACTCCAACACATGGCGGCTGAGCTGGGGGGCTATAAGCAAACCCACACCAGCCCGCCGCCTGTCACCATGGGCAACTCCAGAGTGGTAAAGCAAGTAAGTAAGTAAACTTTATTTATATAGCACCTATCACAGATAAAATCACAAAGTGCTTTACATGTAGCAAGTTAACAATTTTAACAAATAAAAAAACATCATACAAAACATAAAACATAATAGCTCTGTCAACTGAAAGCTTGTCTAAATAGAAGTGTCTTCAGCTGTTTTTTAAAAGAATCAAAATAATCGGCCACACGCAGCGACAGTGGCAGGGCATTCCACAGTTTGGGAGCAACAGCTTGAAAGGAGCGGTCTCCCCGAGTTTTAAGGCGGGTTTTGGGGACAATCAGGAGATTTTGACCTGAGGAACGAAGAGTGCGGAAGGAAGAGTAAGGGGTCAACATGTCTTTGATATATTGGGGGGTCTGGCCATGTAGTGCTCTAAAAGTTCAAACTAAAAATTTATAATCAATTCTAAATTTGACTGGAAGCCAGTGGAGAATAAATAAAATCTGAGTAATGTGTGCCCTTCTGTTGGTTCCTGTTAATAGCCTGGATGCTGCGTTTTGCACCAATTGGAGACGGCTCAGAGAAACTTTGTTAAAACAAGTAATAAGAGAATTACAATAATCTAACCGTGAAGAAATAAAAGCATGAATGATCATCTCCATGGTAGCTTTGGGCAATATCGTTCTCAGTTTAGAAATATTTCTCAAATGATAAAAACAGTTTCTGACCAACTGTCTAGAATGATCGTCCAGAGACGATTGGTCAAATAAAACACCAAGGTTTCTTAGGTTCAACTGGACAGATGAGTCCAAGGAACAGAGGTGTTGTTTAATTTGGGGTAGTTTTTTTCTGGAGCAATGATCAAAGTTTCAGTCTTTTTTGTATTCAGTTGTAAATGTTGTATAACCAAGTCTTAATGCATGACAGGCATTCCAATAAATCAGTTAATTTACCTAACTCTGACTCTTTGAATGAGCAGTACAACTGAATGTCATCAGCACAAAAGTGATAAGACGCATTATTAAAATTACAAATTATTTCACCAAGAGGGCTAATATACAATAAAAACAAAATAGGACCTAAAACTGAACCCTGAGGAACTCCATATGACAGAGGGGTAAAGAGTCCATCCTCTCTCCAGGAGTGTGGTTCCAGAGCCCAAGCCTTGCGTGGAGGTGATCCCAAATATCTCTAGTCGGAACCTCTGAACCTCACGCACAGTCTCAGGCTCCTTCCCCACCAGAGAGGTGACATTCCACGTCCCTAGAGCTAGTTTCCGTGTCCAGGGATCGAGTTGTCGATGCCCCCGCCTTCGACTGCCACCCAATCCACTAAGCACCAGCCCCTTACGGTCCCTCCTGCAGGTGGTGAGCCCATGGGATGGCGGCCCCACTTCGCTCCTTCGGGCTGAGCCCGGCCGGGCCGACCGCCAGGCACTCGCATACGAGCCCCTACCCCGGGCCTGGCTCCAGGGTGGGGCCCTGGCTGTGCCATGCCGGGCGACGTCACGGTCCTCGAATTTATTGGCATCATAAAGGGTTTTTGAACCGCTCTTAGTCTGACCCGTCACCTAGGATCTGTTTGCCTTGGGAGACCCTACCAGGGGCAAATAGCCCCAGACAACGTAGCTCCTAGGGTCATTCGGGTACTCAAACCCCTCCACCACGGTAAGGTGGCAGTTCAAGAAGGGGACTGTGTTTCTGTGTTAGTTTTCCAATTGTCTATGGACCCTGTGTTATTCTGCGGACACTACTTTGACAGCCAGCCATTGAATGATGACAGACTGCTAAGTATCTCATCACTCCGGCTGTTATGTTCCACGTGTGTTTTGTATTTTGTTCTTTCTCTTCAGTATTTGTAAACTCTTTTGTTAGGTTGCGATCATTGGATCATTTAGCTGTCCATCATACCTGTGACGCCAGGACGCTCGACGTCATGATCAGCGCGACCAATCTGCTGGCGTGCCGGCAGATTAAAAGGCCCTGTTCACCATGAATGAGTAGTGAGGGATCAGCATCAGACCTCACTCAAAACCTGTGTCCCCAGTCGAGCCGAACAGCCAGCTTACAACCTTAATGATTAGTTTGATGTAGTTTCGTTGTTGTGATGATGTAGGGTGTGTAGTATTCTTGTATTACATGCTGACAGTCAAAGTAAAAAGCACTGCGTTGTAACAAACCACTCGGTAGGAAGTTCTAATTTAATTTGTACATGTGTTTCTGTTTGGTACAAAAACCTACATGTTGTTGATACAATCGTAAGTAGCTTTATTGATTATTGAAATGCAGCCATCTGTCAGCCATTTGACTGATTGATCTGAGAACCTTTGTAACATCGGTAGGTAGGTTTTTCTGTGTTAGTTAGTTGAAGATTGATCGCCATTAATTGTATTTTGTTTTAATCAGCGTAGTTTATTTAAGGCGTCGACATACGCTGAAAACTAAGTTTTGTTTCTCCATTTTTCTTTTGGCAAGTAGTTTAGAGGTTGGGTTAATAGTTATGGGAATTTGGTTTTTGATTATTTTATTAATTTGGCGACACTCTTGTTTTGTTTTGTTTTCTAATCTAATATTTGTTCTTTGCTGTAACTTTTTCTGTCCTCACAAATAAATATAACTTAATTGTTAACTCTGTGCTGCTCTTGGTTGTTTCTACTACTTCATACATGGCAAAAGTTACATCTCACTCAAATGTTGTGTTATCATCCCATGTAAACATATTTAAGCAACATATTTATGCGAACCGGAAGAGGTGCAGTGCAAATTACAGTGTCTGACATCGTACGTGTGAGTTCACACACCTCTTTAATGTGATCACATACTTTGTGATCTCAGACTGTCAAAGTTGGACATCATTAGTGCCGATGTGAATAACAATCTTAGAGTTCTTTTTTCAGCACAAATCTGATTTGATGTCAGGTGGTCTGGCTCCCAGCAAACATGTGACTATGGTGGCTGGTGTCTCTATTTTCACATTCCGTACAATACAATTGTCAATAACTAGGACACTTTCAACAGGTTTTCAACAGGTCACTGAGTGGGAAGAACCTGTTTGATGTACTAACTGTAACGGAATTATAATCCCACAACTGCTATCTCACAGTCACCCAGTTGACCTGCTGCGGGGGATCTACAAATGTAACCGGACAATGTACGGGGCTTGCTAAGGCAGTCACATCTAAAGCAGTATCTATAGCCCTTTCATTCTTATGATCCTCTATTGAAGTTTGGATCTGTGTCTCTGGTTCTGCAATCTCCCTGCATTTATCACATGAATAACCCTCACTGCTGACAGAGAAGGCTATGTGGTGAAGGATTCCAAATTTAAGAATCTATTTCAAATATGCTTCCTTACATAACATCACGGTAAAGAATGTTGTATTTAGCGTTTAAGGGTAAGATAATGATTCTGCTCAGCAAAGTTGCCATTCCTGTTTTCTCCTTATTGTCTTTAATGGCTCTTGGAGTCCCAGTTTCACTCAGACTGATGGGATTAGCACACGAATGATTCGTCTATGCAATTTGCAATGCAATAGACTGTTATGCTGATTGAATTAGGATTGGCCAGACCCTCAGTCTAGGGTGTGTTACCTAAACCTGTATACTCATTTACATGCTTTGTTTGAATTTGTCTCCACCTTCAAAAGTCCCTCCTCCTAAAAAGCCTATAAGACACCATGAACAATTATGTACTTCAGACTGTTTGGAAGAACTGCAGCAACGTCAACGCGAAGTCCTCAGTAAAGAATAACTTCTTGAACATGATCCCAAACGTCTCCTGGTTTCTGCTTCGATGAAGGAAAAAGTTTACAACAGTGGCATGAAGTGCAACTGACAATAACAGGAGAAGATGCCATGACTCACCATGTTTGTTGACTGATTCAGAGTCCCAACTTGAGATCCTTTTAGATGCCATCACCTCCTCTCTCTCTCACTTCACTTCTTGTCCGCTCTCTGTACTGTAGGATTAAGGCCCTGAAGCCCAGCAAGCACCCAGAACCTCTTTTTAGAGCCAGAGTCCTCATTGTCAGATTTGCAGTCTGTGTCAAGGTCAGGTGATGTGGGCTGGTCATGGATGACATTTTTAATGGTGGTTGGTGGTTTTTTTGATAGTCTCAGGAAAAAAATGTACAAAAGCTGTCACTAGGGTGATACCCTTTCAATGGTATATCTCTGTACCTTTTTTGCCCCTAAAGGTATATATTGGTATCTAAAGTGTACTAATACCTAAATGGTATTAGTAAGTTTTTGAAAGGGTACTGTCCCAGTAACAGCTTTTATATATATATATTTTTTTTTTTCTGAGAGTGAAAAAAATCACAGTGTTTCGCTATGCATGTGGAAATTTTGCTGATCCTTGATGTGATCATCATTGGTAGCAACACAAAGTTGATTCTGGACTAATTTGATCTAATATATTTTTATAACTTTGCTGAAGTGGTTGTTTTGAACAAGTATTAATGTAGATTGTATTATGCAAAACTAAAGTGCTTGTTTCAATACTGGGTGCCTTTTACCCTGAGAGTGAGGTAAAAGGCATCTCTTGCCACCTCACACAGTTATATGTCCCACAGGATGTAGCTCCCACCTGCTCCAAAACACCTGCCTGGAAGTTTCTAGTAATCCTGAAGAGCAGGTTCAGGTGCATTTGACACTCTGCAGGACAGTGGCCCTCCAGGAGCAGGATTGGACAGACCTATCTTAGTGAGCCCAGTTTTTATTTATTTATTTTTTTGCCATTTTGGTGTATTCAGTGTTTTACAGTCTCCAGGACAGGTTTGAGAAGCACTGCTCTAGACATTAAAACTGTGTACTGTATACTCACACTGCATCTAAAACAGAGTTTGTCATTGCGTCCTGTTAAAGCGCCCTCAGTATTTACAATATATTTGTTTGACCTCATATAACAGCTTGGTTTAGACAGATTAGATATACCATACATGCTTAATAGGCCTTGCTTTTTCTGTCACTCATCAAAACAGAAATAAAGAAAGCTACAGGCACACTGGGTTCCCACTCATTCCAGAAAAAATTGCTTCTATTGCGAGGACCCGACACATCACTGAGAGATGTGAGCCTCAGTTGGGATTGTTTGATGAATCAACATTTTCTCCTTCAGAACTTTATAAAATGAAACTTGAAATATTGTTCCAAAATATATATATATTTGTATTATTCAGGAACTGAATGCACATTAAAAATGAAACAGAATTTATGAAAAATTTCTGCAAGTTCGAAATTAAACATTCTTCACGTTAATGCCATGCATAATATAAACTTTGATGAATTAAATGCTTTTTTTAAAATTACATGCTTAACACTGAATAAATACAAAATAAGGGTATTACTAACTGGACGTCATACTGGTTTATTGGTTCATTCTTTTTTATAAGGCAAAAAAAAAAAAAAAAAAATACAGGCAGAAAACCGGAGATATGAAGACCTTAATAATACTTATCATTATAATGATTAAACATAACTCTTACCCATCATCAATCATTTAAGCTCATGTTGTGAAATTTGTCTCAATTGTTTAACTGTAAGTGCAAAGTTACCATGGTCATGAATCAAAATATATTGTACCTTGCTTTCTACTAATAAAGATTATATTTGTAATAACTACTTTAGTGTGACAAATGTTAAATTAACTTTTAACATCTACCTTCCAAGCAGCACCACTACAATTTTGCTGTGCTTTCATGTTCAGATGTAGCAAATGGAGCAGACAGTGTCACTAACAAATATGCTCACAATATACATGTTAGACACCATATTCAAAAAACAACTTTTACATGCCATCTAATGTTATAAGGATGTGCTTAACAAAAAAATCGATTTGATTTGGAGACACATTATCTCATTTACATTTGCATGAGGGTATAAGTGATCATTTCTCTTCTGGGAACAGATTTAAGTATGCCGATGAAGGTCCAAATATTTTCAGTGTCAAAATGTATTTTGCTGACAGTCTGAACCATCGATAAAACATTGCATATATAAGTGGATTCATACCGGAATTCATGCATACGATCCAATACATTACATTAATTATAAGAGAGTCATTTTCATTATGCCCCAAAGAAAGACTAGTTAAATAATATGGCATCCAGCAAAGAAGATAAACCAGTACTACAATCCCTAAGGTTCTTGTAGCCTTTTTTTCTGATTTGGCCTTTTTGTCTGTGACTGACTTTAAATGCTTAGCTTGATAGTTTGCTACAAAGCAGATTTTCACATATAAAGGAATAATTATACAACAAGGAGCCACTAAACAAACAATGGAATCTAGTATTATATTTTCCAACTTAACAGAAATAATGCATTCTCCAATACATGTGTGGTTCATCTCTGGATACATTACAAACTCATACAACAGATAAAAATTATATATGAAGGAGAATAACCAGTTTACAACAATAGAAACAATAGCTCTGTTATTACTGACTCGTATTGGATATCGCAAAGGGTCATTCACAGCAATGTATCGATCCAAAGAAATAATAATCATATTACCAAGAGATGCTGTGAGAACCACATAAAGAATAAGAAGAAATATTGAGCAAAATATTTCTCCAAAGTACCAGCATGGCTCAATCAGTTTCATTCCCTGCACTGGCATGAGAATCAGTCCTGTGATCAGATCAGCCACTGCCAGAGAGAAGATCAGCACATTGGTGGGAGTGTGGAGCTGCTTGAAGTGCGAGATGGAGATGATCACCAACAGGTTCAGAAACACGGTGAACACTGATGTTACAGCGATGAAAATGTACACAATAATGTACTCTGCTTCAGGTCCGATACTTCTGGTACAAGACAAATTGTTGTTTGGAAAGCAGTATTGGATTGTTTGATTGCTCATGTTTGTCAGTCCCCAGTTAGACATTTCCATGATAGATCTATCTTGGAGATTAGACTCTGTGTGAAGATGCTTGCCACTAATATGACTCAGTTTTATACTTCTGGAAGATCAGCGACCACCTCATTTTACCATGATGTTTGAATATTCAGCTGTCAACCAACCCACTACTTCAATATTCATAGACCTATCAGATCTAATCTGATCTATATTCTAAAAAACCTTTCATTAAAGACTGGTCCTTGAAAGCTTTTATATGGTTATATACATAATACCAATAAAAGATGGAAGTTAAGTGAATTTTATTGTAAATATGTATCCCAGTATAAGACCAATTGGAAACACTGTGTCAGGTAAATGACTCAGGATTCAATTGCAAGTGCAATAAAACAGTTTATTTCAGAAATAACTTGTGCAATGGTCAGTCGTGGATGAACATGATGAATCTTGGCAACGCAGAGACTGCAATGGGCAGATGATGACAGAATATCCAAGGCAGAAGTCCAGTGAGAGAAGTCCACAAGGAAGGTTCAAATAATCCAGGAAACAGGCAGGAACTGGAACTGGAGCACAGGACACAGAAGACAGGAGACACTGCACAGAGAACGAGTAGTGAGCAAAACAATGATCTGACACGGAATGAACAAACACAGGCCCAAGATATAGCGAGGCTGATGAGACGCAGTTGAGCCCGATCACTAATCAGTGATCATGGGTTTCCCAGCAATGCAGGTGACAAACACACACAATCACAGAAGACAAGTAAGAAGCCACAGACCTGCAAACCCTGACAGTACCCCTCCTCCTAGTAGTGCCTCCTGGTGCTCCCATGAGAACTTACCTGTCGAATGTAATCATCGATCAAGGAGTGATCCAATATGTCTCTTGCAGGAACCCAACTTCTCTCCTCCGGACCGTAACCCTCCCAGTCCACCAAGTACTGGAATCCGCGTCCCTTCCATCTCGAGTCCAGAATATGTTTGACTGAAGAGACAGGTTCCCCGTATAAGAGATGCGGCGGTGGGGATGGGTGGTTAATAGGTGAACAAAAAACGGGTTTTATTTTAGGTGCATAAAAAAACTAATTATTCTCCTGTACACCAGAGGAAGTTTGAGGCGTACTGCCACTGGACTAAGGACTTCAGTTACAGTGAACGGGGCAATACATTTGGGAACAAGCTTATTACAAAAGGTGCGGAGAGGAATGTTCTGAGTAGAAAGTCAAACTTTTTGACCAACTATGTATACAGGAGGCTTTGAAGGTGGCGATCGGCCTGGGCCTTAGTGCGTGCTCGCACCCGAAGTAGAGCCCTTCTGGTTTTCCTCCAGGTTCGATGGCACTTCTGGACGAAAGCGTGAGCGAAGGGAACCGCAACCTCGTATTCCAGGTTATGAAAAATTGGTGGCTGCTAAACTACCTTCGAACGGAGAGAGGCTCGTGGACAATACTGGTAGCGAGTTATGCACATACTCAACCCATGAGAGCTGCTGGCTCCAGGAGGATGGATTCTGAGACACCTAACATTGCAACACCCATTCCAAGTCTTGGTTGGCCCTCTCAGTCTGACCGTTGCTCTGAGGATGAAAACCAGAAGAAAGACTAGAATAGAATAGAATAGAATAGAATAGAATAGAATAGAATAGAATAGAAAAACTTTATTAATCCCCAAGGGGAAATTGCAGTGTTGCAGCAGCAAAATTGACACAGAATACAGACCAGACATATTACATAAACTGACATATAATGTAATGTAAACATTTTCCTTAAAAAATAAAATAAAATAAATAAATACAATATATTTACAAATATGATATGTATACACAAGTGCAACAGTGCGCAATGTGCACTGTTTAGTATCACATGCAACTATTAAAAGTGAGTATAATGTTAACAATAATGTGATGTCCTTTATCATTCACATGTCATTCAGTCTCCTCAATCCCCTATCCCTACCCAGAGAAGAATTGTTGTGTATTGTTATTGCAGTGGGGAGGAATGACTTCCTGTAACGGTCCTTGCTACAGCGGAGTTGTAGGAGTTTCCAGCTGAATACACTCTGCTGCCCGACCAGCATGTTGTGCAGCGGATGTGAAGTGTTGTCCATGATGTTAAATAGTTTGTGTAACATTCTTCTCTCCACAACCAAATTCCAGGGGTTCCAGAGCAGACCCTAGCACAGAGCCAGCCTTCTTTATTAGCTTGTTCAGTCTCTTACTGTCACTGGCTCTGATGCTGCTGCCCCAACAGATGGCTGCAAAGAAAATTGCGCTTTCGACAAGAGACTGATAGAACATAAACATCATCCTGCTGCATACATTAAAAGACCTAAGTTTCCTCAAGAAGTAGAGTCTACTCTGGCCCTTCTTGAAGATGGCCTCAGTGTTATACTTCCAATCTAGTCTGTTGTCAAGGTACACACCCAGGTATTTAAAATTCTCAACCACCTCCACCTCCTCTCCCAGAAGGTGAATGGCGTTTAGTGTTGTTGTCCTGGTCATCCTAAAGTCCACCACCTACTCCTTCATCATTGTCACGTTTAGGAGGAGGTGGTTTTCCCAGACCACAACACAAAGCGGTCAACCAAATCCCTGTACTCCGTCTCATCTCCACCATTAATACACCCAACAACTGCAGAGTCATCCGAGTATTTTTGGAGATGATAGGACTCTGAGTTGTGCTGGAAGTCTGAAGTGTTCAATGTGAAGATAAATGGTGAGAGAACAGTCCCCTGTGGTGTGTTCAGACACACAACCCCTCAGTCGCACAGTAGTAGAGCAGTAAAGGCTGGATAGTGTTAAAAGCACTGGAGAAATCAAAGAACATGATCCTCACAATGTTGCCAGCCTTATCCAGGTGTGAGTGAGCTCGCTGAAGCAGGTAGATGATAGAATCCTCCACACCAACCCCAGGGCGGTAGGCAAACTGCAGTGGGTCAATGGAGGTGGTCACCTGTGGTCTCAGATGGGCCAGAACCAGTCTCTCCAGAACCTTCATGATGTGAGATGTTAAGGCAACCATTCTGTAGTCATTGAGGGCAGATGGAGAAGACTTTTTTGGTACCGGGACAAGGCAGGATGTTTTCCACAGCAGTGGGACCTTCTCCAGTCTCAGACTGAGGTTGAAGAGGTGTTGTAAAATCCCACATAGCTGGTTTGCGCAGACCTTCAGGACTCTGGGGCTGATACCATCTGGACCTGGAGCCTTGTTCTGGTGCAGTTTCTCCAGCTGCCTCCTAACCTGACAGCTTGAGACAGAAAGGGGGGCGGGGGAGGTAGAGGGGGGCACGGTGCTTTCTGCTGGGAAGAAAGATGTTGATGTTGAGGGGTGAGGGGTGAGGGGTGAGGGGTGGGGAGTGGCACCATGTGTGTCACCAGTCCTAATCACTGAGGAGGTTTGAGAGGGGAGCAGCTGAGGGGTCAGGGAGGATTTGGGGCCCGTATGACAGGGGGCAGGGGAGGGTACAGCTGAGCTGAACCTATTGAAAAACACATTCAGCTCATTAGCCCTGTCCAGGCTTCCCTCAGCCTGATTTCGGTTCACCTTGAACCCTGTGATGGTCTTCATTCCTGACCACACGTCCCTTGTGTTGTTTTGCTGGAGTTTATTCTCCATCTTCTTCCTGTATACCTCCATGCTCTCCTTCATCCTCACTTTCAGCTCCCTCTGCACAGTCTTCAGTGACTCTCTGTCCCCCTCCCTGAAAGCTCTCTTCTTCCTGTTCAGCAGCTCCTTCAGGTCGCTGGTTATCCATGGTTTGTTGTTGGGAAAGCATCGCACTCTCCTAGTGGGTATAACAGTGTCTACACAGAAACTAATGTACCCCGTAATGCAGTCTGTCATGGAGTTTATGTCATCTCCATGGGAATCACAGAGTACATCCCAGTCCGTGGATTCAAAACACCCCTGCAGAGCCTCATCCACTTCCCGTGTCCATCTCCTCACAATCCTAGTGGTAACTGGTTGCCTCTGAACAATAGGTGTGTATGTGGAGATAAGAAGTACCAAATTGTGATCTGATCTGCTGAGAGGGGGAAGGGCTGTGAAGCTGTATGAATCCTTTACATTTGCATAAAATAAATCCAAAGTTTTATTGTCTCTGGTGGGGCAGTTAACATACTGCTGAAATGTTGGGAGAGTAGCAGAAAGAGACGTGTGATTAAAATCTCCAGAAATTGCAATAAAAGCATTCGGGTGTTTTGTTTGTAGTCCAGCAGTAAGTTGAATAATTGATGATGTCACACGCTGCGTCAGCATCAGCTGATGGTGGGATGTAAACAGCCACAATAATTGCGCAAGTGAACTCCCTCGGCAGATAGTATGGGCGCAGACTCACAGCTAACAGTTCGATATCTGGGCTACAGAAACGCTCCTTCACAGTAATATGTCTGGGATTACACCATCTATTGTTTACAAGCACTGCAATCCCCCCTCCTTTCTTCTTACCGCTCAGACAGCGATCTCTGTCCGCCCGTACCGTCTGGAAGCTGGGGACAGTGGCGTTGGAATCGGGAATATGTTCCTGCAGCCAATGTCTCCGTTAAACACATAACACTGCACTCACGATACTCCCGCTGTGTCCTCGTCAGCGCGCTCAGCTCGTCCATTTTATTTGCCAAAGACCTCACATTCCCCATTACAATAGAGGGGAGAAAAGGTTTGTATTTTCTCCTCCTTGTTCTCCGTAAAGCGCCGGCCCTGCATCCCCTTCGTCTCCTTTTCAGTTCGACGGGGATCCGGGGTCTCGCCTCGGGCTGTAGTAGTGTGGGCCTGGAGAGCGCAATCAGCTGATCGCAAAGGTAAACAATAGGCCTACCTCCAAGCCCGTTGGCAAAGTGACCCGGCACAAGAAAAGTTATAAGTGCCAGGAAAAACCAGAGAAAACGGTAACTCCACAAAATATCCATTCCACTATGATGAGTTACCAATATAGTTTTACAAACAAAAACGCGACAAGCACTAGAAAAACACAAAAACACACACACGTAGCGGGAGCTGCGGCAACAGGCAGCCACTCGAGCGGCGCCGGAAGTAGACTAACCTTCACCCCCAGCAAACAACAAAACTCTTTCCAAATTTTGGACACAAATTGGGGTCCCCTGTCAGAGACCACATCCAGAGACCACAGGGGAATAAAATGGGCCACCTTCGAGAACCGGTCCACCACGGTTAAAACTACCGTGTTGCACTGGGAGGTGGAAGGCCTGTAACGAAATTTAGTGCAATGTGGGACCAAGGTCTTGAAAGGACAGACAGAGGCTGAGGCCCGCCGGGGGCTGATTGGAAGTCTTATTGACAACATAACCTGAGCAGGCCAAAACAAAATTATGAGGCGGCGTTACCCCTTGTAAACATCGCAGACCTTCGATTCGATCTCCCACGTGACGGCCCGATGGAATCAGGAGAGGATTGATGCTCGCAACGATCAAAAATGTGAGACAAAGCATCGGGCTTGATGTTTTTAGAGGACGGATGGTATAAGATAGAAAAATCAAAACTACTGAAAAAAAAAAACACCCACCGAGCCTTCCTAGAGTTCAAGCGTTTTGCGGATCTAATGTTCTCAAGGTTCTTGTGATCGGTCCAGATGACGAGAGGCACCCCCGAGTCTTCCAAACAATGACACCACTCCTCCAACGCCAGCTTGACTGCCAACAGCTCTCTGTTACCAATATCGTAGTTACGTTCTGGAGGTGACAAACAATAGGAATAAAACGCGCAAGGGTGCATCTTGTCGTCCGAGGAAGAGTGCTGGAAAAAGAACCTCAGACGCGTTGACCTCCACCACAAACTGACTCGAGGGGTCACAAGAATGGGAGCCGAAAAAAACGGCTTTTAAGTTGAAAAATGCAACTTCAGCTGCACTAGACCACCTGAACGTTACCCTGGTGGAGGTCAAGGCATTAGGAGGGGCGACCAGTTGGCTTTAATTACGAATGAACCACCGGTAAAAACTGCCAAAGCTTTGAAACCTCTGCAGGGCCTTGCGGGAGTCTGGGGTTGGCCAATCCACCACAGCCAGAATCTTGTCAGTATCCATTCTGTGTATATATAATCCAAATATAAATGAAAGTCAAAAACACAGTTTTAGTACATAGTCATTCACACACAGAGTAGGGGTGGTGTGGCGCAGTGGATAAGACGCATGCCTTTGGTGTGAGAGACCCGGGTTCGAATCCACTGTGCGACACCAATGTGTCCCTGAGCAAGACACTTAACCCCTAGTTGCTCCAGAGGCGTGCGACCTCTGACATATATAGCAATTGTAAGTCGCTTTGGATAAAAGCGTCAGCTAAATGAATAAATGTAAATGTAGTCATACCTGGAAACAAATCCTGTTCAAATAGGATATATGGGCCATTCTACAGAATTGGTTCAAAGTTAGAGTTGGAAACATCTTGAAAAAAAATGGCCTTTTTCCACAAAAAAAAATATGCATACAAATTGTATAATATCCAAGGTAAACATTTCCTAGTAATTGTGCAGTTAATTCTCATACTGTATTTTCAGTATTGGAATATAAGTTTTGGAATATATCCTCTCCCCAAATGTGTCACTAATAAAAAAATATATAATAATTTAATGAGAAGGCTTATATTGACCTAATAAGATTTCTTTACATCTACCTTGTAAATATATTTTTTGCTATTTTATTAAAAAGTGTTCACATGTAAATCAACAACAATTACAGTTTTAACAATATTTCAAGTGTACTATTTCTTTTTTTTTAAAGTATACATTTTTTCATACGTATTTCAAAGTTAAGGATTCATTAGTTTGATATAGCCTACATTGGAATAAACACAATAATAATAAGTTGATGAGTTTATTTTTGACAAAACATACTATATATTTAACATATGAGCAGAAACTGGCTAATAAAAGTTTATTTGATATGGCAATAGTCTATTTTACAGTGAAAACTTTATAATCTATCCAAAACTAGTCAACGAAATGTTGTCTTTCATATTTCGTCTGTAACATAGTAAACAACAGCGCCTCTGTGCCATTCATTCACACACAGACACGCGATTCATTTTTAAACAGGCTTTTTGCGGTTTACAGACACTATTCCATATCGCGATTAGAACAAAGCATTTAAGAATAAAAAACGTACTGTGACACTGTCACACATGACATATGTTTTAACCACTCTATATATTATAATGGTTTTATGTATATAGAGTTTTAAAAGGTTTACATGTTGTCTTAGTCATTTTAGTCCATTTTATTCCTCTTATCTGTTTTGTGTGTATGTCTTTAAATGATTATGGATCTGCCTGTCATGTGAGCAATCACATGACAGGAAACAGGAAATAGCCAGCATAAAGGAAGCAGCATGGCAAACAAACAGGAGTTGCGTTCGAAACCGCATACTCAATGAGTAGGTACTTAAAGGGTTAGTTCACCCAAAAATGAAAATTCTGTCAGTAATTACTCACCCTCATGTTGTTCCAACCATGTAAGTCTTTCGTTCATCTTCGGAACACAAATTAAGATATTTTTGATGAAATCTGACAGAATTTTGACTCCTCCATAGGCTTCCAGTGTGACCGAAACTCACCGGCCCAGAATAGTTATTAAAACATCGTTAAAATAGTCCAAGTAACTACAGTGGCACTACATTAAGTTTATCATGCGACGACAATACTTTTTGTGCGGAAAAACAACAAAAATAACGACTTTATCCAACTATTAGTGTTCCTCAATGTGGGCCTCTGACGAGAGTTCACGGGAGCGCCAGGACGCATGCGCGAGAACTGAGCTTACGGCGTTCTTCTTCTACTACTACTTGTTACTGACTGCTCACTCTTTGGGAGTATTTAAGCTCAGTTCTCGCGCATGCGTCCTGGCATCCACAAGCAAAAGTGGCTTAGGCTACTGCTTTATGTTTTCCTCTTTTTCTTGTTGAATTTAACTCTCGTTTCATCCCTCAGGCCTATAAATAACAAAAAGTGCAGCTTTTAAATGTATTATAATGAATTATTTAAGAAAATATATATTAAGATATTCAACCTTGTAGGTTTTTTTCCTGTGTATAAAATCTCATATTATGTTTGCAAACCAATGATTGATATATATATATACACCTCATAACATCAGTAACTTGACAGCCCTACCTAGAAGATTCTGTTGATTTTATACTCGAAAAAAAGTATCATTCATATTAAAAATTAATATTACCCCAGAATGAATTGCATTGCTATCCCACCCCAAAACATACAATAATAGCAACGATAAATGCTGACCAATACTTAATTATATTACTTTTTACTGAAAATGATATAATTCAATAAAACAAACAAAATGTAATGTATGTCATATGACATAGCTATGCATGAATACACTCTAGATGTGTATATAGTGAACATATCTACATTTTCATTCAAACAATTAATTAAAGCATTAATTAAATAATTATATTTTATTTACTGACAACAATGAGAAATATTAATAAATTAGTAAAAAAAATAATGAAAGTCACCATCACACAATAAACAAATGCATATACAAGTCAACACATGAAGCAAAGCTTTATTCAAACTACAATCATGTATGTAGGCTACAGGCGCTGAACCCCACATCCTTCTTCCATCTCAACACAGCGGTTCCCATTCTGCAGCTTTATTCTGATGAATCAGCTGACCGCCAGACGTGCCTTCGTGCCGGAGGTTGTTGCGTGATGTGTTGTGCTTCACAATCTGAGGCAATAAGGGCAGGTGGAGTGATGGAGGGTCTCGTAAGGGCAGGTGGAGTGATGGAGGGACTCATAAGGGCAGGTGGAGTGATGGAGGGTCTCATAAGGGCTTGAGGAGTGATGGAGGGTCTCATAAGGGCAGGTGGAGTGATGGAGGGTCTCGTAAGGGCAGGTGGAGTGATGGAGGGTCTCGTAAGGGCAGCTGGAGTGATGGAGGGTCTCATAAGGGCAGCTGGAGTGATGGAGGGTCTCGTAAGGGCAGGTGGAGTGATGGAGGGTGATGGAGGGTCTCATAAGGACAGGTGGAGTGATGGAGGGTCACGTAAGAGCAGGTGGAGTGATGGAGGGTCTCATAAGGGCAGCTGGAGTGATGGAGGGTCTCGTAAGGGCAAGTGGAGTGATGGAGGGTCTCATAAGGGCAGGTGGAGTGATGGAGGGTACCGTAAAGGCAGGTGGAGTGATGGAGGGTCTCGTAAGGGCAGGTGGAGTGATGGAGGGTCTCGTAAGGGCAGGTGGAGTGATGGAGGGTCTCATAAGGGCTGGTAGAGTGATGGAGGGTCTCATAAGGGCTGGTGGAGTGATGGAGGGTCTCATAAGGGCTGGTGGAGTGATGGAGGGTCTCATAAGGGCAGGTGGAGTGATGGAGGGTCTCGTAAGGGCAAGTGGAGTGATGGAGGGTCTCGTAAGGGCAGGTGGAGTGATGGAGGGTCTCGTAAGGGCAGGTGGAGTGATGGAGGGTCTCATAAGGGCGGGTGGAGTGATGGAGGGTCTCGTAAGGGCAGCTGGAGTGATGGAGGGTCTCATAAGGGCAGCTGGAGTGATGGAGGGTGATGGAGGGTCTCATAAGGACAGGTGGAGTGATGGAGGGTCACGTAAGAGCAGGTGGAGTGATGGAGGGTCTTATAAGGGCAGCTGGAGTGATGGAGGGTCTTGTAAGGGCAAGTGGAGTGATGGAGAGTCTCATAAGGGCAGGTGGAGTGATGGAGGGTACCGTAAAGGCAGGTGGAGTGATGGAGGGTCTCGTAAGGGCAGGTGGAGTGATGGAGGGTCTCGTAAGGGCAGGTGGAGTGATGGAGGGTCTCATAAGGGCTGGTAGAGTGATGGAGGGTCTCATAAGGGCTGGTGGAGTGATGGAGGGTCTCATAAGGGCAAGTGGAGTGATGGAGGGTCTCATAAGGGCAGGTGGAGTGATGGAGGGTCTCGTAAGGGCAGGTGGAGTGATGGAGGGTCTCATAAGGGCTGGTAGAGTGATGGAGGGTCTCATAAGGGCTGGTGGAGTGATGGAGGGTCTCATAAGGGCATGAGGAGTGATGGAGGGTCTCATAAGGGCAGGTGGAGTGATGGGTCTCGTCCATGGCACCATCTCCAGGATTCAGCTCTGGGCTCCTCATCCTCAGTGCTCACACCAATCTGCTGACATTTCAGATCCTACAAAAATGCACAAACATAACACAAAAGCAGTCATTTCAACCGCACAATGTCATTTGATTTCAGTATTATTTAGAAGACAAAAACGCTTTTTTCACAAATGCCGCCATCATCTTTCCTTGCAGGTCCTCCACCACAAAAGATCTGCAGCAAATGCACAGAAATCAAGAATCCGAAAAGTGCTGTAATTCAGTAAAGGAAATCGAGGATCGATTGCTCCTGTCTACTCTGCTGCTTGCTCCTGTCTACCTGTCTACCCTGCTGCTGCTGCGTTGCATTAGTTTGCGTCTGTAAGCTTCGTATCTTCCTGTTTTAATCATTATTTACTATCATTCCTTGTTATTTATACTGCTAAATATAACTTAATCAACATCACACATTAACCTGACATCGCTAGCTTCAATCTAGCACAACACGCTAGTAATTCGCTAGCCTGTTAGCGTGCCATCCGTGCGCTCTTTATTTATTTATTTATTCTCTAGCGCGCTCGCGTCTTCCGTGCGCTCTTTATTTTATTTATTTATTCATTCTCTAGCGCGCTCGCGTCTTCTGTGCGCTCTTTATTTATTTTTCAGTTCATCAAAAACCTGTGGTGAGTATCAGTCAACAAACACGGTGAGTCATGTCATCTCCTCTTATTGTCACCTGCACCTCATGTAACATGTATAGCATAGCCTTCTCTGCCAGCACAGGTTTTGCATGTGATAAATGCAGGGAGATAGTTAGGCTGGCGGAGAAGATTTCAGAACTAGAAACACGCATCCAAACTTTAATTGAGGTTAACCCTCTGGGGTCTGAGGTGTTTTCTGGGTTCTGGAGATGGAGGGTCTCGTAAGGGCAGGTGGAGTGATGGAGGGTCTCGTAAGGGCAGGTGGAGTGATGGAGGGTCTCATAAGGGCGGGTGGAGTGATGGAGGGTCTCGTAAGGGCAGCTGGAGTGATGGAGGGTCTCATAAGGGCAGCTGGAGTGATGGAGGGTGATGGAGGGTCTCATAAGGACAGGTGGAGTGATGGAGGGTCACGTAAGAGCAGGTGGAGTGATGGAGGGTCTTATAAGGGCAGCTGGAGTGATGGAGGGTCTTGTAAGGGCAAGTGGAGTGATGGAGAGTCTCATAAGGGCAGGTGGAGTGATGGAGGGTACCGTAAAGGCAGGTGGAGTGATGGAGGGTCTCGTAAGGGCAGGTGGAGTGATGGAGGGTCTCGTAAGGGCAGGTGGAGTGATGGAGGGTCTCATAAGGGCTGGTAGAGTGATGGAGGGTCTCATAAGGGCTGGTGGAGTGATGGAGGGTCTCATAAGGGCAAGTGGAGTGATGGAGGGTCTCATAAGGGCAGGTGGAGTGATGGAGGGTCTCGTAAGGGCAGGTGGAGTGATGGAGGGTCTCATAAGGGCTGGTAGAGTGATGGAGGGTCTCATAAGGGCTGGTGGAGTGATGGAGGGTCTCATAAGGGCATGAGGAGTGATGGAGGGTCTCATAAGGGCAGGTGGAGTGATGGGTCTCGTCCATGGCACCATCTCCAGGATTCAGCTCTGGGCTCCTCATCCTCAGTGCTCACACCAATCTGCTGACATTTCAGATCCTACAAAAATGCACAAACATAACACAAAAGCAGTCATTTCAACCGCACAATGTCATTTGATTTCAGTATTATTTAGAAGACAAAAACGCTTTTTTCACAAATGCCGCCATCATCTTTCCTTGCAGGTCCTCCACCACAAAAGATCTGCAGCAAATGCACAGAAATCAAGAATCCGAAAAGTGCTGTAATTCAGTAAAGGAAATCGAGGATCGATTGCTCCTGTCTACTCTGCTGCTTGCTCCTGTCTACCTGTCTACCCTGCTGCTGCTGCGTTGCATTAGTTTGCGTCTGTAAGCTTCGTATCTTCCTGTTTTAATCATTATTTACTATCATTCCTTGTTATTTATACTGCTAAATATAACTTAATCAACATCACACATTAACCTGACATCGCTAGCTTCAATCTAGCACAACACGCTAGTAATTCGCTAGCCTGTTAGCGTGCCATCCGTGCGCTCTTTATTTATTTATTTATTCTCTAGCGCGCTCGCGTCTTCCGTGCGCTCTTTATTTTATTTATTTATTCATTCTCTAGCGCGCTCGCGTCTTCTGTGCGCTCTTTATTTATTTTTCAGTTCATCAAAAACCTGTGGTGAGTATCAGTCAACAAACACGGTGAGTCATGTCATCTCCTCTTATTGTCACCTGCACCTCATGTAACATGTATAGCATAGCCTTCTCTGCCAGCACAGGTTTTGCATGTGATAAATGCAGGGAGATAGTTAGGCTGGCGGAGAAGATTTCAGAACTAGAAACACGCATCCAAACTTTAATTGAGGTTAACCCTCTGGGGTCTGAGGTGTTTTCTGGGTTCTGGAGGTGTTCTGGCATGCTCTGACATTTGTGCTTATTTCTGTTACTTGTGACATTTTCATGGCTAAAGTCTGATTACACTGTATTTAGCACAAACTCTGCTACAATAATATGTCAGCAGCATGTGTGTAAAAGTTTGTAGTTTTGAGATAATGACGTTTATGCGTGGTTTGTGAAAATACAAAAAACAATTGTCACAGAAATAAGGCCATGAAACCCATACTGATTATTTCTTCACAAGACTTTTGAAAATTGTATGACGTAGCCTAGAATATTTGCTCCAAAACTATGTGAAAATCACCCTGACTGCTCATTCAGATAAGACAATATATTGATTTAAAAACTGTAAGACGTGTTTTGTGTGAGAAAGCTTTAAGCGAAGAGGCGGATCACCTCATTAATATGTAAGCTTTTCACACCTGAGAAAGACAAAGACACTCCCTAATGGCCCTATTAGGAGCTATCAGGCCCTATCATTCTGAGCAACCTTGCACAAAGAATGAAGAGATTAAAAAAAGAATGGCTTTTTGACTGTTTGGATTTATTTACAACACAACATAATCCAAAGATACACAACAAATGACAAAAAAGCACATTATTGAAAACAATAATTCAAAGACAGAGACCTTTGTGCCATTCCTAAAAACATTGTACATACCTTTAATTTCCAAGGTGTTTGATTTTCACTTTACCATGTTCATGTACAGAGACTCATGAGAATGTTATAGATCTGCTTATTTTTCAACCCTATTAGAAGAAAATAAACAAAACCCTAGGTATTTATTTGAAACAGTGGCTAAACTAACGAAAAAGAAAGCTTCAACCCCAGTTTCCAAGCAGCACAGCAGTAATGACTTTATGAACTTTGTAGCGACTGGGCTATTTGAATCATTCGTTCGTGTGATTCTGAATTAACAAATTCGGACTCTCTGTGTTTTCTAAGCACATTCCTGCCCAAAACGTTCTTTGCTAAGCTTACCAAAGCTTGTAACCTCGTGACTTCAAAATTACAAATCATACGCCAGGCTCCAGAGAGACTGGAACAAATGGACTTTTCTGACACTTATGGCATCTCAGAGATACTCCAGAAACCTGAAACCAACATTCTTCTTCCCTGTGGGGAGCTTCAAAAGGACCCACAGAGAGATAACGAAAACTTTCTATGTGACATACACACACATACACACACACACACACACACAAAACATCCTTTGGGGTGCAACTTCATATAGAAATATGGCTCTTGAATGTATACCTTCCGATATGTATGTGTGATTAGTTTTGCTTTATAATAGAGGTGTGGTTTTGAAATGTATTCTTTAATCAATAGTGTTTTAGTTAGAGAATGTTCACCAACATTCTCTGGCAATTGCCTTCCAACTTTGTTTTATTGCCTAATGGAATGTCAAGCAACAGAGATTTTAGGAGTGGAGCAGAATTAAAGTGTTAATCTTTACTCCTACTTAAATCCTACATTTTCTATATGTATAACCACTAAAGAAATGTAAACATGGATGTAATTTCCAATCTCATAATTTTTCTTTTACGTGGTGTAGTTTGTGTATTCTGGTAAAATTTGGTAATAAGGTTAGACAAATCAGGTGTGTACCGTCTTTAGTTCCTTAAGCTTCATCTCCATTTGTAGCCTAGTGTACAACACATTTTGGGTAAACCTTATGTCTAGCCATGTTACGAACTTTAAAATGTTTGTAATTATGCATATCTTATGTAACTTGGTGTTCCTACAATCTTCCTATGACAAGTTTCATATCTCTGTAATCCTCGCAATCTAACAGAGTCGAATTTCGATAGCAGAATGCAGTAATGTACATTGTTTGACACATTTCATATTTCTGGAGCCGAAAGGCTCAAGTCAAACATCACTGTAATTCGAGCCAAAAGGCTGTTCCAAAGAAACAAAGGAATCTTCCCGCTCGAAAAATCTCGACAGATGATTTGCCCTTCCCGTAAAATGGGGCGGGGACGGGATTCCCTCAAAAGACGGAACTTGCCTGTTTCTCACTCTCTCTCCCCTTCGGAAAACTCTCTCATGCACTTGTCCGAACCCACTTCTTCAGAAGACCCATGGCTCCCTTTTAGGGAGCATTCTCCATTCTCCGTTTCTCTTTCAATTTCCTTTAAGTCTTTTCTTTATTTTCGTATTCGGACTCAGCGAAGCAAACGCAGCAAGCAACTTCAACTCAAAGAAAAAGACTCTTTTGAAAATCCCGCTACCGCGCTCACCGGAAGAGACGAGAGCGCAAGCCCTGCAGAAACACACGCGCGCTCCTCTTCCTTAAAGACGTGCACGAGCACTGCGTCTGAGAGAATTCCTGGCTCCATGGCTCCTTAAGGAGTCCTCATCTCCGTTTTATTTTCTTTACTAAGTTTTATTTTCATATTCGCCTCTCCACAAAGGGAGATGAACTCTGAATCATGTTTCTGGCAACTTCACGTTCGGTGAACCTTTAAACTTCGCGCGAGTCTGCTCGCCCCAAAGACACGAGGAAACACGCCCCTCTCTAAAAAGAGCTCTTCTTCAGCAAATACAAAGAGAACCATACGCAAGTAATGATTTTTGATTTGATTGATGTGATTTCTTGTTGTGTCTCTCAAAAGGTTACTGTCTGTGATTTTGCCTAACTGTGATCTTTCTGTGATCGCACATGTTAGTTTCACTTTCTCTCATCTCTCCCATTTTCCGGTCTCATTGTCCGATCTCTTTCATCCTCTCCCTCATTTTCGTTATTTGTTTAGTCTTGTATTTTGTTTACGTGTCCTGTACATACATATTTACTCGTGTAAATTGTAGTATTTTGTATTTCTTAGTTCAATGTATTAGTCCAATTATTAAAATTCTATATATACTTGATTGATCCTGTCTATAATTCTCACATTACGAGTCCCTGAAATGTTTGATCTAGCTACAGGCTTTACAATTTGATTATGGTTTAGTAACCTAAACTTTATAAGGACAAAAAGAATGGTTTCATGGCCAGAAGCTATTCCTTTTTGAAATTATAAGAAGTGATAACTTTATTGAGAAGGTTAGTAAGTTAATCTTATGGTCGTTTGCGGGACAAACAACTGTTCGATAATTACATTAATTTTCCATTAAGGGTTATCTCATAATCGATCTGAAATAGGATTATTGATATATGAATGATGAATTATAATTCGTTGTGATTGATTATTCATATATACAAATCGATCTATTTTCAACTTCGAATAAATTAACCCTCTGGGGTCTGTGTTGTTTTTGGGGCCCTTGAGATGTTCTGACATGCCCTGACATTTGTGCTTTTTTCAGTTGCTTATAAACATATTAATGGCAAAGGTGTAAATTCACTCTATATAGCACAAACAGGACTTCCATAATATGTGAGCCACATGTATGTACATGTTTATCATTTTTGAGAGAATAATGTTTATGCATGGTTATCGAAAAAACTAAAAATTAAAGTTCCTGAAATAAGGCCACAAAACACATACTAAATATGTGGCAATAAGACTTTTGACTAATGGATTTCATCGCCTAGTGTTTTTTCTTCAAAATGATATGAAAATCATCCTGCCTAATCATTCACAAAAAAACGATACATTGATTTTAGTTTTGTGAAACACTTTTAGTTTGGAAAGCCAATATGCGGATGGGGCGTAAACGCTCCAACAGCATCATGCATATTTAGTAGTTCACACCTGGTGAGACTACGTCCCTGCATACTTAATGAGCCATTCATTCAGGTGTGTCACCTATAGCTAACTTAAATATACAAGCTTCATAAAAATGATCATTCTAGGAGAAAATTTCAGATGGCATTTAGAGGCTTTTGCATCTGAACTCTTCATATATACACACACACATATATATATGCATGCACATACATACTTTATAATCTTTTCAAAACTAGTCAACGTCTTTCAAAACTAAAGTATACATTTTATCATACGTATTTCAAAGTAAAGGATTCATTAGTTAGTTGATGACTTTATTTTTGACAAAACACATACAGTATATATTCCTCATCTCAGTATAGCAATAGAGTTTGCTAAAAGCTGTTCATTCAATACAGCAGTATTTGAAAATCGATCATATTTTGTAAAATTACATTTATATTTGCATTTATGTCAAAACCTAGACACTTTTAAACATCAAAAGGACATTTATTAATATGTATTCGTGTCAAAATGACAAATAAACAGATTTTCCTATTCAATTTTGCATGGAAACGCTTCCAAGACGCTTGCGTGTCGCGTGAAAAATAGGCGTCGGTTCTATTTCTAGAATGCACGCGTTTTCCACGCGGCTCGTGCCGCGCCTGAGACGCGCGTCTCACACAGGCAGTATGCAAACTCTAAACTGTTAACATGGATGGGAGCCGAAATAAAAACGGACACGCCACGCAGCTGAGACGCTTACGCCATGCATCCAGTGTTTCACCGGCCTTATCCAGCGGATGTGGGCGTTTCACAGGTTTGTATGGATCGCCTCACATTTGCGTTTGAATAGCGCGGTCTCCGTAGGCGGAGTCACATTAAAACTTAATTAGCTGAGATGAGAACGACTGACATCTCTCTCTTTACATACATATTATATAAACTGTGAATATTTGTTTTTTATAAAAATTACTTCATTTGAAAGAAGAGAATTCAAGCTTCATGCCTGTGTGACTGTATGCCTGTTTAACTGAGTATTCGCTGAGTTACAGTTCATTTTCGGACGCGTTTCAGAATTGACTTCACTGACGGAGAGTAGGCAGAACTCGCATCATGTTTATTTTTCTTTATTTGGCGAAAAGCACAACACTTTGTTTTTATTATGAGCATACACAAAAAAAATACACACTAAACAGGATCGATTGATGTATAACACAAGCATATAAGATACAAATTAATATTTTTTTAATATATTTTTTTTGCACTCATACGGAAAAAAACGAGCCTATCGCGCCGGCGCGATAGCCGACCTCAGGGGGTTAATGTAACTGTAATATGCAAAATATTAATCATATTCATGATTAATTATTAAAATTCCCTATAGATCATTTGAGCTAAATGTTAAATGTACTAATGCCAGTGCGGTTACAACTTCTTTACTAACAAGATTGATAATATCAGGGAGAAAATTATAACTATGCAACCGTCTACTACAGTATCACATCAGTGCATTGTAGTCTCCTTGAGGAAAAATTTGATTCATTCGTTGCTATAGGAGAGGAAGAATTTACTAAATTCGTTAAATCATCTAAATCAACAACATGTATGTTAGACCCTATACCGACTAAGCTACTGAAAGAGATACTTCCAGAGGTCATAGATCCTCTTCTTAATATCATTAATTCATCTTTGTCACTAGGATATGTACCGAAAACTTTTAAGCTGGCTACCTGCAACTTGATTCTACAGAATTAGTCAATTACAGGCCGATCTCGAATCTACCTTTTCTGTCAAAGATACTACAAAAGGCAGTATCTTCACAACTATGTTCCTTTTTAGAAAGAAATGATATCTGCGAGGATTTCCAGTCAGGATTTAGACCGTACCATAGTACTGAGACAGCTCTCATTAGAGTCAGAAAATGATTTGCTCCTATCATCCGATCGTGGTTGTATCTCTCTATTAGTGTTACTCGATCTTAGTGCTGCATTTGACACTATTGACCACAACATTCTTTTAAATAGACTCGAAAACTATGTTGGGATTAGTGGAATTGCACTAGCATGGTTTAAATCATACTTATCTGACCGTTATCAGTTTGTAGCAGTAAATGAAGAGATGTCTTATCGATCACAAGTTCAGTATGGCGTACCACAAGGCTCAGTACTAGGACCGCTGCTGTTCACTCTGTACATGCTACCCTTAGGAGATATCATTAGGAAGCATGGAATCAATTTTCACTGTTATGCTGATGATACTCAGCTCTATATTTCTTCACGCCCAGACGAAACTTACCAATTCACAAAATTAACGGAATGCATAGCTGAAAAAATTGGATGACTAGTAATTTCCTACTACTAAATTCTGAAAAAACAGAGATTCTAATTATTGGACAAAAAACTTCCTCACGTAATAATCTAGAATACTGTCATACACTTGACGGCTGCTCTGTTAAGTCTTCGTCGTCGGTTAGGAACCTGGGTGTGCTCTTTGATACCAATCTTTCATTTGAAAGTCACGTGTCTAGTATCTGTAAAACCGCATTTTTCCATCTTAAAAATATATCTAAATTACGCCATATGCTCTCATTGACAAATGCGGAACAAGTAGTTCATGTGTTCATGACCTCAAGGCTAGATTATTGTAATGCTCTACTGGGTGGTTGCCCTGCACGCTTAATAAACAAATTACAGCTGGTCCAAAACGCAGCAGCTCGAGTTCTTACCAGAACCAGGAAGTATGACCATATTAGCCCGGTTCTGTCAACACTGCACTGGCTGCCTATTAAACATCGTATAAATTTAAAAATATTGCTGATTACTTACAAAGCACTAGGCTAAATGGTTTAGCTCCGCAGTACTTGAGCGAGCTCTTAACGCATTATAGTCCTTCACGTCTATTGTGATCTCAAAATTCCGGCCAGTTGATAATACCTAGAACACATGTGTCAAACTCAAGGCCCGCGGGCCTAATCCGGCCCGCCACATTATTTTATATGGCCCGCGAGAGCATATGGGTGTCTTAAAATTAGGGATGCAACGAAATTTAGGCTGCCAAAATATTTTGGCCGAAAATAACATTTTCGTTTTTTGGCCGAAAGATACTAAAAAGCCGCCGCGCCCCTACGCGTTCGGCGATGGTTTGACTCTGGCTCAGCGTGTTTTATGACTTTGTGTGCGAGTCCGCTTCCGAAGATGCATAACTTCAAAGCGCGTTCTGTGTGTGCGCGCTGTGCTCTCCGCTCCGTGTTCACAGCGCGTTCTGCTCAATGTCCCGCAAGCAACCTCCGTGTGTGTGTGTGTGTGTGTGTCTGTGTTTGAGTTGCGAGCTCTGCTCACGCTCACCGGAAAGGCAAAGTCCGCTGAAAAAAACGTGCCGACATGAAATTTCTTTGGACTTGTTTCTTTTTGCAATAGCACTACTGTGCTGTAACATGGTGTGTATAGCCGTGCTGGGCAACACTGGTAAAATTACACGAATCACGATCCTCTCGTTCACTGGTCCTCTCCCTGCTCTGCTCATGCTCTGATAAAAATAGCTTTGTAGGACTATACTTTATTTTGACAATTGGTCTAAAAATAAATCTGTTAAATCTGATTCTGCTGCATAGAACTGATTGAAGAATAATATATTGATATTTTATATTATTTTAATATAGGTACCAGTATTAGCCTTTTCACCATTTGTATCACTCCGCTTGTCTGTGTTTGCGCCACTTGCATCATTAAGCCAGTAGGTGGCGACAAGTGACTGTTTTTATGAGTGAACAATTGAACTTTAAGCTGATTAGTGCCAAAAACATTGATTAACTCAGGAAAGAAACAAGTTGCTGAAACCAATCTTTAATGCTAATATAAATTGCTCATTTGCCTCTGGACACACAAAGATTGCACTGGTTTTTGATTGAAATGTAACATCTATGCAAAATAATCCTTGAAAGATTTCTCATTTAAGGCCGTTCCTGTTTGGAATATGTGATTGTATATTGTCAACAATAAGCAGAAACATTCTGCATTTCCATTTTGTAGTGTGGATAATTCATTGCAACATTTATCCTCATTCTCATTTTTAAGAATCTGTTATCTTGACAAATAATTTATGCTACTGCCCACTGACATGCTTTTAAAGCTATTGTTATCCAAAATTTTTGGCCTTTAAACACCTTAAAATGCACATATGTAAGTCCGAGAAATCCAAATTTTATCGGGGGAGCATGTCCCCGATCCCCCTATACCTCACATTTGAATACGCATGACTGTGTGGTAATGTGTGCTGGTGTGGCTATAGTGCCAAGGCTGAATTTTTGAGCCAGTCTGCCCCCCTGCATATATACAATATACATTATTCTCTGTATCAAATCATTATTACCCTGCTCCTGATGTTTCGGGCTCATCCCCTGATGTTTTTAAAACCCAGAAACACCCCTGCAAATGCATATACTATATTTGTAACTTAAAGAAGTAATAATCAAATAAAGAATTAAAAAAATTTAAAAATGTAAAAGTCTTACAGTTACAACCGGCCCTTTGAGGGCAGCCATAATGCTGAAGTGGCCCTCAATGAAAATGAGTTTGACACCCCTGACCTAGAATATCAAAATTGACTGTGGCGGTAGATCCTTCTCCTATTTAGCACCAAAACTCTGGAACAGTCTTCCTAACATTGTCCGGGAAGCAAACACACTCTGTCAGTTCAAAGCTAGACTAAAGACACATCTCTTTGACCTAGCATTCACATAACACATTATAGACTTCTATAATTCCATATTAGGCTGCATAGATTAGGCCAGCCGGAACCGGGAACACTTCCCATGAATCCTGATGTACTCGTTACATCATAAGAAGAATGGCGTCTATGTTAATATTAGTCTCTCTGCTTATACCGAGTTTTGAGACATTCAGATGGTAGAGTCAGAATTTGGCGTAAACAGAATGAGAACATGGATCCATCATGCCTTGTTACCACTAAGCAGGCTGGTGGTGGTGGTGTAATGGTGTGGGGGATGTTTTCTTGGCACACTTTAGGTCCCTTAGTGTCAATTGGACATCGTTTAAATGCCACGGCCTACCTGAGCATTGTTTCTGACCATGTCCATCCCTTTATGACCACCATGTACCCATCCTCTGATGGCTACTTCCAGCAGGATAATGCACCATGTCACAAAGCTCGAATCATTTCAAATTGGTTTCTTGAACATGACAGTGACTTCACTGTACTAAAATGGCCCCCACAGTCACCAGATCTCAACCCAATAGAGCATCTTTGGGATGTGGTGGAACGGGAGCTTCGTGCCCTGGATGTGCATCCCACAAATCTCCATCAACTGCAAGATGCTATCCTATCAATATGGGCCAACATTTCTAAAGAATGCTTTCAGCACCTTGTTGAATCAATGCCACGTAGAATTAAGGCAGTTCTGAAGGCGAAAGGGGGTCAAACACAGTATTAGTATGGTGTTCCTAATAATCCTTTAGGTGAGTGTATGAGCTCAACACTACATTTACATGTTGAGGTTGTTTTAGCTTTTTATCCAACATAAATGTTCCTCAATTTATCAACTACTAATGGACAAATAAAATAGATAACTTTTGTTTAGTTACTTTATAGATTTGTTCTACATAATAGCACACATACATCACTCAGACGTCTATTTCATGTTGTGATGTGCTCTTCTGCAATACTTACTGAAGATTTTCCTGTCAGATGTAAATAGACATTTAAAATAAGCGCCTTTAAGATGTATATGGTTTATGTAAATCCACTTTAGAGACGTAACTTACGTGTCCTTACTGGAGCTCCCCTGTTAGCTAATGTTATACATAATAAAACGTGTTCCCTTTCGAGGGAACTCGAACTGCGTCGAATGACACTTTGGGGGAACGCCCCTCAGTGTAGCGCCTCTGAAGTATGAATGAAACTAAGCCAATCCTGATTGGTGTTGCGTCATGACGTAATGTGTGACGGCATATGCGGAAGCTACAAAAGGACGCCGGCACACAACAGAGATAGCTTTCTGTTCTTCAGCAAAGCGCTCTCTGTCATTTGTCTGTCCTATTTAGTGTTGTATTGTCTATCAGTCACAAGCATATATATCAATGGCGAGCACAAGCAGTTACACGAGGTGTGTGCATCCCTGCCCACGTTACATCACGGGTGGTGACACACACAGAATGTGTGTACACTGTTTGGGAGCGCAGCACGCGCGGGCAGCTCTCGAGGGGGCTGCTTGCGAGGATTGCGAAAGATTACCAATCCGTGTGCTGCGCTCCCGCCTGGCCATTTTCAATGAGGATGGCCAGGCTCGCGAGCCCCGTGGTGCGGGACCCGCGTCCGCTGAGGCGGCGCGGCAACGCTCTTCATGGGGCTCACAGATGGATCTGGCGGGGGACGCTCTCGTGATTCATCCGCCAGTTCCGATGCTCTCCCACCTCACGCGGAAGCCCGCCCCGCGGCTTCTTCCGCACGAGTGGAGAGCCCGATGCTTGAGCTGTCTGCTTCCGAGGAAGTAGACGCGCTCAGCATCGAAGGCGGGGATTTTGGGGATGACTCGCCACCCCATGTCCCCGCATATGAGGAGCTGGTGGAAGTTGTCTCTCGTGCAGTGGCCCGTCTTAATATCAGTTGGCCACATGAGAGGCAGGAAACGCTTATTAAAAGCAAGTTGGACAAGCGTTTCCTGCAGCACAGAGAGCAACCTCGCCATCGGGGTTTACCGTTCTTTCCCGATTTGCGTAATGAGTTGTGTAAATCGTGGAAAAATCCACACTCATCTCGCGTGTCCAACCCCCCTGTTTTGAATTACAGTAACATCTTGGCGCGAGAGAACGGTTATGGGATGATGGCTCGGGTGGAACAGCCGCTTGCCACCTATTTAGCCCCCGAGTCTGCATCATCCCTAAAAACCCCGGTGCTGCCCACTAAACCGTACCGTGATACATCTACGTTAGTGGGCAGGGCTTATATGGCTGCGGGTCGGGCTGGTGCTAATCTGCATACAATGGCAGTACTACAAGCGTACCAGGCCGACCTTCTTAAGGATATTGATGAGGGCGAGGGTCCAACTCCGGAAGATATGGCGGAGTTGAGGAAGGCTGCAGATTTGTCTCTCCGAGTCACCAAGGAAACGGCCCGTGCTATCGGCCGTTCCATGGCGGCAATGGTGGTCTCGGAGAGACACCTATAGTTAAATCTGTCGGGCATCAGGGAGAAAGACAGGGCTTTCCTCCTTGATGCCCCGATTTCGCCTTCTGGCCTGTTCGGCGACTCCGTTAATATCGTCATCGACAGGTTTCAGGAGGCGAAGAAACAATCTGCAGATTTCAGGCAATATCTCCCTCGCCGCTCCAAGCCTAAGAAGCCTGCCCCCAGTGGGCAGCCGCAGCCATCCACCAGCTCCTCCGCCTACAGACAGGCACAAAAAGAGAGCGTCGCTTCTAGAGCCCCCCCTCAAACAGCCTGGGGGCATAGACGTGAGGGCCGTCCTGCAGGCGAAAAAGGCTTCGACAAAGAGGTCCTAGCCAGCCTAGGTCCTCTGCGGGCGGCCCCACCCGTGGGGGAGCGATCGAGGTCGCCTCCTCCGCGGAGCCCGCAGGAAATCGATGTCGACTTCCCGCCGTCAAGTGCGCTTCGGGACGCATCGGTTTCCAGCGAACGTGCCCTGCACTGTCCGCCCCACAGGCTTGCGGCCAGGCAGCATTCGCGTCCGCACATCAAGAATCGTTTTCGGTCGAACCCTGCCAGAGATCCGCTTCAGGGGGCCAAGAACGAATCCCGATTAATACCCGAAGCCAGCCTCGAGAGCCAGCTGGTTCCCTTAGTAGAGTATTTCGATGCATGGAAAAGTCTCACGAATATTTCTCCTTTGGCTCTGCGCACCATTCAAAAGGGGTACAGACTACAGTTTGGTTCCCACCCACCAAAGTTCAATGGGGTGGTCTGGACTGTAGTCGACTTAGAGCAGAGTCGGGTATTGGAACAAGAAGTAAACTCCCTGCTGGTAAAGGAGGCTATAGAACGTATTCCTCCTCCAGACAGGGAGTCCGGGTTTTACAGCCGCTACTTCATAGTTCCCAAGAAGGATGGGGGGTTGCGTCCGATAATAGACCTCAGGCAATTGAATCGGTCTCTGAGGAGATTCAGGTTCAAGATGCTCACTATTCCCATTATCGTGAGCCAAATTCAATCCGAGGATTGGTTTGTCACGATAGATCTGAAGGACGCATACTTCCACATTTCCATCCTTCCATCTCACAGGAGGTTCCTGAGGTTCGCTTTTGGGGGTGAAGCGTACCAATATCGGGTTCTTCCGTTCGGCCTAGCTCTCTCCCCTCGCACATTTACAAAATGTATGGACGTAGCTCTAGCACCGCTGAGGCTTCAGGGTATCAGGGTCCTCAATTATATCGACGACTGGCTGATCCTGGCCCAGTCACAAGAGCTGGCAGTTCGGCATCGAGATGTCGTCCTTGCCCACATCCAGAGCCTGGGGTTGAGACTCAACACGAAAAAGAGCGTGTTGGCACCAGCCCAGAAAACCACGTTCCTGAGAGTGGTGTGGGATTCGGTCACGATGCAGGCACAATTGTCTCCTGCACGGATCGAATCCATCCTGGCCACGGTGACCAGGATAAAGCTAGGCCAGGCCATCACTGTAAAACTTTTTCAGAGAGTGTTAGGTCTCATGGCAGCAGCATCCAACATCATTCCATTCGGTCTCCTGCACATGAGGCCCCTGCAGTGGTGGTTGAAAACCAAGGGGTTCTCCCCGAGGGGAAACCCATTTCGCATGATCAGGGTTACGCGCAGATGCCTTCGTTCCCTATCTACTGTATGTGGAAGAAAGCTTGGTTTCTGTCCCAAGGTCCCGTGCTGGGAGCGTCATGTCACCGGAAAGCCGTCTCGACAGACGCCTCTCTCACGGGCTGGGGCGCCGTCATGGACGGCCGCTTTATGAGAGGTCTATGGCAGGACCATCATTCCTCCTGGCATATAAACTGCCTGGAAATGTTGGCGGTGTTCCGAGCTCTGGGGAGCTTCCTGCCGGACCTCAAGGGTCATCACGTCCTTGTGAGGATGGACAATATGTCGGTGGTGGCCTATATAAACCATCAAGGGGGTCTGAGGTCTCGCCCTCTATGCAGACTGGCGCATCAGATCCTCCTGTGGTCCCAGGGGAAATTGTTGTCTCTCAAAGCAACATACATCCCAGGGAATCAGAATCAGGGAGCAGACATCCTGTCGAGGCAGGGGCTGAGGCCCGGGGAATGGCGACTCCATCCCGAGGTGGTGGAGTCAATATGTCAGAGGTTCGGCCCAGTGGAAGTGGATCTATTCGCGTCTCGAGAGACGACTCACTGTCCACTGTGGTTCTCCCTCACACATCCAGCCCCGCTGGGGTTGGATGCCATGGTACAGACGTGGCCGAGGCTGCGTCTGTATGCATTTCCCCCGATCGCTCTGCTCCCGGGAATTCTAGAGAGGGTTCGTCGCGACGGGATCAGTCTATTATTGGTAGCCCCATTGTGGCCTGCCTGAGTATGGTTCTCAGACATAATATTACTCCTGGACGGCCCTCCATGGGAACTTCCCATCAGGAGGGACCTGCTGACTCAGGCAGAGGGCTCAATATTTCACCCTCGGCCCGAACTATCGAAACTGTGGGTCTGGCCCCTGAGGGGGCACAGTACCGAGAGGCCGGCCTGTCAGCAGGAGTAGTGGAGACCATACTCAGCTCTAGAGCTCCCTCCACGAGGAAATTGTACGGCCTCAAATGGAATGTTTTCACCGTATGGTGCAGAGAGCGTGAGGTGGACCCATTTAACTGCCCAGTGGCTTCAGTGCTGGAGTTCCTCCAAGATCGCTTCTCGGCTGGTCTTACCCCGGATGAGACCTGCGGCTCGTACCAGGGTTCCCACCTGGGACCTGGCGGTGGTTCTCGAAGGGTTGGTTGAGGCCCCCTTCGAACCACTGGAGTCGACTGAGGCCAAGAACCTTTCCCTAAAGCTGTTTTTTTTTGTTGGCCATTACTTCTCTGAGGAGGATAGGAGATCTCCAGGCGCTCTCTTTATCTAACGGGTTCTACATCTAACATCAAAGCCATTCTACATCCGGGCTATTTGCCCAAGGTGCCATCTAATGTGGCACGGCCTACGGTTCTGCAGGCTTTTCATCCTCCACCTCACGTGACGGCGGATGAGGAGAGACTTCACCTGCTCTGCCCTGTCAGAGCTCTCAAAATATATATCCAGAGGTCTTCCTCATGGCAGAAGTCAGACCAGTTGTTAGTGAGTTTCGGGTCGCCCAAGAAAGGGCTTCCTGCTTCTAAACAGACCATTAGCAACTGGATTGTCCATGCTATATCTATGGCCTACCAGGTGCGCAATTTGCCTTCACCTCTGGCCGTGAGGGCTCACTCTACCAGAGGCATGGCGTCCTCTAGAGCCCTCCTCTTAGGGGCCCCGATCCAAGAAGTCTGCGATGCAGCAGGATGGGCCACCCCTCACACTTTTATTAGATTTTACAGCCTGGACATTACATGGACACCTGGCACCCTTGTGCTCTCGTCCTAAGTGTGCCTGTGCGCAGCTTCACACTAGGACAGGCAGGGCTCGTTGTGGCATAGTGGGTACTCGTTCCCCCAAAGTGTCATTCGACGCAGTTCGAGTTCCCTCGAAAGGGAACGTCTCGGGTTACGACTGTAACCCTTGTTCCCTGAGAAAGGGAACGAGAACTGCGTCCCTTCGCCACGCCTCCCCCTGCCTGGGAGCGCTTGCTTCATCACAGAAGCTATCTCTGTTGTGTGCCGGCGTCCTTTTGTAGCTTCCGCATATGCCGTCACACATTACGTCATGACGCAACACCAGTCAGGATTGGCTTAGTTTCATTCATACTTCAGAGGCGCTACGCTGAGGGGCGTTCCCCCAAAGTGTCATTCGACGCAGTTCTCGTTCCCTTTCTCAGGGAACAATGGTTACAGTCGTAACCCGAGACGTTTTTACAGCAAAATCACAACTATACTATACTATACTGTGTAACGTCTTTACACCTTCAACAATTCAACAGTTTACTCTACAGTAGTTCAACATATGCGATTTTAACACAAGGAACCATGTTTACTCACATTTGAAAGCACCCGCGTCGCTGATCTCTGCGATGTTTGATAATGACGTATCCTCTCGCGTGGCCTCCTGGGATAGAAAAGTATCCATCGGTTGAGCACTCGAAAATCTGTCCGGAAGCAGTAAGCCATCTGGGAACTTCTCGCCTACTCTTTTATGAATACTGATGTTTCGAACGTACTGCTTCCTTCACGTACTGTTTTCGCCTACTATATAGTAGGACAGTAGGCATATTCGAACGCACTTAAGTCCGAATCTCGCGATAATTAGTATGTCACCCAGGTAATTCTCGCCTACTCTTTTGGATTCGTACATACTTTTTCGCTCGCCTACTCTTTTTCCCATACTAAATAGTAGGGAAGTATGCGGTTTCGAACGCAGCCTCCGTCTCTGTCAAGAGGACCAAAGCTGGATTGAGGAGTTTATTTTAAGGACTTACCAATCCAGCAAACAACATCACTTTTCATTGGATTATCACTACAGTTGGATTGTATATACACCGTTGGACACTTACACATTGGGACTTACAGCACGCAAGGACTCTTAAGGACTGTTTTATGGTATGGAACCAATGGACTCTATGCTTTTAACAGCCTAAGGCTTCTTTGTTGTATTCTGTTGTTTTAAGTTCCTGGAAGAGATTGTAAATACACTTAATTTATTCACTTTATTTCTGTTGTTGTCTCATCATTTAAAACACTTAACAAACTCACACAGTTTAATCTGACCCCAATTTTATTCTTGTAACGCTACTGATTAGGCCGATTGTTATAGTACTATTCACAATCCTCAGCTGGATCCGTTGCTCTTTGAAGTGAAACTAAACTAGCACTTCTGAGGTAAATTTCCTAGGATTATTCCTCATAGCCTCGCAAGACGACGTAAAGTACATTAATCTGATTAAACTTGATGTGTTTTTTTTGAGTTGATGTGGGCGTTGACAAGTTTGCATGTATTGACTCTGATTATTTGCGTTTGAATAGCGCGCACTCTCCGTGGGCGTGCTCACATTAGCAGATAATGAGCTATAATGAGCTGAAATGAAAACGACTGACATCTCTCGCTTTTCATATAGATTACATAAACAGAGAATATTTGTTTTTGTTTTGAATTAGATAATTTAAAAGTACACACTTAAATGATTATAAAGATATATAGCTCATGCCTGGGTGAATAATATTTGCTTAGTTTTGTTTAAGTTTAGAGACGTGCACCAGTAAAAAGTTCAAAGAGACGCAGAGGCAGAAAGCACACCCTGTTTATTTTCTTTATCTCTCTATAAATTACAGAAATGTCCGTCTGTCTGTCTGTCTGTCTGTGTGTTATTCGCATATCTCTCGAACCGTTAGTCCGATGGATTTCAAACTCAACAGGTGTCTCGCTACGGTCACGAGTAAGTGCAGTGCCAAGTTTGACGTTGTTTGGATGAGAAATGCAAAAGATATCGTTAAATATATTGGTAAAAGAAGCACTTTAATAGGTTGTGGTTTAAAAATAAACATTCTGACATTAGAGGGTTGTATCATTCAAAGAAGCCCCAAGAAGGTTGTGGTTTAAAAATAATATTCTGACATAAACACCCTGTCAGCTACACTGTTTACTTCTGAATATTATCGTTTGGTTCCAAAACGTGATAAATCCATTTGGATTAATTTGAGTAAAAATGTGTTTTCTTTACCAAGAAACCAACAATTACTAAAAACACACACAAAAACTGATTTTGCACGGGCACTTTGCTCTGCTCCCTGAATCGACACGCTTATTCATTTGTGGATGTTAACTGAATCTATATGTCAGCTATGCTGTTTACTTCTGAATATTATATTCCATTCTGGTGCACTTAACGTCACGGGCATCATTTGTAGTAGCCTATTCACAAACTGTTTGCTCAAGCATAGCGTTTTCTCAGAGTTCACTATGTGCTTTCTACCATGCACAAATAAAAATGTCACTGAACTTTTGCTGTGTAATTGTAACAATGAGCATTCAATCTCATCAAACCAACAATTACTAAATACACACTCAAAAACTGATTTTGCACAGGCATTTTGCACTAGTTTTACAAAAGCACAATGTTTTGTTTCGATTCTAAGTGGACACATAAAAAGTAGACATTTAACAGTTTATTTTTTTATATTCTTCTTAAGTCTGTATGACCAAGAATTACCAAAAATGAGTATTTTAAGTCTGTTTTGCTGCTATGTGAGAAAGAAATCGAGCAAAATGCTGAAAATGAAAATGATCTGGTGTGTCAACTCAACATTTTCTCCCTCAGAACTTTATCAAATGAAACTTGAAATGTTGTTCCAAAATATATATATTTATATTATTCAGGAACTGAATGCACTAGATTTCAATAGAAACAGAATTTATGGAAAATTTCTGCAAGTTCGAAATTAAACATTCTTCACGTTAATGCCATGCATATTATAAACTTTGATGAATTAAATGCTTTTTTTTAAATGACATGCTTAACACTGTATAAATACAAAATAAGTGTATTACTAATTGGACGTCATACTGGTTAATGGGTTCATTCTTTTTTATAAGGAAAAAAAAATAACTTAAGAGCTTAATAATATTTATAATTAAAATGATTAAACATAACTCTTACCCATCATCAATCATTTAAGCTCATGTTGTGAAGTTTGTCTCAATTGTTTTACTGTAAGTGCACAGTTACCATGGTCATGCATCAAAATATATTGTACCTTGTTTTCTTCTAATAAAGATTATCTTTGTAATAACTACTTTAGTGTGACAAATGTTAAATTTACTTTTAACATCTACCTTCCAAGCAGCACCACTACAATTTTGCTGTGCTTTCATGTTCAGATGTAGCAAATGGAGCAGACAGTGACACTAACAAATATGCTCACAATATACATGTTAGACACCATATTCAAAAAACAGCTTTTACATGCCATCTAATGTTCTATAAGGATGTGCTTAACAAAAAAATCTATTTGATTTGGAGACACATTATCTCATTTACATTTGCATGAGAGTGTAAGTGATCATTTCTCTTCTGGGAACAGATTTAAGTATGCCGATGAAGGTCCAAATATTTTCAGTGTCAAAATGTATTTTGCTGACAGTCTGAACCATCGATAAAACATTGCATATATAAGTGGATTCATACCGGAATTCATGCATACAATCCAATACATTACATTAATTATAAGAGAGTCATTTTCATTATGCCCCAAAGAAAGACTAGTTAAATAGTATGGCATCCAGCAAAGAAGATAAACCAGTACTACAATCCCTAAGGTTCTTGTAGCCTTTTTTTCTGATTTGGCCTTTTTGTCTGTGACTGAATTTAAATGCTTAGCTTGATAGTTCCCTTTCGTGGTCACTCCGAGTTACGTCGGATGACGACGATTGGGGTTTCGCTTAGAAAGCCTCTCACCTTCGAGTATATAAAACGAGCCAATGGCAATGAAATGCCATGGGTCTGCGGAATTTGCATAGCGTATCTCCGCCCACCGCAGGGGGTATATAAGGAAGTACGCTGCAATATGCAGATATGTTTTCGCTTCGGAGCCAAGTTCAGTACTTCACTCCACAAGCCTTTTGAGTGTCATCTCAAATCTCTTCGAGACGAGCGGCTCTTCAGTGTGTTGGTGTGACGGCGCTTTCCAGCGAGATCGCATTTCCTGCTGCTGATTTGTGCAGTAATCTGCCGACAGTGAGTGTGTTTCTCCCTGGGCGCTTCAGCACTCTGCTGAGCTTTTCCACTCTCTAAAAGAGCTGCACGCGGCACGTCTTTTTCAAGACGGTTCGCCTGTGTATTTTCTGGATGTGTGTGCGTGAGTCATCTGCCTAACGGTCGCGAGCGCTGTTTTGCGTGTTGGGCTTAATCACGCTCGGCAGCGCTCGTTGATGAGTCATGTTTTCATTGCGGGAACATGACCATCGCGATGTTTATAGATCAAGACTCAATGATCTCCATGTGAGTAGAGTCCCCTCTGCCACACCCCAATTTATCTCTTCCTCGAGAAGGGATACTTTGGCTGGTGGCCAGGGTGATCTGAGGGTTTGGTGTGGCACAACAACCGACGAGTCAATTCCTCAGGCCACACCCCCCTCCACATCGCAGACCATGCACTCACAGCATCACAAGGCGGGCTTGATTCCTCTGGAAATGAAGTTTCGACTACGTTGCCTCCCACGGGAGTGCCATCGTTGCCGGGACCGATCCAGAGCTGTCAGCCATGCTTTCCCGGGCAGCTGAAAGCATCAGCTGGAGTGGTCCCGCCCTCCCCCCGAGCGCTGTAAGCTTCTCCCGGACGTGCATCAGGACGCCTGCGCTGCGCGAGACTCCACGTGACTTTCGTGGCCCGCGGGTGTCCTCCGCCTTCGCTGCTTTCGATCGCACGGCGATCATGGTCTGCATGTTCCCTGTCACTATCGTGGCACGGTCATGCAGTGCTGTGTGTCGCCTGCGCCTTCGATGCAGTGCTGTCCCGGGAGTTCTGTCGAACCGGCCGCAGTGGAACGCTAGTCCTTCCCTGGCCAACCCTGGCAGAACGCGGAAATTCTAACCACGCCCCTATGCTGGGACGCTATGCCTCCCATGCCCGGCCTGGTTTGTTCCGCCACGCACACTGCCGACCTCGCTCAGGCGACATCAGCACCTGCGTGATCCTGGGTCAGGTGATGTCCACTAGTGTGGTCCAGACATGGGCTTAGCCAGGTTGATGTGGGGGTGTCTGAGAGTTCATTTTCTAAGCTCCCCCATGTCCCGGGCTGGGCTCTTTGGCGGTGTGGCTTCGACCACCTGAAGTAGACTCGGGTCCTGCACCGATGGTCATCCATCCGTGTGGTCTCCTTAGTCTGCTTCCCGCCAAGGCCCCCTCCATGCGGTTGCTCCCCTCGGGTCTTCACCGGCCCTGAGCAGGAGCAAGTCGCAGGAGGGCGGCGCTGCCCGTCTCCGCCCCTTAGACTGCCACGCCAGCCTAAGCAGCACTCTTGAGACGGGCAGCCTAGTCGGCGGTGTGGTTGAGGATTGCGCCCAACAGTCTTCGATCACTCTATAAGCAGGCGCAGGACCTTCTGCACCGACGGTCATCTGTCCGTGCGGTCTCCTTAGCCTGCTTCCCGCCGACACCGCCCCTCTGCGTTCCTCCCCTCGAGCCTTCACTGGCCCACAGCAGAGGAGGTCGCAGGAGGGTGGCACCGCCTGTCTCCGCCCCTTAGCCGGCTAAACGCCATGCTAAGCAGCACTTCTGAGACGGGCAGCTTGGGGTTAGGGCTCAGTTCTTCTCAGGAGCTGGTAGCAGGGCCACTCCTTTCCCCGGTGGAGGGCCGGGGGGAAATTCTTGTTTCAAGAACAGATGTCCCTTCCTCCAAGCCCCAAGAGGCTGTGGATGACAGCACGCGCCGCCCACGGGCCACGCTCCTCTCATCCCCCTCTGTCGCCAGACCCCTGCCAGAGCACGCCCCCGTGGGACGCGCGCCCTCCCCTGGCCTCCTCTGGCAGCACGCAGTTAATGACCGTGCCCCCGCACAGGGCCGCTATGCCACCCTCGCCGGTGCCGGTCATTCCGCCTCGCTGCCCCACCGACGGTGCGTCTGTGGTTCATATGACCCCTCTGGTGCACTTTCTGGAGGCCTGGCTAGAGCTTCCCAGACTGTCCCGCTGGGTCGCGAGAACCATCAGATTCGGCTACGCGATTCAGTTCGCGACATCTCCTCCCCGCTTCAGGGGAGTCCGCTTCACTATGGTCGGTGGCAATGCCCCTGTCATGAGAGCGGAGGTCGCCACCCTACTGGCGAAGGGTGCGATCGAGATTGTCCCTCCAGCCGAGATGAAGTCCGGCTTCTACAGCCCTTACTTCATTGTACCCAAGAAGTCCGGTGGGTTACGGCCAATCCTCGACCTGCGCGTCTTGAACCGCTCCCTTCACAGGCTGCCGTTCAAGATGCTAACGGCCAAACACATCCTCCAGTGTGTGCGGCCGCAGGATTGGTTTGCAGCGATCGACCTGAAGGACGCCTACTTCCATGTCTCAATTTTACCTCGACACAGACCGTTTCTACGGTTTGCTTTCGAGGGGCAGGCATACCAGTACGCGGTTCTCCCTTTTGGGCTAGCCCTGTCTCCTCGCGTCTTCACGAAGGTCGTCGAGGCAGCCCTTGTTCCCCTCCGGGAACACGGGGTTCGCATCCTGAACTATCTCGACGACTGGCTAATCCTAGCTCACTCTCGAGACCAGGTTTGCGAACACAGGGACCTAGTGCTCCGGCACCTAGCTCGTCTGGGCCTTCGGGTCAACTGGGAGAAGAGCAAACTCTGCCCCGTGCAGAGGATCTCTTTTCTCGGTATGGAGATCGACTCGGTCGACTTACGAGCGAGTCACTGCTGACTTGTCTTCGTCAGTTCGAGGGCAAGAGTGCGGTTCCACTGAAATTTTTTCAGAGGCTCCTGGGGCATATGGCATCCGCAGCCGCAGTAACGCCGCTGGGATTGCTTCATATGAGACCGCTTCAGCTTTGGCTTCGCGATCGAGTCCCGAGGTGGGCATGGCAACACGGCACGCTCCGAGTCCCAGTGACTCCAGCCTGCCGTCAGACCTTCACCCCGTGGACGAACCTCATTTTTCTACGGGCCGGAGTGCCCTTAGAACGAGTTTCCCGGCATGTTGTTGTATCAACAGATGCCTCCACCACGGGCTGGGGCGCCATGTGCAATGGTCATGCTGCCGCGGGCTCCTGGACAGGACCCCAGCGCCTTTGGCATGTCAATTGCCTCGAGTTGCTGGCTGTACGTCTCGCCCTGCACCGCTTCCATGCGCTGCTCAGGGGTCAGCACGTACTAGTCCGATCAGACAATACCGCAACAGTAGCGTACATCAACCATCAGGGTGGTCTACGCTCACGCCGTATGTCGCAACTCGCTCGCCACCTCCTCATATGGAGTCAGAAGCATCTGAGGTCGCTTCGAGCCATTTATATCCCAGGACACCTGAACCAGGCGGCCGACGAGCTGTCTCGAGTTCGGCCTCTCGCTGGAGAATGGTGACTCCATCCCCAGACGGTCCAGCTGATTTGGGATCAGTTCGGCGACGCACAGGTAGATCTGTTTGCCTCCCACGACTCGTCCCACTGCGACCTGTATTATTCCCTGACCGAGGGCACGCTCGGCACGGATGCACTGGCGCACAGCTGGCCGCGGGGCCTACGCAAGTATGCGTTTCCCCCAGTGAGCCTTCTTGCGCAGACCTTGCGCAAGATCAGGGAGGACGAGGAGCAGGTCATTTTGGTTGCCCCGTATTGGCACAACCGGACCTGGTTCTCCAAACTAGTACTTCTCGCGACAGCACCTCCCTGGCCAATTCCCCTGAGGAAGGACCTCCTTTCTCAGGGACGGGGCACCCTTTGGCACCCTCGTCCCGATCTTTGGAACCTCCACGTGTGGCTCCTGGACGGGACGAGGCAGGTTTGAGTACCCTACCACCAGCGGTGGTGGCTACCATCACTTCCGCTAGAGCATCGTCCACGAGACATGCCTATGCGTTGAAGTGGAACCTCTTTGTCAACTGGTGTTCTTCTAAACATCAAGAACCCACGAATTGCCCCATCAGTGTCGTGCTTTCCTTCCTGCAAGAAGGGTTGGAGCGAAGGCTGTCTCCCTCCACCCTGAAAGTGTATGTTGCCGCCATTGCCGCACATCACAAAGCAGTTGATGGTAAGTCTCTGGGGAAGCACGACCTGATCGTCAGGTTCCTGAGGGGAGCGAGAAGACTGAATCCTCCTCGTCCTCCCCTCGTACCCTCTTGGGACCTCTCAGTGGTTCTAACTGCCCTGCAGAGTGCTCCATTTGAGCCTTTGCAATCAGCAGAGCTTAAGTTCCTGTCTATGAAGACAGCGCTCCTGGTTGCATTGGCCTCCATCAAGAGGGTAGGGGACCTGCAGGCATTTTCGGTTGACGAAGCGTGCCTGGAATTCGGACCGGCTAACTCTCACGTGATCCTGAGACCCCGGCTTGGATACGTGCCCAAGGTTCCTACCACACCCTTTCGAGACCAGGTAGTGAACCTGCAAGCGCTGCCCTTGGAGGAGGCAGACCCAGCCTTGGCACTGCTCTGTCCAGTACGCGCCCTTCGTGCTTACGTGGACAGAACGCGGTGTTTCAGGACCTCAGACCAGCTCTTTGTCTGTTATGGTGGGAAGCTGAAGGGAAAGGCTCTCTCAAAGCAAAGGTTATCTCACTGGATAGTGGATACCATTGCTTTGGCATACCAGCAGCAAGGTCGTCAATGCCCCCTTGGTGTGAAAGCTCACTCGACTCGTAGTGTGGCTTCCTCTTGGGCTCTAGCGCATGGCGCCTCGCTAACAGACATTTGTAGAGCTGCAGGCTGGGCGACACCCAACACATTCGCGAGATTCTATAATCTCCGAGTAGAGCCAGTTTCTTCCCATGTACTCGCTTCAACCAGCCGGTACTAGATTCTGCTCAGGTGTCTTCGCTTGCTCGCCATTCCTCTCCACGGACGGGATACGTGCGATCATCTTCTCAGGTGAGTCTGATAAGCTCTGAGTTTCCTCCAGCACTGGTTACATCAACGCCTGAGTTATGCCAATCTGCCATAACACAGCTTTTGCGCTTGACTAGGTGCCTCCATGTGCATGGTCCCCCCTTTGGGCGACCCCCACATGTGTATTCCACTGTAAGTCTCTTTTGAGCGTGTGTCTTTCCCTTGGCAAGCCACCTTGCCACCCCTGGGGTTTAAATATTCCACCTGCGGCTGGACACCTCAGTGATACCCCATATGCATCCCTCTGGGTCATATGTGTCTCTCAAGTCCCCCCCTTAATGGTTGGGCATAATTGCATATTTCTCCTGAGATATGCTTCCCAGTGTACCTTGGTATTCCTGTGTTAAGTAGGACTCCTTCGTTCGTGCTAGTCTCACAACAGGGAGCTCAGACTTACGCAGGGCACTGGATGACAGCCGAGGTGGCGTGATTAGACTGGAACCCCAATCGTCGTCATCCGACGTAACTCGGAGTGACCACGAAAGGGAACGTCTCGGTTACGGATGTAACCCTCGTTCCCTGAGTAGGGAACGGAGACGTTACGTCTTCCTGCCACTTCCGCTGTATCGCTGAAAAACGCCTGAGTTCAGTCTCGGCTCCTCAGTGAAGACATATCTGCATATTGCAGCGTACTTCCTTATATACCCCCTGCGGTGGGCGGAGATACGCTATGCAAATTCCGCAGACCCATGGCATTTCATTGCCATTGGCTCGTTTTATATACTCGAAGGTGAGAGGCTTTCTAAGCGAAACCCCAATCGTCGTCATCCGACGTAACGTCTCCGTTCCCTACTCAGGGAACGAGGGTTACATCCGTAACCGAGACGTTTGCTACAAAGCAGATTTTCACATATAAAGGAATAATTATACAACAAGGAGCCACTAAACAAACAATGGAATCTAGTATTATATTTTCCAACTTAACAGAAATAATGCATTCTCCAATACATGTGTAGTTCATCTCTGGATACATTACAAACTCATACAACAGATAAAAGTTATATATGAAGGAGAATAACCAGTTTACAACAATAGAAACAATAGCTCTGTTATTACTGACTCTTATTGGATATCGCAAAGGGTCATTCACAGCAATGTATCGATCCACAGAAATAATAATCATATTACCAAGAGATGCTGTGACAACCACATAAAGAATAAGAAGAAATATTGAGCAAAATATTTCTCCAAAGTACCAGCATGGCTCAATCAGTTTCATTCCCTGCACTGGCATGAGAATCAGTCCTGTGATCAGATCAGCCACTGCCAGAGAGAAGATCAGCACATTGGTGGGAGTGTGGAGCTGCTTGAAGTGCGAGATGGAGATGATCACCAACAGGTTCAGAAACACGGTGAACACCGATGTTACAGCGATGAAAATGTACACAATAATGTACTCTGCTTCAGGTCGGATACTTCTGGTACAAGACAAATTGTTGTTTGGAAAGCAGTATTGGATTGTTTCATTGCTCATGTTTGTCAATCCCCAGTTAGGCATTTCCATGATAGATATAACTTGGAGAGTAGACTCTGTGTGAAGATGCTTGCCACTATTATGACTCAGTTTTATACTTATGGAAGCTCAGCAACCACCTCATTTTACCATGATGTTTGAATATTCAGCTATCAACCAACCCACTACTACAATATTCATAGACCTATCAGATCTAATCTGATCTATATTCTAAAAAACCTTTCATAAAAAAACTGGTCCTTGAAAGCTTTTATATGGTTATATACATAATACCAATTAAATATGGAAGTTAAGTGAATTTTATTGTAAATATTTATCCCAGTTGTGGGATTCCAAATTTATTAAAATGTTTAATTTAGGTTTACATTGAATTTAGCATGTTAAGGTTAGGTATAAATTATTATTATCAGAGTTTTTTTAGCAAAAGACTTTGGTCAGTCCTGATTTACTGAAACTCTTGGAGTTTGTGTTTTAGCAAGAGAGTCCTGTCAGTCCTGTTCTCAGGTCTCAGCATTTGAATGGATATGCTGAGTGAATTAGGGTGGGCAGCACTCTCAGTCCCAAACAGGTTCCGAAACCTGTCTCATCACAAAGTTTTGGTTCCTGCCCCTAAATGTATATAAACTGTAAGAGAACATCTCACTGATTCAGACTTGGTGACTGCAGCTACCGACAGATCGTGTTCTCAATAAAGAATCCTGCTGAAGAAACAACCAAGTCTCCTGGTCTTTCAATTCTAAGTTCACAACAACTTGGTGCCGTGAACCCGGATGGAGAAAAAGGAAACTCAAAGAACTTCAAGCTCAAAGACCTGAATCCAGATTGAAACAGCAAGCTCAACAAAATATCTGCTTTCCAGACTGCATCTTTTGGAATCCAGAGCAAAACTTCCAGCTAAACAAAGATTACCAGACTGAATTTTTCCAGCTTCCTCCAGATTGAAACTTCAAGCTCAAAGATCTCAAAGCCTGACTGAGTTCCAGAATCTTCCTTTACAACCAAGGGTTGGTGAGTTTCACTCCATTCAAAGGACCGCTACAGACCAGTATATGTGTTTTTTCCTCTGCGCCGTTCAGAGAAGAGTTAACAGACAGCTGCAGGGTTTTGTTAACTAAGTTATCCTCTAAAAAAAGTTGTTTTAGAGATGAAAGATACCCTCTGCCCGTCAGGGAAGATTAACATTACAGGTTAATATTGTGTACCCTTTGCTTTAGGCAGAGAAGAATTAGCTTTACGTGCTAGTTATTTCGGTTGATCCTCTGTTTTTGTAGGCAGGGAAGATTTTAGCGTAAATTGCTAATATTTTGGTTTATCCTCTGTTTTTTTGTAGGCAGGGAGGTTAAGTGTGAAGTGTTGGTCATTTGGAAAGTTAACAATAGCTGATGTGTTAACAAGTGTACCCTAGAGAAGTTTTAGTTTTTTTTTTTTATTGTGTGGTAACAAAGAAAACTCACAGAAATGTTTAGAAAAAATGCCAGACTGATCCCCACATCGGAAAAAGGTGGCTTTGCGACTCCATCGTGGTCAGAAAGTGAATTCAAAAATATGTTAAGAGAACAAATGGACCTAATAGTCACTGAAAAAGTTAGACAGGAACTAACTCAGAAATATGAAATTCACCCAGACAAAACTTGGTCAGTAGATGAGTGTAAAAAGGTGCTTGGAGCAAGCAACCGCAAAAACCATATGAAGGGCATTATTTGTTGTCACAGAGAATTTGTTTTAGCAAAAGCTACAGAACAGTCTAAGCGCAACTCAGAGCTAGAGAAACAGGTAAATGAGCTACGTGCTAGAATATCTTCGTTGACTAAGAAATTGAGCCGCAACAAAGCTATAGAAAAAACTGATGTAGAAGTTAGTCAGCCAGATAACATTTACCCTGACTTACAAGCTTTTTTTGAAACAGATGTAGCCATCCAATCAGTAACTGATAAGCCAGTAGATTCAGTGAAGGTGTGTGGCGCTAGGAGAAGGTCTCAGGGAATTGAGGGAACTGAAAGTGTTCCTCTCAACTCTTCTGTTGTCCAAGTACAAACTGTTGCCAAAGCGCTAGGACCCAAAGATATCGAGAGACTATCCCAGAGTTTACCCTCAGCACGCACAGAATTTTCTGAATTTAGAAGAGCATTGATAAGTAAAATGCGTCTTTACGACATGTCGTTGCCAGAAGTTACACAGCTGATGTCACAAATTCTAACTGAATCTGAATTCAACAGTTTTGAGTCTGCTGTAACTTCCGAATTGCAACATGTCAGTAAAGGCGATTTGAGAGAAGGTGTTTTGAAAATCCTAAAGAATCTCTTAGGACCCAAAATAGATTGGTCGAAAGTTACTAGATGTGTACAAAAGAAAGGAGAGACTATAAGTGAATACACTGAAAGATTTTCTCAGGCAGCTGCAACGTACAGTGGAATAGTGGAGGATTCTGAAAGTGTACTAGATGATAGAGGAGCTCTAAGCCGAATTTGGGCAGATGGTCTTATAGCTGAGTACAGATCAGCCTTGCCATTCCTACATGTTACGTGGGCTAACGGAACTCTCAGAAGTAACCTAGACAGGTTAGCTACATGGGAAAGAGATGCTGATGTTAAAACCCAAGTGAGAATAGCAGCAGCTACGTTTAACCCAATGAAACAAGACAATAGATGGACTAAAAAAGAAAGTACATGCCACTACTGTGGAAAACTAGGACATTGGGAGAAAGAATGTATGAAGAAGTTGCAAGATAATAAAAGAAATAGAATGCATAATTCTGCTCCTTCTCAACCTGCCTACAACCCGGACGTAGTTCAGCCAATGTCCACTGAAACTTTAGGACAGCTCGCGCAGGCTCTTCTAAGAGCACAAAAAGAACAGGAAAAAAACTAATTGTTGGGGCTGTGAGTAGCTACCTTTCCCCTGTAATCCATCATAATGACAAAAGAATTTTTGTGAAAGGTAGCATAAAAGAAAGAGAGATTGACTTTTTGCTTGATACAGGTGCAGAGATTACGATAATTCCTACAAAATTGGCTAAAGGTTTAGACATCCCGTACAAGAAAACCAAACTTTCTTTAACTGGCGTAATAGGTGAAGATTCTGTTTTGTATGAAACCCCGCCCATAGAGGTACAATTTGGCCCGAAAACTCTGATGACAAAATTGCTATGTGCTCCATTGAATACAGGTGCAATTTTAGGCATGAATCTTCTGAGACAAGTACATCTAACTTTAGACATGTCCTCAGAATCTGCTAGCATTAAAATTTCCTCAGCACACATTTCTACCAATAATGCAATCCCTCCAGAGTATGCTTTCTTACTGAATCATCCAATTTGGGCTAATGACAAGGATGATTGTGGTTTATTGACAGGTGTAGAACCAGTCAAATTGACAGGAACTCCACCCCCGGTTACCAAACAGCATCCGATCAGTAAGGAAGCCATACAGGGAATCAAACCTATTGTAGAAAAGCTGCTGACGCAAGGAGTGCTAGTTAAAACCAACAGTCCCTGTAACTCACCCATATGGCCCATCAAGAAATCCAATGGGACATGGAGACTCACCATAGACTACAGAGTAGCCAATAAAAACATTGATAAAATCACCCCGCTAGTGGCAGATCCATCTACAATCTGTAATGGCTTACCATTAGATTGTAAGATTTTTTCAGTAATTGATATGTCTAATGGATTCTTTTCTGTACCATTGCACTCTGACAGCCAGCCATGGTTAGCTTTCACAGTTGACCATGAACAATATCAGTGGACCCGATTGGCTCAGGGATTTCAAAACTCCCCGACCATATACCATCAGGCTGTCAGACGTGATTTGTGTGACCCAGAATGTCCAGTAAAACAGTCCACTATGATCGAATATGTCGATGATATTTTGATTGCCTCAACAGACCACGAGGTACATCAAACTGAATTGGCATCATTGTTGGACTATTTGCATAAAAAAGGACACAAATGCAGATTTCACAAAGCTCAAATGGCTAAAAAGCAAGTCACATTTCTGGGTCAAACAATTGGTGCAGGAAATAGATCTATTACACAGGATCGAACGGCTTCAGTCAAAGCCATACCTCCGCCTACTACCATTAAAACATTTTTAGGAACAGCAGGTTACTGTAGACCGTGGATTGAAGAATATGCCTCGATTGCTCAGCCTCTCTATGACTTGTTGAAAGGCCATGGTAAAGATTCAGATATTGTTTGTATGGAAGAACTTCACCTCAAAGCATTCAATGATTTGAAAAGAGCACTATGTCAAGCACCAGCATTGGGAATTGCTCAATCTGATAGACCCTTTGTGCTTTATGTCCATGAACACCTGGGCTTTATGACTGCATGTCTAATGCAAGATCATGTGGGCAGTTTACGTCCAATTCATTACTATTCTGGTAAACTTGACATAGTAGCTCCATGCCTCAGAGCAGTACAGGCAGTTCATCTATAAGACCAATTGGAAACACTGTGTCAGGTAAATGACTCAGGATTCAATTGCAAGTGCAATAAAACAGTTAATTTCAGAAAGAACTTGAAATAAACAGTGCAATGGCCAGAAAGTCGTGGATGAAGATGATGAACCTTGGCAACGCAAGGACTACAATTGGCAGACGATGACAGAATATCCAAGGCAGAAGTCCAGTGAGAGAAGTGCACAAGGAAGGTTCAAATAATCCAGGAAACAGGCAGGAAGTGGAACTGGAGCACAGGACACAGAAGAGACAGGAGACACTGCAGAGAGAACGAGTAGTGAGCAAAACAACGATCCGACACGGAATGAACAAACAGAGGCCCAAGATGTAGCGAGGCTGATGAGAAGCAGGTGAGCCTGATCACTAATCAGCGATCATGGGTTTCCCAGCAACGCAGGTGACAAACACACACAATCACAGAAGACAAGTAAGAAGCCACAGACCTGCAAACCCTGACAGTACCCCTCCTCCTAGGAGTGCCTCCTGGTGCTCCCATGAGAACTTACCTGTCGAATGTAATCATCGATCAAGGAGTGATCCAATACGTCTCTTGCAGGAACCCAACTTCTCTCCTCCGGACCATAACCCTCCCAGTCCACCAAGTACTGGAATCCGTATCCCTTCTGCCTCAAGTCCAGAATATGTTTGACTAAAGAGACAGGTTCCCCAAATACGAGATGCGGTTGTCGGGATGTGTGGTTAATAGGTGAACAAAAAACGGGTTTTATTTTAGGTGCATTAAAAAAAACGAATGAATTCTCCTGTACACCAGAGTAAGATTGAGGCATACTGCCACTGGACTAAGGACTTCAGTTACAGTGAACGGGAAAATACATTTGGGAACAAGCTTATTACAAAAGGTGCGGAGAGGAATGTTCTGATTAAAAAGTCACACTTTTTGACCAACTATGTATTCAGGAGGCTTTGAAGGTGGCGATCAGCCTGGGCCTAAGTGCGTGCTCGCACCTGAAGTAGAGCAATTTAGGCAGGGAAATAAAATGGGCCACCTTCGAGAACCGGTCCACCACTGTTAAATCTACCGTGTTGCACTGGGACGTGGAAGGCCTGTAACGAAATCTAGCGCAATGTGGGACCAAGGTCTTGAAGGGACAGACAGCGGCTGAAGGAGGCCCGCCGGGGGCTGATTGGAAGTCTTATCGACAACACAACCTGAGCAGGCCAAAACAAAATTATGAATGCCACAGACTGCCACCAGAACCGCTTCTTAACCAGAAAAATGGTAGGATTAACTCCTGAATGACAAGCGATCTTGGAACCCCAGCAGATAACATTGGACCGCAAATTCTCAGGCAAAACAAACGACTTGGTGGGCAACTGGACGGAGGCGTTACCCCTTGTAAGCATTGCGGACCTTCGATTCGATCTCCCACGTGACAGCACGATGGAATCGGGAGAGGATGGATGCTCGTAACGATCAAAAATGTGAAACAAAGCATCAGGCTTGATGTTTTTAGAGCCCAGACAGTATGAGATAGAAAAATCAAAACTACTGAAAAAAAGCACCCACCGAGCCTTCCTAGAGTTCAAGCGTTTTGCAGATCTAATGTACTCAAGGTTCTTGTGATCAGTCCAGACGACGAGAGGCTCCCCCGAGTCTTCCAAACAATGACACCACTCCTCCAACGCCAGCTTGACTGCCAGCAACTCTCTGTTACCAATATCGTAGTTACGTTCTGGAGGTGACAAACAATAGGAATAAAATTGGCTGTAATTACAAATGAACCACCGGTAAAAATTGCCAAAGCTCTGAAACCTCTGCAGGGCCTTGCGGGAGTCTGGGGTTGGCCAATCCACAACAGCCGGAATCTTGTCGGTATCCATGCGCACCCCCTCGGACGAGACGATGAACCCCAAGAAAGGGAAAGATTGTTCATGAAACAACACAGCCCAAACGGCATGACCATATATTCAAAATGCCTCCTGGGGGTATTAAAGGCGGTCTTCCATTCATCCCCCTCCCTGATGCATACCAAATGATAAGCTTTACGGAGATCCAACTTTGTGAAAAAGGAAGTCCCCTGCAACCGCTCGAAGGCCGAAGACATCAACGGCAAAGGATACGAATTCATTGCCATAATGTTATTCAACCCCTGATAGTCAATACAAGGTCGCAAAGAACCATCCTTCTTATCCACGAAGAAGAACCACGCGCCAACAGTAGAGGAAGAAGGGTGGATGATCTTGGCTGCAAGAGAATCAGAAATATATTTCTCCATGGCCTTCCTTTCAGGAGCAGAAAGCGAGTATAACCTGCCCTTAGGCGGAGACGTACAGTGGGGAGAACAAGTATTTGATTCACTGCTGATTTTGCAGGTTTTCCCACTTACAAAGCATGTAGAAATCTGTCATTTTTATCATTGGTACTCTTCAACTGTGAGTGACGGAATCTAAAACAAAAATCCAGAAAATCACATTGTATGATTTTTAAGTAATTAATTTGCATTTTATTGCATGACATACGTATTTGATACATCAGAAAAGCAGAACTTAATTTTTGGTACAGAAACCTTTGTTTGCAATTACAGAGATCATATATTTCCTGTAGTTCTTGACCAGGTTTACACACACTGCAGGGATTCTGGCCCACTCCTCCATACAGACCTTCTCCAGATCCTTCAGGTTTCGGGGCTGTCGCTGGGCAATACGGACTTTCAGCTCCTTCCAAAGATGTTCTATTGGGTTCAGGTCTGGAGACTGGCTAGGCCACTCCAGGACCTCGAGATGCTTCTTACGGAGCCACTCCTTAGTTTCCCTGGCTGTGTGTTTCGGGTCGTTGTCATGCTGGAAGACCCAGCCATGACCCATCTTCAATGCTCTTACTGAGGGAAGGAGGTTGTTGGCTAAGATCTCGCGATACATGGCCCCATCCATCCTCCCCTCAATACGGTGCAGTCGTCCTGTCCCCTTTGAATTATGTTTCCACCTCCATGCTTCACGGTTGGGATGGTGTTCTTGGGGTTGTACTCATCCTTCTTCTTCCTCCAAACACGGCGAGTGGAGTTTAGACCAAAAAGCTCTATTTTTGTCTCATCAGACCACATGACCTTCTCCCATTCCTCCTCTGGATCATCCAGATGGTCATTGGCAAATTTCAGACGGGCCTGGACATGCGCTGGCTTGAGCAGGGGGACCTTGCGTGCGCTGCAGGATTTTAATCCATGACGGCGTAGAGTGTTACTAATGGTTTTCTTTGAGACTGTGGTCCCAGCTCTCTTCAGGTCATTGACCAGGTCCTGCCGTGTAGTTCTGGGCTGATCCCTCACCTTCCTCATGATCATTGATGCCCCATGAGGTGAGATCTGGCATGGTGCCCCAGACAGAGGGAGATTGACCATCATCTTGATCTTCTTCCATTTTCTAATAATTGTGCCAACAGTTGTTGCCTTCTCACCAAGCTGCTTGCCTATTGTCCTGTAGCCCATCCCAGCCTTGTGCAGGTCTACAATTTTATCCCTGATGTCCTTACACAGCTCTCTGGCCATGGCCATTGTGGAGAGGTTGGAGTCTGTTTGATTGAATGTGTGGACAGGTGTCTTTTATACAGGTAACGAGTTTATCCGCGCGCACAAAAGACTCCAACGGACACAGACAGAGTGAAAGACTGGATTTGTTCTCTCGATCAGGTAGGGTACAAGTGATTTCAAAACTTTTCAGTCAGTTCTAATTTGATTTTTGGATGCTGTGAACATTTTTAGCTAAAAAGACTACCACTCCAGTTTAGCATTTATTGTTGTTCTGCAGTTAAAAAGACAAAGTTGAAAATTCTGGCTACTATCGTTATTTTAATAATTTCTTTATTTTTATTTTATTTATTGATCTGTCAGGGTTATCTAATCTAACTATTTGTGGCTTGTGTTTTGAATATATGTTCTCCTGCACTTTAGGCATTTTGCACACATTTGCTCATCTTGTGACTTGATTCTGATTTATTTCGTTTTGTATTTTTATTTATTAGAAAGGTATATTCTGTTCTAATTTAATTTAGTAAATTAATTGTTTATTTTTTCGGTGCATCGATGTTGTGCTGTACTTGGAGCCTGCTCGCACAGGTAATTTAGCCGATTTAATTTGATTTGCATGTGAAATGCAAATCCTGTCTGCAGTGTGGCCTTTCTGGAGTTTTTTATGTTATTTCTTAGTTTTATTGATCCAAAATGTTTTTATATATTTTCTTCTATATCTTTGTGTGATTTTCTGTACATCGCGGCTTTGAAATGTTAAAGCCCCGCCCCCAGCCCCACCCCCATGATTCGACTATTAGTCGACTATAGGCAAGACTTGACGATTCTGATTCGACTATGAAAATCCATAGTCGGGGACACCCCTAAGGTACATGTTTGGATTTTTGAGAGAATAATGTTTATGCATAGTTATTGAAAAAACTAAAAATTAAAGTTTCTGAAATAAGGCCACAAAACACATACTAAATATGTGTCCACAAGACTTTTGACTAATGGATGTTGCCGCCTAGAGTTTTTGCTTCAAAATGATCTGAAAATCATCCTGCCTAATCATTCACATAAAACAATACATTGATTTAAATATTTAAAATATGCGTGGGTGCGTGAATGATCATGAATAATGCTGTGATTCACACCTGAGAAGACAATGACCTGCATAATGAGCTGCATATTGAGCCTTTCATTCAGGTGTGTCACAAAGAAAGAATGCAAGGACAATATATATATGTGGATTTTATATATATATATAAAATCCAAATATAAATGAAAGTCAAAAGCACAGTTTTAGTACATAGTCATACCTGGAAACAAATCCTGTTCAAATAGGATATATGGGCCATTCTTCAGAATTGGTTCAAAGTTGCTAAAAAAAATGATGCATGCAAATTGTATAATAGCCAAGGTAAACATTTCCTAGTAATTGTGCAGTTAATTCTCATACTGTATTTTCAGAAAGTTTTGGAATATATCCTCTCCCCAAATGTGTCACTAATAAAAAATAATAATAATAATAATAATTGAATGAAAAGGCTTATATTGACCTATTAAGATTTCTTTACATCTACCTTGTAAATATATTTTTTGCTATTTTATTAAAAAGTGTTCTCATGTAAATCAACAACAATTAAAATGTTAACAATATTTCAAGTGTAATATTTCTTTTTTTTTTTTTTAAGTATACATTTTTTCATGTGCATTTCAAAGTTAAGGATTCATTAGTTTGATATAGCCTCCATTGGAAATAAACACTATAGTAATAAATTGATGAGTTTATTTTTGACAAAACATACTATATATTTAACATATGAGCAGAAACTGGCGAACAAAAGTTATTTGATGTGGCAGTAGTCTATTTTACAGTAAAAATTTTATAATCTATCCGAAATGTTGTCTTTCATATTTTGTCTGTAACATAGTAAACAACAGCGCGCATCTGTGCCATTCATTCACACACAGATAAGCGATTCATATTTAAACAGTCTTTTTGTGGTTTACAGACACTATTCCATATTGCGATTAAAACAAAGAAAAAAAACGTACTATTTACAATCCTCAGCTGGATCCGTTGCTCTTCGAAGTGAAACTAAACCAGCACTTCTGAGGTGAATTTCCCAGGATTATTCCTCATAGCCTCGCAGGACGACGTAAAGTACATTAATCTGATCAAACTTGATGTGTTTTATCGAGTTGATGTGGGCGTTGACACGTTTGCATGTATTGACTCAGATCATTTGCATTTGAAAACGACTGACATCTCTCTCTTTTCATATAGATTACATAAACAGAGAATATTTGTTTTCGTTTTGAATTAGATAATTTAAAAGTTCACACTTAAATGATTATAAAGATATATAGCTCATGCCTGGGTGAATAATATTTGCTGAGTTTTGTTTAAGTTTAGAGACGTGCACCAGAAAAAAAAGTTCACGGAGACGCAGAGGCAGAAAGCACACCCTGTTTATTTTCTTTATTTTACAAAAGCACAATGTTTTGTTTCGATTTTAAGCGGACACATAAAAAAGTAGACATTTAACAGTTTGTTTTTTCATATTCTTCTTAAGTCTGTATGACCAAAAATGACCAAAAATTAGTATTTTAAGTCTATTTTGCTGCTATGTGAAAAAAATCTAGCAAAACGCGCCGGCGCATTTGCCAACCCCAGAGGGTTAATGTAGATTGTATTATGCAAAACTAAAGTGCTTGTTTCAATACTGGGTGCCTTTTACCCTGAGAGTGAGGTAAAAGGCATCTCTTGCCACCTCATACAGTTATATGTCCCACAGAATTTAGCTCCCACCTGCTCCAAAACACCTGCCTGGAAGTTTCTAGTAATCCTGAAGAGCAGGTTCAGGTGCGTTTGACACTCTGCAGGACAGTGGCCCTCCAGGAGCAGGATTGGACAGGCCTGTCTTAGTGAACCCAGTCTTTTTTAACCATTTTGTGTTCAATGTTTCACAGTCTCCAGGACAGGTTTGAGAAATACTGCTCTAGTCAATAAAACTGTGTACTGCATCCAAGGTTATAATCGTTAACGAAAACTAACGAAAAAACGAAAACTAGGTGGGAAAAAACATTGTCTTAACTGAAATAAAAATAAAAACGAGGCATTACAAAAAAACGATAACTAACTAAAACTGTAATGTGTGTTTGGCAAAACTAACTAAAATAAAATAAAATTATAGAGTAAATGTCCTTAGTTTTCGTCTTTGTCAAGGTCTTTCATTTTTTAACGCTATTTAAAACACGCAGCGTATTCGTTCAGCTGCATTTCCTTTCCCTGCTCTCCCTCCGTCTCTGTCACTCATGCGTCTCTCACATGCGCGCGCGCGCACACACACACAGCCCCTCCCCACTGTGCACACCGCGTCTCCATGAGAACGAGTGTTCGTTCGACCTTGAAAGCAAGTTCGCGAAAGGTTGGTATCTCTATCTCGTGAACACCTTTTACACAATCACACATTAAAAAGTAGTATAAAAATATTTTAAATTATGAATATAATTTTGTCAGTGTGTTAATGTCGACCCGAGATGCGATTGCGCCTTCTTTAGAAAGTTAACTAACTTTCTAAAGAAGGCGCAATCGCATCTCGGGTCGACATTAACACACTGACAAAATTATATTCATAATTTAAAATATTTTTATACTACTTTTTAATGTGTGATTGTGTAAAAGGTGTTCACGAGATAGAGATACCAACCTTTCGCGAACTTGCTTTCAAGGTCGAACGAACACTCGTAGGGTGAAATGCACTGAGGTAAAATGCACTTTTTGGTTGTGGTTGTCGATGTCAAAACACTATATAAGCTGTGATTCAAATATTAAATAATGTTATGTCATTTTTTTTTACTTTTACACTGAATGTTTGCTGCTTCAATCCAGATGAGTACGTAAGGCTATTGACTGTAGGGTGACCACCCGTCCCGCATTGCGTTGTACCGCACAGCATTGCGGCATAGTTTTTCACCTATATTTAACAGTGCTTTGTCAGAAGTTCAAATACAAAAGCCGTCTTTAAAATCCTATCCAATGGTTGAAAGTAAAGGAGTAAACACGGTCACTAGTAGGTTGTGACGGCTGTCAATCAAAATGTGGAGTGGTGATTCGTTCCATGTGTTCCCTGTCAGAAAACAAATGGATAATTCGGTCAATTAAAATTAAAATTTAACAGAATTTATCAACTTGTTGCCTGCTGTGGTTGTTTTGATTCACATTCTTTCTAAAAATATTAAAGTTTTTGGTTTAATATATTTTTTATATATAAGACATGTCAATGATCTAATTTCATGTTTTATATTTTATTAGTTCATTATATATTTTGTTGGATTTTAATTGGACTTGGTCAGAACTGTTTCAAAAATAGTTATCTGCATGATGCTGCTGCCTTTGGGCTCAGTGATGTTGAATTTAAATGACATGTCAAATTAAGACATGTTATGTTACATTGTGATATAATGGTGTTTTCTGGAAGGGACTAAAGAACAAAGCATTTTTATCAGCTGAAAGGCAGAATACAAATGTTTTTTTATTAAGTTAGATAAGCATTAAATAACAGTTTCAGGTTATGTTTTAGTGTTGGTAACATGTCCAACATTGTCCCACACAAACTTATAATCGTCCCACATTTGGTTTGTTTGATGGTGGTCACCCTACTGTATAGGGTAAATTTAGTATAGGGTGACCTTTTTGAATCTTGCCCCTGACAAATAACCAAAATTACAAAAAAAGAGACTAAAACTAACACTAAAACTAATAAAAACTAAACTAAAACTAAGCATTTTCAAAAAATAAAAACTAAACTAAACTAGCAAACCCACTTTAAAAACTAATTAAAACTAAACTGAATTTGAAAACAAAAAGTCAAAACGAAATAAAAATAAAAACTAATGAAAAATGCAAAACTATAATAACCCTGACTGCATCTAAAACAGAGGGGAATATGGAATGATGTAAGTAGGAGTTTGAGTGCCATTGCATTCTGTGAAAACGCCCTCTGGATTTATATATACTGAACAAAATTATAAACGCAACAGTTTGTTTTCGCCCCCATTTTTCATGAGCTGACCTCAAAGATCTAAGACTTTTTCTATATACACAAAAGGCCTATTTCTCTCAAATATTGTTCACAAATCTGTCTAAATCTGTGTTAGTGAGCACTTCTCCTTTGCCGAGATAATCCATCCACCTCACAGGTGTGGCATATCAAGATGCTGATTAGACAGCATGATTATTGCACAGGTGTGCCTTAGGCTGGCCACAATAAAAGGCCACTCTAAAATGTGAAGTTTTATCACACAGCACAATGCCACAGATGTCGCAAGTTTTGAGGGAGCATGCAATTGAAATGCTGATTGCAGGAATGTCCACCAGAACTGTTGCCTGTGAATTGAATGTTCATTTCTCTACCATAAGCCGACTCTGAAGACGTTTCAGAGAATTTGGCATTACATCCAACCGGCCTCACAACAGTAGACCATGTGTAACCACACCAGCCCAGGACCTCCACATCCAGCATCTTCACCTCCAAGATCATCTGAGACCAGCCACCCAGACAGCTTCTGCAACAGTCGGTTTGCATAACCAAAGAATTTCTGCACAAACTGTCAGAAACCGTCTCAGGGAAGCTCATCGACTTCCTGCTCAGACGACTTCCTGCTCAGCTACTGTTCGGACGCTCTTGCTTACTGCTCCGCGCTTTGCTCTATCGCTTTTACATTTTATCTCCTATTTTTTTTTATATTTTATTTCCTTTATTTTATTTCCTTTTATCACCTAATTTTAACTTCAGCAAATCAGCACAGTGCTCAGACGACTAAGTTTGGATTACTTCAAAAACTGAGAATTCTTTTACCCGACCAGCTTACATTCCGGGAAAGGAAAACACAACTGCCTCAAGGATAAGAGAAAATGCCTCTTCTGGAATCTCCTTGCTGCACCAACTGCCACAGACTTTTACAAAGGATCGCAGTTCTTGAAACAAAGTTACTTACGGGACCACCAAACCAGACGGAGCACACAACAGAGCTTCGTCATGGACACCCTCAGCATACCGGTGAGTCCCATGAAACTAGTGCTCTTCGACAGGTAGAGAAACAAGCCGATCGACTTACTAATCGATGGCACAAACAGGGAGTGAGACCCAAAGGCACTCGAGACATCAGACTGTCACGAGCATCACATATTGCCGCAGTAGCATCCTCTACCCCAGATACAGCTCTGACAAGGATTGCAAACACTGGTCTCCTACCACTGCCTATACATCTTGAGAACAGATTTGAAGTGCTAATGAATGTAAAGGAGGAATCCCCAAATGTGATTAATGTGATCGAACACAGACTGAATGGGCCAGTAGCTAACACTGATGCTAACTGGCGCTCAAGGTCGAGCAGACAGCGGCACTCAGCTCAGAGCGCTGCCGAGCCCAGGACTCTGATAGTGGGGGACTCCATAATCAGAAACATTAGCGGCAGGGATACAACTACGTGCTGCCTTCCACAAGCAACAACTTCTGATATAAACAGGGAACTTCAGAACATTCTGATGAAACATAAGACTGCAAATCGACTCATCATTCATGTGGGGAAGAATGATATTCATAAAGAGCAGTCAGAACTCCTTAAGAAGGATTTCAATGAACTTTTTGAAACACTTAAAAGACTGAAAGTTCAAACATTCATCAGTGGACCACTCCCAGCAAGAGGAACAAACAGGTTTTCACGGTTGCTTGGGCTAAATACATGGCTGCAAAAAACCTGCAATATAAAAGGAGTAAACTTCATTGACAATTTCAATCTTTTCTGGAGTCAGAGACAACTTTTTAATCGGGATGGCCATCACCCAAACAAACTTGGTTCAAGAGTGTTAAAGGACAATATCTACTTCTCCCTCAATCATCCTTCTGCAGTGTGTGCCAATCCACTCAATCTGAATGGCACACACACATCTGGACACAGTATTATTGACGACGGGACTTCACTTCAGCAGCAAAATGGACATGATAACACCACTCCGCCACAACAACCTCTGCTCACGGACACAATCTCAGCTGAGCCCTGCCCACAGAGCTCACCACAAACAGACTGTGACATATTAGAACTGCTCCAAGATTCAGCACCCAAGGACGACTTCCTGGAAAACAGCCAGGGAAGCCAGGACAGCATATCACAGCCTCCGATAACACCAGAGCAACAGCCCCTTTCACCAGACACTTTCTCCCTCTCTCCAGCATCTCCACTCCTGTGCTTCTCACAGAAAATGGAAGAACTGGTGTATGCTGGAACCAGACTATCCCACTCTTTTGCTGCAAGCCCCCAGATACCAACCAAAAAACGACAGGCACCACAACCACCCGCATCAAAGCCTGCACCAAAGCCTGCGGGCCCAGCTCGCCCTCCCCCTCCTGTGAGAGCTCTTCGGCCTCTGCCACAACGCCAGGGCCCACACCCTCCTCCATCTTCTCGAGGTGAACCGAAAACAACTGATACCAGCTCTCAGTGATATGTGTCGGGTCCCCGTTTTGATAACAGTAACTTTCTCAAATGTTTACAGAACAAACGGGAACCCAGTGTGCCTGTATCTTCCTCTATTGCTGTTCTATTACAAGATAGAAAGTCTAAGGCCTTCAATAGCCGTACAGCAAACCTAACTAATCTGGTGCCTATTACACGTCAAACTAAGATTGATGTGGGGAAAAGTAAGTCTGTTAAGTTAGCACTCCTTAACCCTCAGGGGTCTGAGATCACGCCGGCGTGATCTGCTCGATTTTTTTCCTTATGAGTTGATTGAGACCCGAAATTCTCTTTTGACTTTGATTTTACAAAACAAGTTTCATACATCAATCGATTCTGTTAAATGTGTATTATTTTTGTGTATACTCACAATAAAAACAAAGTGTTGTGCTTTTTGCCAAATAAAGAAAAATAAACACGAAGCGAGTTCTGCCTTCTCTCTGTCCGAGTAGTCCATTCTGAAACGCGTCCGAAAATGAACTGTAGCTTAGCGAATACTCAGTCAAACAGGCATTCAGACACACAGGCATGAAGCTTGAATTCTCTACTTTTTAATGAAGTAATTTATATAAAAAACAAATATTCTCATCTTGTGAAATCTGTATTAAAAGAGAGCGATTCCAGTCGACCTCATTAGAGCTAATTCAAATGTAATGTGACTCCGCCCACAGAGAGCGCACGCTATTCAAACGCAAATGGCTGAGGTAATCCACGCAATCCTGTGAACGCCCCTATCATCAGCACAAGAAAACCAAAACACCAGTTTATTCAGAACATTACTTGTTTACAACGCAGCGCTGTGAGGAATAATGACGAATACGAGGAATACGAGCTGAGGAATACTAGTAAGTTTTTCCTTCTCAGGTTTCTGTTTATGAATGAATGAACGGCATAGATGCCCGCTGTTTACCACAGCTGGCAAAAAATAATATTACGTGACAGTTGACTTTCAAACATTCACAGATACCTCAAAACAGAAAGTACAAATCCTTTCTTTAAAACGAATTTCGTTTTGTATCAATTGTATTTTAATTTTAATAATTTTTTCATTAACAAATTTCCTGGATTTAAAGTAAATATAGGCTAGCAATCACAACATAAGGTGCTTGAACTGGAGATCATCAACCAGGGGTGCGTTTCCCGAAAGCATCGTTGGCCAACTATGGTCGCAAGTTCATCGCAATGTCCATTGAACTCTATTGGTAACGACGGAACTTGCGACCATAGTTGGCCAACGATGCTTTCGGGAAACGCACCCCAGACCGTAGCCTACTCGCCTCACATGTCTAAAAAATGTGAAATATATTTACATTTACAGCTGGTTCTAAACAAAACCATCCAAAACAAAAAAACTATGTAGCCTAATAAATGTGCGTTTCTCCGGTGCGTTCACTAGCCTACTGCGAAGATCGCGAGTCAATAGCCTATCGTATTTTTTTTATTTTTTTATTTATTTATTGCACAAGTCATACATAAATTCATTCATTCATTCATTCATTTATTCATTATTACATGCATGAACGAATAAAAGAATAGAAAAAAAGGAACATGGAGAAGAAAATCTTATGATACCTGTCGCTTATTTGTGCACATCAGAAAAATAAATAAAAAACAGCTACTTTATAAATGGATCAACCCCAATCCTCACCCCAAACACCAAATATTTTCAGTAATACCTATCTTTACACTTAATTATCATCATTTTAAGCGTGTGTAAGCGTATTTCATGAAAACAACGTTACAGTCAGGTGAAATATGAAAGACAACATTTTGTTTAGTAGATTTGGGTACAGTTTTTACTGTAGAATATACTGCCTCGTCAAATAAGCTTTTGTTTAGCAATTTCTATATATAAAATAGCCTACTATTTTTGTCAAAAATAAAGTCATCAACTAAGATGTTAGCTGTTCCAATGTTGGCTATATTCAAAGTAATGAATACATAGATAAAATGTAGGCCTATAATCTTTTTTTTACAAAGAAAGAGTACACTTGAAATATTGTTGAAATTGTAATTATTGTTGTAATTGTAACCTTTTTAATAAAATAGCAAAACATATTTACAAGATAGATGTAAGCAAAATCTTAAATGGTCCTTGCATTGTGGCTCAGTCAGTTGTCACACCTGAGTGAATGGCTCATCATTATGCAGAGTGGGTGGTAATTCAGGTGAAAACCACTCCTCGTTCACGCCCCCCTCGCATATTGGCTTTCCAAGCAAAACCTGTTTTACATCAATTTAAATCAATGTATGGTTTTATGTGAACGATAAAGCAAGACTATTTTCACATAATTTTGAAGAAAAAACTATAGGCGATGATATCCTTTAGTCAAAAGTCTTATTGCCACATATTTAGTATGTGTTTTGTGGCCTTATTTCTGCAACTTTCATTTTTATTTTTTCCAATAACCACGCATAAACATTATTCTCTTAAAAATTCAAACATATACATGCATGTTGATCAGATATTTTGGTAGCCCTGTTTGTGCTATATAGAGTGAATTTACACCTTTGCCATTAACATGTTTATAAATAACTGAAAAAAGCACAAATGTCAGAGCATGTCAGAACACCTCCAGGGCCCAGAAAACAGCTCAGACTCCAGAGGGTTAACATCCGCTCACTTAAAAATATATCACTTCTTGTAAATGACTTAATAACCACAAACAATCTGGATTTTATGCTTCTAAATGAAACCTGGCTAGAAGACAGCTGCAGTGCAACAATCCTCAATGAAGCAGCCCCCCCGAACTTTACTTTTATGAGTGTCTGCAGAGCTGTTAAGAGAGGTGGGGGTCTAGCTGCTCTTTTTAAAGATATCTATCAATGTAAGCAAATATCATTTGGGAATTACTTGTCTTTCGAATATCTGGGTATTGTGTTAAAAGGTGCTCCACGCATTTTACTTATCATTATTTACAGGCCTCCAAAATACTCTCCAGTCTTTGCTGAGGACTTTACAGAACTGTTATCAACAATTACATCAGAGTTTGACTGTTTTGCCATTGCTGGAGATTTAAACATCCACATAGATAATGCAGAAACCAATATGGCAAAAGAAATCAATACTGTTTTAAAAACTTTTGATCTGACTCAGCATGTACATGGACCCACACACAATCATGGGCACACTCTAGATTTACTCATCAGTAAGGGTCTAAACATTTCATCGATTGTTATTAAGGATGTAGCACTGTCTGATCATTTCTGTATTTTCTTTGATATATTGATCTCTCCTGCCACTGAAGCTAGATCTGTGTCTGTCAAGAAGAGATGCTTAAATGAGAACACTAGTGTACTATTTATGAAGGCTATATCCTTAACACCAAGCATATCTGCAGACTCTGTTGATTTACTCCTTGATTCCTTTAACTCAAAAGTTAAAACTGTAATTGATGATATTGCTCCTGTTAAAATCAGGAAGAAGAGTGGCAGACAAAAAGCACCTTGGAGAAACTCAACAGCAGTGCAAAATATGAAAAGACAATGCAGAAAAGTAGAGCGCATATGGCGGAAGACAAAACTTGTAGTCCATTATAACATCTACAAAGACTGCATCCATGCTTTTAATATGGAACTAGGCAAAGCTAGACAGACTTTCTTCTCAAATATTATAAACAGTAATTTAAACAACACACGCACTCTTTTTGCTACTGTAGAGAGACTGACAACCCCCCCAAGCCAGATTCCCAGTGAAATGCTCTCAGACAACAAGTGCAGTGAGTTTGCTTCTTTCTTCTCTGAGAAAATCAATAATATCAGAAAGGTGATCAGCACATACTTGAGTTGCCCTGGGGTTAGACAGACCATCAAACCACCTGAGAAAGTAGTTACTATGTCTGACTTCAAAGAAATTGATGGCAAAATTTTGGAAGATACCGTACAGCACCTTAAAACATCAACCTGTGCTCTTGACACACTTCCCACATCATTTTTCAAAAGTGTGTTAAACAGTTTAGAAGCAGATCTTCTAGAAGTGGTAAATGCCTCACTTCTCTCTGGGAGTTTTCCAAACTCCCTGAAAACTGCAGTTGTCAAGCCCCTCCTGAAAAAGAACAATCTGGATAAGACCATATTAAGCAACTATAGGCCGATCTCAAATCTTCCTTTCATAGGCAAGATCATTGAAAAAGTTGTCTTCAATCAGCTGAACAAATTCTTATGCTCGAATGGATACTTTGACAATTTTCAATCTGGTTTCCGATTGCACCACAGCACAGAGACAGCGCTCATAAAGATAATAAACGATATTCGCTTAAATACTGATTCAGGCAAATTATCAGTGCTGGTACTACTCGACCTCAGTACTGCATTTGACACTGTCAATCATAACATACTTCTTGACAGGCTGGAAAACTGGGTGGGGCTTTCTGGGATAGTCCTAAAATGGTTCAGGTCATACTTAGATGGGAGAGGTTATTATGTGAGTATAGGAGATCATAAGTCTGAGTGGACATCCATGACATGCGGAGTCCCTCAAGGCTCAACTCTTGCGCCACTCCTGTTCAACCTGTATATGCTCCCAATGAGCCAAATAATGAGAAAGAACCAAATTGCTTACCACAGCTATGCAGACGACACACAGATCTACTTAGCCCTATCAGTCACGTATCACACACAAAAGAGAGAGATCCAAGTGCAGTTAATTTATTGGGGTAATCCGTACTCACAATCAGTTTAGGCAAATGGTCAAAATCCAATAAGTCAATCCAAGAACATAAAACACGAACAAGAACAGGCAGCAAACAGGAACAGAAGTGTGAGGACATTAAACAAGGACTCCGTGACAAACACTGAGACTGACAGGGTATATATACACAAGTGCTAAACGAGGTGACGAGAAACAGCTGAACACAATGAACACTCAGTGACAGACAGGATCATGGGAAATGTAGTAACAGAGTGTAGGACACCGTGCGGGAAGAGGACCTCTAGTGGACACCCAGGGAACACAAACCAGACACTGTGACATAACCCCCCCTCTACGGAGCGGCTACCAGACGCTCCAAGACAAACAAAACAAGAGTCCAGGCGGGAGGTGAAATGGTGGAGGATCAGGGGGCGGGATGGGGGGCCAGGTCCATGGAGGGGAACAGGAATAGGGGGGAACAGCTTAGCCGGCAGCCAGGGTGAAGCAGACAGTCCATCGGGCGGCCAGGGCGAAGCAGACGACCCATCGGGCGGCCAGGGCGGAGAAGACCCCTCGGGCGGCCACGGCGGTGAAGACCCCTCGGGCGGCCATGGCGGTGAAGACCCCTCGGGCGGCCACGGCGGTGAAGACCCCTCGGGCGGCCACGGCGGTGAAGACCCCTCGGGCGGCCACGGCTCAGGAACTGGAACAGACACCACCGGTTCAGGAACTGGAACTGGCACCACCGGAACTGGCACTGGAACTGGCACCACCGGCTCAGGCACTGGAACTGGCACCACCGGAACTGGCACTGGAACTGGCACCACTGACTCAGGCACCACCGGCTCAGGCACTGGAACTGGCACCACCGGCTCAGGCACTGGAACTGGCACCACCGGCTCAGGCACTGGAACTGGCACCACCGGCTCAGGCACTGGAACTGGCACCACCGGCTCAGGCACCACCGGCTCAGGCACTGGAACTGGCACCACCGGCTCAGGCACTGGAACTGGCACCACCGGCTCAGGCACCACCGGCTCAGGCACTGAAACTGGCACCACCGGCTCAGGCACTGGAACTGGCACCACCGGCTCAGGCACTGGAACTGGCACCACCGGCTCAGGCACTGGAACTGGCACCACCGGCTCAGGCACTGGAACTGGCACCACCGGAACTGGTACCACCAACTCAGGCACTGGAACTGGCACCACCGGCTCAGGCACTGGAACTGGCACTGTAAGGGTGGAATTCCTGCAGTGGTTCAGGCTGCAAGAACTGCCGAACGACTAAAGAAACGTTATTGGCAAGATGGTAGAAAACTGCACATTTCTTGTCCATTACCACCCACTGCCACTTATACCAACGACGGAAATAAGTGCAGTTACAATAGCTTAATATTTGTGGGAGAGCATTGCTATAGATAGTGACGATATTGTATTGCAATATGTAGCCCTTTAAAGTCAATATCAAATCAAAACTAGTTAGTACATTAGTTGCAATTGAAAAGGTTTAATGACAAATTATGGTTATGGTTACACTTAAAATAGTTACAAAATATATGTATGAGATGATAACTTATATTATTAATTGTACCCAGCATATATGAAAAATGTTACCTGAGAGAGAGATAGAGAGAGAGAGAGAGAGAGAGAGAGAGAGAGATAGAAAGGGGAGCCCCCAAGAAAGGGACCCAGAGAAGAAGAGAGCCAGAGCATCAAAGAGACAGAGCAACAGTTACAATCATCTTTTATCCTTTCCTTGACCATGTGACTAAAAGCCAACTGTGAGACATTCAAACTGACCAATCAGATAATTACACTTCCACCACTGTACTAAAGGTGTGACAATTCATCAACCCCCAAAGTACAAACATTTGGCCTGCAAGCCGAGATCACTATCAGCCCCTCTGTGCCTTAGGAACTCCAAATGGTCATTGTCTCTGAAAGAGGGGGTAGAAAAACAGTCAAGCAAATATCTTTGTTCATTTAAAATATCTTGGATTATTTTCAATCCTACAGCACCACCGGCTCAGGCACTGGAACTGGCACCACCGGCCCAGGAACAGACACCACCGGCCCAGGAACAGACACCACCGGCCCAGGAACAGACACCACCGGCTCAAGTGTGTACGTAGCCCACTGTCACTGAGGGCTCAGGCGACGCATCCATGGATTGAACAGTCTCTGGCTGGGCGGACGTGACGTGAACAGTCTCTGGCTGGGCGGACGTGACGTGAACAGTCTCTGGCTGGGCAGACGTGACGTGAACAGTCTCTGGCTGGGCAGACGGGACGTGAACAGTCTCTGGCTGGGCAGACGTGACGTGAACAGTCTCTGGCTGGGCAGACGTGACGTGAACAGTCTCTGGCTGGGCAGACGTGACGTGAACAGTCTCTGGCTGGGCAGACGTGACGTGAACAGTCTCTGGCTGGGCAGACGTGACGTGAACAGTCTCTGGATCGGCAGACGTGACGTGAAGCTCAGTCTCTGGATCGGCAGACGTGACCTTCCTCCTCCTTCTCCGCCTACGATGGCAAGACGGTAGCGTCGAGCCCACCGCCTTAGGGGAAATTCCACTCACCAGCTCAGGTGTGTCGGTCATCTTCTCAGGAGACCCAGACGTGACTGCTGTATCCCACTGACTCCGATGCTCAAGGTATCTGGTAAAACCCCAAAAGTCCAAGACTTCCAGACCCTTCATTTCCCAACCCGGCAATGGGTCATCAAGACAGGTATTAAAAATAATACAGGCCCTGCTGACGAAAGCTCATCAAATTTTGGACACGCCCCATCCTCTCTTTCTCCGTGGTAGGAGGGAGGATACGGAACCCCATCATGCTGGATCTCTTAGGGGATGGAGTCCTTCTGTCACGTATCACACACAAAAGAGAGAGATCCAAGTGCAGTTAATTTATTGGGGTAATCCGTACTCACAATCAGTTCAGGCAAATGGTCAAAATCCAATAAGTCAATCCAAGAACATAAAACACGAACAAGAACAGGCAGCAAACAGGAACAGAAGTGTGAGGACATTAAACAAGGACTCTGTGACAAACACTGAGACTGACAGGGTATATATACACAAGTGCTAAACGAGGTGACGAGAAACAGCTGAACACAATGAACACTCAGTGACAGACAGGATCATGGGAAATGTAGTAACAGAGTGTAGGACACCGTGCGGGAAGAGGACCTCTAGTGGACACCCAGGGAACACAAACCAGACACTGTGACACTATCGCCTAACGATTACAGCCCCATTGACTCCCTGTGCCAATGCATTGATGAAGTCAACAGTTGGATGTGCCAAAACTTTCTTCAGTTAAACAAAGACAAAACTGAAGTCATTGCATTTGGAAACAAAGATGAAGTTCTCAAGGTGAATGCATACCTTCACTCTAGGGGTCAAACAACTAAAAATCAAGTCAGGAATCTTGGTGTGACACTAGAGTCAGACCTTAGTTTCAGTAGTCATGTCAAAGCAATAACTAAATCAGCATACTATCTTCTAAAAAATATTGCAAGAATTAGATACTTTGTTTCCAGACAAGACTTAGAGAAACTTGTTCATGCTTTCATCACCAGCAGGGTGGATTACTGTAATGGACTCCTCACTGGCCTTCCCAAAAAGACCATAAGACAGTTGCAGCTCATACAGAACGCTGCCGCCAGGATTCTGAGCAGAACCAGAAAATATGAACATATCACACCAGTCCTCAGGTCTTTACACTGGCTCCTAGTTAAATTTAGGATTGATTTTAAAGTATTATTACTGGTATATAAATCATTTAATGGCCTAGGACCTCAATACATTGCAGATATGCTCACTGAATATAAACCCAACAGATCACTCAGATCACTAGGATCATATCAGCTAGAAATACCAAGGGTTCACTCTAAGCATGGCGAGTCCGCTTTTAGCTATTATGCCAGCCGCAGCTGGAACCAGCTTCCAGAAGAGATCAGATGTGCTCCTACAATAGTCACATTCAAATCCAGACTAAAAACACATCTATTTAACTATGCATTTAATGAATGAGCACTGTGCCAATGTTCGTCCGACTGTTTGTACTGTACTGTATTTTATTTTTTATTTTTCTAAACTGTTTTAATTATTATTATTTCTTTTTATTATTTTAATTTCTTCTATGTAAAGCACTTTGAATTGCCACTGTGTATGAAATGTGCTATATAAATAAACTTGCCTTGCCTTGCCTTGCCTTGCCTTGCCTTGCCTTGCCTTGCCTTGCCTTGCCTTGCCTTGCCTTGCCTTGCCTCATCTGCATGCTCGTCGTCCTCATCGGGGTCTCGACCTGACTGCAGTTCGTCGTCGTAACCGACTTGAGTGGGTAAATGCTCACATTCGATGGCGTCTGGCACTTTGGAGAGGTGTTCTCTTCACGGATGAATCCCGTTTTTCACTGTACAGGGCTGATGGCAGACCGCGTGTATGGCGTTGTGTGGGTGAGCGGTTTGCTGATGTCAGCGTTGTGGATCGAGTGGCCCATGGTGGCGGTGGGGTTATGGTATGGGCAGGCGTATGTTATGGACAACGAACACAGGTGCATTTTATTGATGGCATTTTGAATGCACAGAGATACCGTGACGAGATCCTGAGGCCCATTGTTGTGCCATTCATCCACGACCATCACCTCATGTTGCAGCATTATAATGCACAGCATATGTTGCTAGGATCTGTACACAATTCCTGGAAGCTGAAAACATCCCAGTTCATGCATGGCCAGGATACTCACCGGACATGTCACCCATTGAGCATGCAAAGGAGATATGTTGCACTGCATGAGGCAAATGGTGGTCACACCAGATACTGACCAGATACCCCCCTGGACACCCCCAATACAGTAAAACTGCACATTTTAGAGTGGCCTTTTATTGTGGCCAGCCTAAGGCACACCTGTGCAATAATCATGCTGTCTAATCAGCATCTTGATATGCCACACCTGTGAGGTGGATGGATTATCTCGGCAAAGGAGAAGTGCTCACTAACACAGATTTAGACAGATTTGTGAACAATATTTGAGAGAAATAGGCCTTTTGTGCGCATAGAAAAAGTCTTAGATCTTTGAGTTCAGCTCATGAAAAATGGGGGCAAAAACAAAAGTGTTGTGTTTATAATTTTGTTCAGTGTATGTTTGACCTCATATCACAGATATGCCATGCATGCTTAATAGGCCTTACTTTTTCTGTCACTCATCAAAACAGAAATAAAGAAAGCTACAGGCACACTGGGTTCCCACTCATTCCAGCAAAAATTGCTTCTATTGCTTCTATATTCTTTGATGAATGAAATGCTTTTTTTAATTACATGCTTAACACTGTATAAATACAAAGTGTATTACTAATTGGACGTCATACTGGTTAATTGGTTCATTCTTTTTTATAAGGCAAAAAAAAAAAAACTTAAGAGCTTAATAATACTTATCATTAAGATGATTAAACATAACTCTTACCCATCATCAATCATTTAAGCTCATGTTGTGAAATTTGTCTCAATTGTTTTACTGTAAGTGCACAGTTACCATGGTCATGCATCAAAATATATTGTTACTTGTTTTCTTATAATAAAGATTATCTTTGTAATAACTACTTTAGTGTGACAAATGTTAAATTGACTTTTAACATCTACCTTCCAAGCAGCACCACTACAATTTTGCTGTGCTTTCATGTTCAGATGTAGCAAATGGAGCAGACAGTGTCACTAACAAATATGCTCACAATATACATGTTAGACACCATATTCAAAAAACAGCTTTTACATGCCATCTAATGTTCTATAAGGATGTGCTTAAAAAAATCTATTTGATTTGGAGACACATTATCTCATTTACATTTGCATGAGAGTGTAAGTGATCATTTCTCTTCTGGGAACAGATTTAAGTATGCCGATGAAGGTCCAAATATTTTCAGTGTCAAAATGTATTTTGCTGACAGTCTGAACCATCGATAAAACATTGCATATATAAGTGGATTCATACCGGAATTCATGCATACAATCCAATCCATTACATTAATTATAAGAGAGTCATTTTCATTATGCCCCAAAGAAAGACTAGTTAAATAATATGGCATCCAGCAAACAATATAAACCAGTACTACGATCCCTAAGGTTCTTGTAGCCTTTTTTTCTGATTTGGCCTTTTTGTCTGTGACTGAATTTAAATGCTTAGCTTGATAGTTTGCTACAAAGCAGATTTTCACATATAAAGGAATAATTATACAACAAGGAGCCACTAAGCAAACAATGGAATCTAGTATTATATTTTCCAACTTAACAGAAAGAATGCATTCTCCAATACATGTGTAGTTCATCTCTGGATACATTACAAACTCATACAACAGATAAAAATTATATATGAAGGAGAATAACCAGTTTACAACAATAGAAACAATAGCTCTGTTATTACTGACTCTTATTGGATATCGCAAAGGGTCATTCACAGCAATGTATCGATCCACAGAAATAATAATCATGTTACCAAGAGATGCTGTGAGAACCACATAAAGAATAAGAGGAAATATTGAGCAAAATATTTCTCCAAAGTACCAGCATGGCTCAATCAGTTTCATTCCCTGCACTGGCATGAGAATCAGTCCTGTGATCAGATCAGCCACTGCCAGAGAGAAGATCAGCACATTGGTGGGAGTGTGGAGCTGCTTGAAGTGCGAGATGGAGATGATCACCAACAGGTTCAGAAACACGGTGAACACCGATGTTACAGCGATGAAAATGTACACAATAATGTACCCTGCTTCAGGTCGGATACTTCTGGTACAAGACAAATTGTTGTTTGGAAAGCAATATTGGATTGTTTGATTGCTCATGTTTGTCAGTCCCCAGTTAGACATTTCCATGATAGATCTAACTTGGAGAGTAGACTCTGTGTGAAGATGCTTGCCACTAATATGACTCAGTTTTATACTTATGGAAGCTCAGCGACCACCTCATTTTACCATGATGTATGAATATTCAGCTATCAACCAACCCACTACTACAATATTCATAGACCTATCAGATCTAATCTGATCTATATTCTAAAAAAACTTTCATAAAAGACTGGTCCTTGAAAGCTTTTATATGGTTATATACATAATACCAATTAAAGATGGAAGTTAAGTGAATTTTATTGTAAATATTTATCCCAGTATAAGACCAATTGGAAACACTGTGTCAGGTAAATGACTCAGGATTCAATTGCAAGTGCAATAAAACAGTTAATTTCAGAAAGAACTTGAAATAAACAGTGCAATGGTCAGAAAGTCGTGGATGAAGATGATGAACCTTGGCAACGCAAGGACTACAATGGGCAGACGATGACAGAATATCCAAGGCAGAAGTCCAGTGAGAGAAATCCACAAGGAGGCTTCAAATAATCCAGGAAACAGGCAGGAAGTGGAACTGGAGCACAGGACACAGAAGACAGGAGACACTGCACAGAGAACGAGTAGTGAGCAAAACAACAATCCGACACGGAATGAACAAACACAGGCCCAAGATATAGTGAGGCTGATGAGACACAGCTGAGCCCAATCAATAATCAGCGATCATGGTTTTCCAAGCAACGCAGGTGACAAACACACACAATCACAGAAGACAAGTAAGAAGCCACAGACCTGCAAACCCTGACAGTACCTCTCCTTCTAGGAGTGCCTCCTGGTGCTCCCATGAGATCTTACCTGTCGAATGTAATCATCGATCAAGGAGTGATCCAATATGTCTCTTGCAGGAACCCAACTTCTCTCCTCCGGACCCAGGGCCGGATTACCCAATGGGCATTATGGGCACGTGCCCAGGGGCCCATGCGCACTTGGGGCCCAAGAAAAAAAAAAAAAAAAAAAAATTCTAAAGAAATTTTTTTTTTTTTTTTTTACGGAGCGTATTGTATAGTTGCGCAACTTGCGCTAAGTGTCTGTCTTTCTAGCAAAAAGACTCACGTTAATGCATTATATCTAGAGTCAGTGGCGTAGACTGTAGGGCGTTGGTATTTGAGATTTTTGACGCGTTGGACCCGGGTTCAAATCTGCCTTTGGCCGAACTTGATCTTCTTCTTTCTCACTTTTGATATGATATGGTTATTATTTATATGCAGCACACAACTATGCAGTTTTTTTCAACCTCATAATGTTTATTTTAGGTTTCAGACATTTCAATACATATAAGCAAGCACCGAGTAAAACAATACATTTGGATTAAGCGTGAAAGGTTTAATATAGGCATGGCCGTAGCCAGCTATGACGTCACCGAGGTCCGGACTTCGGTCATTTTTTTATATTCAAAAATAAAATTTCAAGCTCTCTGAATGATTAATTAGCCGTTTAAACCGCGTCATATGTGTGTTTGCAATTCATGTCACTGAGAGAAGGAACAGTGAGCGGGGCTTGAGAGCGCGTTGTGAGTAAGGGCGCGGGTGCAGCCTCCGTGTTGCCAGATTCACCTATTATACGTCTTTTTGGACTCGTTTTTCCCATTTATTGTGACACTTTAGGACGTTAATAAAGTGGGAAGTTGAATGTTAGGGCTAGTGATATATTAATTTTCTTTTCCAAAACACAAGCTTTGAACTTATTTCTCATTATTATTATTTTTTTGTTTTTTTAAATGTTTTTCGTGGCATTAATAAAAAAGAAGAAGCTTAGACAAACTGTAATTGCTGACAGGAAGATACCAAATTCGGTAAGACAAACGCAGTGATCATGATTATCTGTAAGAAATGTACAACACTATCAAAAACAATAGCATAATACAGATCTGTATCATTATTCTAACGTTATTTGTAACTTGTTACGAAATAAAAAGTCTCTCACCTAAAAAAAAACGTACTTTCCTGTCCCGTCAGTCTCGTTGCGTGTCCTCTTCAATTACACGCGCAGCGCGGCAGAGCGCTTTATGTCACTTTATTATAAATAAAGCGCAAAAGAAACTACAAGCATGATGCAACAACATCGTAGTTGATGTCAATTTGTAAGTCATGAAATTACCAAAAAGTGGCAATAAATTCCGCAACTTACTTCATGTTTGGAATTATTTACATGCAGGTTTATGTTCATTCAATTTTCATTCTATTCATCAGGATCAGTGGTCATGTTCATTAACAGCTCATGTTAGTATTGTGCATTTACCATGGTTACTGTTGTTTCCTTAACCCAAAAATGCCACTTTATTTTCACTGTATTTCTAAATGACTGTGGTCTACTCTAACTTATTTGTATTTACAAAAACTATTTTGGAACTGCTATTTAATAGCCTTATACTTTATTCATCTTCAGCCTATGTGTCATATTCTTATATACAGTATATATATATATATATATATATATATATATATATATATATATATATATTTATTTATATATATATCACTAATTGTTTGGCATACTAAAACACCAGTGATAATTTAATGTAGACTGAAACTCTATATCATAACTAAAAAATAAGTTTGAGCCCCCTTTAATGTCCAGGTACAAGTCAATGTTTTTTCTTTTTGCACAGTTCATGGGTTGAAGCCCGTTGAAGCTCTTAATTTTGAGCTCTCAAAGAGCACCAGATTGATGCATTTAACCTTAAAATGTACAAAATTTTCTTACGGGGGAGCATGCCCCCGAACCCCCCTAGAGGGACAGAGGTCCACCCATCATAGTTTTACAAAATCATATGGGAAAGAACGATCATTTATGAACTTTACTCCAGCATAGTACAACAAAGTTCCTTTTAAGTCAGTAAACTAAAACTGTTAATTCAAAATTAAAATATCCTTGGACAAACTATACATTTGGCCTGCCTAAGGGGGGGCCTACAAGACATTGTGCCCGGGGGCCTCTGAATTCTTAATCCGGCCCTGTCCGGACCGTAACCCTCCCAGTCCACCAAGTACTGGAATCCGCGTCCCTTCTGTCTCGAGTCCAGAATATGTTTGACTAAAGAGACAGGTTCCCCGTTTACGAGATGCGGCTGTGGGGATGGGTGGTTAATAGGTGAACAAAAAACGGGTTTTATTTTAGATGCATGAAAAACCGAATGAATTCTCCTGTACACCAGAGAAAGTTTGAGGCGTACTGCCACTGGACTAAGGACTTCAGTTACAGTGAACGGGGCAATACATTTGGGAACAAGCTTATTACAAAAGGTGCGGAGAGGAATGTTCTGAGTAGAAAGCCACTCTTTTTGACCAACTATGTATTCAGGAGGCTTTGAAGGTGGCGATCGGCCTGGGCCTAAGTGCGTGCTCGCACCCGAAGTATAGCCCTTCTGGTTTTCCTCCAGGTTCGATGGCACTTCTGGACGAAAGCATGAGCGAAGGGAACCGCAACCTCGTATTACAGGTTCTGAAAAATTGGTGGCTGCTAAACTACCTTCAAACGGAGAGAGGCTTGTGGACAATACTGGTAACGAGTTATGCACATACTCAACCCATGAGAGCTGCTGGCTCCAGGAGGATGGATTCTGGCGGTCCAGAAGATTTGCATTCCGCGGCCCGCCTGCCAGTGCGGGTATAAAGGCGGAAGCGAGAGCATACACAAATCGCTTTACGCTGGGAAGAACACCAACCGAAGAATAGGTTCCACTTCAACGCATAGAGGCGCCTCGTAGAGGGGGCTCTAGCAGAAGTGATGGTGTCTACCACAGCCTGTGGTAGGCCACCTAGAACCTCCGCGTCCCGTCCAAGGACCAGACATGGAGTTTCCAGAGGTCTGGACGCGGGTGCCATAGAGCGCCCCGTCTCTGAGATAGAAGGTCTTTCCTCAGAGGAATCGGCCAAGGAGGGGCTGTCGCGAGGAGCATGAGCTCTGCAAACCAAGTCCGATTGGGCCAATATGGCGCAACGAGCAGGACCTGCTCCACGTCCTCCCTGATCTTGCACAGAGTCTGTGGGGCTCTGTGGAGTCAGAGGCTCACTGGGGGAAAGACATAATTGCGAAGGCCCTGGGGCCAGCTGTGTGCCAGTGCATCTGTGCCGAGGGTTCCTTCGGTTAGGGAATAGAACCACTGGCAATGGGTCGTGTCCGGAAGGCAAACAGATCTATCTGAGTGGCTCCGAAGATTTCCCATGGAGTCACCATTCTCCCAGAAGAGGTGGCTGCCGTGAGAGCTCGTCGGCTGCACAGTTGAGCACACCAGGGACGTGAATGGCTCGAAGCGACCTCAGATGCTTCTGACTCCAAAGGAGGAGATGGCGGGCGAGTCGCGACATACGACGGGAGCGTAGACCACCTTGGCGGTTGATGTACGCAACGGTTGCAGTGCTATCCGTATGGACCAGTACATGCTTGTGTCGAAGTAGGCCTCTGAGGCGGCACAAGGCTAAGCGTACTGCTTGCAACTCTAGGCAGTTGATGTGCCAATGCAGTTGGGGCCCCGTCCACAGACCCAAAACTGCATACCCATTGTACGTGGCCCCCCAGCCGTTGGCAGAAGCATCTGTGAAAACCACAGCATGCCTGGACACCTGGACTAAGGGCACTCGGCCCGTAGAAATGCAGGGTCTGACCAAGGGCTGAAGGTTTGGCGACAGTGCGGGGTGATGTTCACCCGGAACGTGCCGCTCTGTCACGCCCATCTCGGGACTCGATCGTGAAGCTAGCACTGAAGCGGTCTCATATGGACCAGACCGAGCGGCGTTACTGCAGCTGCGGCTGCCATATGCCCCAGGAGCCTCTGAAACTGTTTCAGTGGGACCGCTGATCTGCCTTGAAAGGACTTGAGGCAGTTGAACACTGACTGGACGCGCTCCTCCTTGAGGCGCGTAGTCTGAGCGACCGAGTCCAACTCCATACCGAGATAAGAGATCCTCTGTGTGGGGCAGAGTTTGCTCTTGTCCCAGTTGACCTGAAGCCCCAGCTGACTGAGATGCTGAAGCACCATGTCCCTGTGTTCACACAACAGTTCCCGCAAGTGAGCTAATATGAGCCAGTCGTCGAGATAGTTGAGAGTGCGAACGCCACGTTCTCTCATGGGAACAATGGCCGCCTCCGCGACTTTCGTGAAGACACGGGGTGACAGGGCCAGCCCGAAGGGTAGGACCTTGTGCTGATATGTTCGACCCTCGAACGCAAAACGAAGAAACGGTCTGTGTCGAGGGAGAATCGAGACATGAAAGTACGCATCCTTCGATCGCTGCAAACCAATCCCGGGGACGGATGCACTCGAAGATGCGTTTCGGCATTAACATTTTGAACGGAAGCTTGTGCAGGGCCCGATTCAAAACTCGCAGGTCCAGGATTGGTCGTAACCCACCGCCTTTCTTGGGTACAATGAAGTAAGGGCTGTAAAACCCTGACCTCATCTCGGCTGGAGGGACCGGCTCGATCGCGTCCTTCGCCAGCAGGATGTCGATCTCTTTCCTCAGAACAGGGGCATCGCAGCTCCGCACATGGGTGAAGCGGACGCCCCTGAACTTGGGAGGCCGGCGGGCAAACTGAATTGTATAGCCGAGCCGGATGGTACAGGTGAGCCACCGGGACGGCCTGGGAAACGCTAGCCAATCTTCGAAGAACCGTACCAGTGAGCCCACCCGGACCACCAGCGTACCCGGGGTGGGGCAGCGAGGTGGAAGGCAGGGACTCGACTCCGGAGGCACTCCGGAGTCTGGGTGTGCAGAGCAACACCAACCTGCTTCCACGAGGGGGCAGACGGCAGGGAAGGCCCGGAGGCGTTTGGCTGCTCGTCACCCCGAGGCAAAGGAAGGAGGGGAAACAAGGAGCGAGGCCTGGAGGCGTCGAGTACAGGTTTCTGAACCTCCTTGCCCAGCGGGAGATGAGAGTGACGAGGCTGGGGCGGCGTCACTGGCATCTGAACGCTGGGGCGAGGGGAATGAGAGCGGCAAGGCAATGAGACGGCACACACTGTCATTCTGGCCCTCTTGGACGGGGGAGACTGGGAGCGGCGAGGCAATTGAGCGTCGTCCTGAACTACCAGTCTCGACCATGTGTGACTCAGGGAAAGTAGAAACTGCTCTTTTATTGAAGTTTTGGGTACGGCTGGCCAGCGGCGGAACAGAAACAAAACGAAACAAAAGATTCTCCACCCGGCCCTCCTCCGGGGGAAGGAGTGGTGCAGACACGCACTCCTGAAGAGCAGCAGGCATGTCCCCTGGGTCGCCCATCTCAGGGTCTCTTCCCTCTCCTCTTGCTGGGGGGTTTAGAGGAACTTCGAGAGGGCTGGGCAGCTCTCTTGCGGCCGGCACCCTGCTACCTAGGTGGAGGCTGCTGCTTAGGCTGAGCAGGGGCGGCGGCAGGAGGGCGCCCTCAGCGACGAGCAGTCGAAGAAGCGGCCGGCGAAGACTAGGCAGCAGCAGCCTGTCTCCGGGGCATGATGTGCTTGATAATCTCCGACTGCTTCTGGGCGTTGGAGAACTGTTGGGTGTAGTCCTCCACCGCGTCGCCGAAGAGGCCACCCTGGGATATGGGGGAGTTCAGGAACTTACTCCCTTCCGACTCCTTCATATCAGCCAGGGTGAGCCAAAGGTGTCGCTCCTGGACCACGACAGTGGACATCGCCCGGCCCAGGGAACGTGCGGTGACTTCACCCCTGGGTCGGTACCACCCTCCTGCATGTCACTGAGCGCTTTGGCCTGCTTTGGCCTTCACATTTTAGAGTGGTCTATTATTGGGGCCAGCCTAAGGCACACTTGTGCAATAATCAAGCTGTCTAATCAGCATCTTGATATGCCACACCTGTGAGATGGATGGATTATCTCGGCAAAGGAGAAGTGCTCACTAACACAGATTTAAACAGATTTGTGAACAATATTTGAGAGAAATAGGCCTTTTGTGTATATAGAAAAAGTCTTAGATCTTTGAGGTCAGCTCATGAAAAATAGGGGCAAAAACAAACTGTTGCGTTTATAATTTTGTTCAGTATATATAAATCTAGAGGGCACTTTCACAGGATGCAATGGCACTCAAACTCCTACTTACATCATTCCATATTCCCCTCTGTTTTAGATGCAGTACACAGTTTTATTGACTAGAGCAGTACTTCTCAAACCTGTCCTGGAGACTGTGAAACATTGAACACACCAAAATGGTTAAAAAAGACTGGGTTCACTAAGACAGGCCTTGCGTTTATAATTTTGTTCAGTGTATGTTTGACCTCATATCACAGCATGGTTTGGTGCGTAATATGAAGCAGATTAGATATGCCATGCATGCTTGATAGGCCTTACTTTTTCTGTCACTCATCAAAACAGAAATAAAGAAAGCTACAGGCACACTGGGTTCCCACTCATTCCAGCAAAAATTGCTTCTATTGTGAGGACCCGACACATCACTGAAAGCTGTGAGCCTAAGCTCAGTTGGGATTGTTTGACACTGTTCGCTGAATCATAACATCTTCTCCCTCAGAACTTTATAAAATGAAACTATATTGTCTAAATATTGTTCCAATACATATATATATATATTTGTATTATTCAGGAATGGAATGCAATAGATTTCAAATGAAACAGAATTTATGGAAAATTTCTGCAACTTCGCAGAAAGAAAATTAAATATTAAATATTCTTAAGATTAATGCATATTGTAAACTTTGGTGGATGAAATGCTTGTTTTAAATGTACATGCTTAACACACTGTAGAAATACAAAATGATTGTTTTAGTAAATGGATGTCATACTGGTTAATTGGTTCATTCTTTTTTATAAGGCAAAAAAACAAACAAAAAAAAAACAGGCAGAAAACCAGAGATATGGAGACCTTAATAATAATTATCATTATCACATCACTCTTACCCATCATCAATCATTTATGGGTTTGTCATTATGCGTTGTGAAAAAATATATTGTACCTTGTTTTCTTCTAATACATTTCTTTAATTTAAAATAAAGATTATATTTGTAATAACTACTTTATAATGGAAAATGTAACATTTTCTATTAACATCTACTTTCCAAACATCTTTAATGTTCAGACGTAGCAAATGGAGCAGACAGTGTCACTCACAAATATGCTCACAATATACATGTTAGACACCATGTTTAGAAAACAACTTTTACATGCCATCTAATGTTCTATAAGGATGTGCTTAACAAAAAAATCTATTTGATTTGGAGACACATTATCTCATTCACATTTGCATGAGAGTGTACGTGATCATTTCTCTTCTGGGAACAGATTTAAGTATGCCGATGAAGGTCCAAATATTTTCTGTGTCAAAATGTATTTTGCTGACAGTCTGAACCATCGATAAAACATTGCATATATAAGTGGATTCATACCGGAATTCATGCAAACCATCCAATACATTACATTAATTATAAGAGTGTCATTCTGCCCCAAAGAAAGACTAGTTAAATAGTATGGCATCCAGCAAAGAAGATAAACCAGTACTACAATCCCTAAGGTTCTTGTAGCCTTTTTTTCTGATTTGGCCTTTTTGTCTGTGACTGAATTTAAATGCTTAGCTTGATAGTTTGCTACAAAGCAGATTTTCACATATAAAGGAATAATTATACAACAAGGAGCCACTAAGCAAACAATGGAATCTAGTATTATATTTTCCAACTTAACAGAAACAATGCATTCTCCAGTACATGTGTGGTTCATCTCTGGATACATTACAAACTCATACAACAGATAAAAATTATATATGAAGGAGAATAACCAGTTTACAACAATTGAAACAACAGTTTTGTTATTATTGACTCTTACTGGATATCGCAAAGGGTCATTCACAGCAATGTATCGATCCACAGAAATAATAATCATATTACCAAGAGATGCATTGACAACAACATAAAAAATAAGACGGAATATTGAGCAAAATATTTCTCCAAAGTACCAGCATGGCTCAATCAGTTTCATTCCCTGCACTGGCATGAGAATCAGTCCTGTGATCAGATCAGCCACTGCCAGAGAGAAGATCAGCACATTGGTGGGAGTGTGGAGCTGCTTGAAGTGCGAGATGGAGATGATCACCAACAGGTTCAGAAACACGGTGAACACTGATGTTACAGCGATGAAAATGTACACAATAATGTACTCTGCTTCAGGTCGGATACTTCTGGTACAAGACAAATTGTTGTTTGGAAAGCAGTATTGGATTGTTTCATTGCTCATGTTTGTCAGTCCCCAGTTAGACATTTCCATGATAGATCTAACTTGGAAATTAGACTCTGTGTGAAAATGCTTACCACTAATATGACTTAGTTTTATACTTACGGAAGCTCAGCGACCACCTCATTTTACCATGATGTTTGAATATTCAGCTATCAACCAACCCGCTACTTCAATATTCATAGAACACTTAGATCTAGTCTGATCTATATTGTAATTAACCTTTCATAAAAGACTGTACCTGAAAGCTTGTATATGGTTATACACATAATACCAATTAAAGATGGAAATTAAGTGGATTTTTAAAAATGTTTTATCCCAGTACAAGACCCATTAGAAGCACTGTATCTATTCCGAAAAGTCACAGCTGGTATTAGGATTATGTTATGTTTCATCTTAAGCCGGGTGCACACTGTGCGATTTTGGCCGCGATTTGGCCGTCTGAGACAAATTTAGCAAATCCTAAAAGAATCCTCTGATCCTAGGTTAAAATCTGAAGTCTTTGAACATTAGTTTGACATGTTCACTGACAGCCGATTAATGACCGTTGCGATCAAATTTTATCTCTGAAAGAAATTCTGGCAGTGTCAGAAGATTTGACTCATAGTCCTGCAGTGTGGCTTCTCCTAAGACGACCGTCAAATTGACTTCGTTTTTCAAGACAAGCTGTGACCAAAATTAACATTAGAGATTTCTTTTGTAACCACCATTTCTATCCTGCGTGTAATCCACTCTTGCGTGCTTCCGTTTTTAACACGTCTTGACTGTCGTACAGTCTGACATTAACCCTCTGGGGTCTAAGGTGTTTTTGGGGTCCTTGAGATGTTCTGACATGCCCTGACATTTGTGCTTTTTTCAGTTGCTTATAAACATATTAATGGCAAAAAAAAATTACACACTATTTAGCACAAACAGGGCTACCATAATATGTGAGCAACAAGAATGTACATGTCTGCATTTTTGAGAGAATAATGTTTATACGTGGTTATTGAAAAAACTAAAAACTAAAGTTTCTGAAATAAGACCACAAAACGTCTCGGGTTACGACTGTAACCCTTGTTCCCCGAGAAGGGAACGAGACACTGCGTCGTCGTCGTGACGACACTATGGGAACGCCCCCAGCGTAACGCATCTGAAGCATGAATGAAATCTGTCCAATCCTGATTGGTGCTGCGTCATGACGTAGTAGATGACGGCATAACCGGAAGATACAAAGGGACGCCGGCACAAACACACATTAGCTCCTTTGCGATGAAGCAAGCGCTCTGCCCGTGATAGGTGTGGCGGCGAGACGCAGTGTCTCGTTCCCTTCTCGGGGAACAAGGGTTACAGTCGTAACCCGAGACGTTCCCCTTCGAGGGAACTCGCACTGCGTCGTCGTCGTGACGACACTATGGGAACGTAATGCCCACTATGCCACACCGTAAACACGCCCACCCTAGTGTGAAGCTGGAAGACCAGGCACACTTAGGACGCGAGCACTCTGGCGCCAGGCGTCACAGGGAGTTGCAGACTGTAGAAACGTATGAAGGTGTGCGGAGTGGCCCACCCAGCCGCTTCGCAAATATCCTGAAGCGAGACACCAGAAAGGAGGGCCACCGAGGAGGCCATGCTCCTGGTAGAATGAGCCCTCACGGCCATAGGTGAAGGCAAATTGCGCACCTGATAAGCCGTGGCTATAGCCTGGACAATCCAATTGCTGATTGTCTGTTTAGATGCAGGCAGCCCTTTCTTGGGTGAACCAAAGCACACCAACAACTGGTCTGACTTCCTCCACTGAGAAGACCTCTCAAGGTACACTCTCAGGGCTCTGACTGGGCAGAGCAGGTGAAGTCTCCCCTCTTCCGCCGTCACGTGAGGTGGAGGATGGAAGGCCTGAAGAACCACTGACCGTGCCACATTAGATGGCACCTTGGGCACATAGCCCGGTCTAGGATGTAAGATGGCCTTAACTCCGCCAGGGGCAAACTCCAGGCAAGTTGGCGATATCGCCAAGGCCTGGAGATCCCCCACTCTCCTCAGAGAAGTGATAGCAAGGAGAAAGGCCACCTTAAGGATCAGGTTCTTTGCCTCAGCCGACTCCAGTGGCTCGAAGGGGGCCTCAGCCAACCCTTCAAGTACCACTGCCAGGTCCCAGGTTGGGACTCTGGAGCGAGCCGCAGGCCTCATCCTCCGAGCCCCACGGAGGAAACGTACAACCAGATGGTGCCTCCCCATGGGCCCATCACCTACAGGCGAGTGGAAAGCCCCAATGGCAGCCACATACACCTTAAGTGTGGACGGGGTAAGACCGGCGGAGAAACGATCTTGGAGGAACTCCAGCACTTAACCACTGGGCAGTAAACTGGGTCCACCTCACGCTCTCTACACCAAGTGGAAAAGACATTCCACTTCAGGCTGTACAGTCTCCTGGTAGAAGGAGCCCTGGAGCTGAGTAGGGTCTCGACAACATCTGCTGACAGGCCAGCCTCTAGGTACCGAGCCCCCTCAGGGGCCAGACCCAGAGGTTCCAAAGCTCTGGCCGGGGGTGAAATATTGTGCCCCCTGCCTGCGACAGCAGATCCCTCCTCAGAGGGACCTGCCACGGGAGGCCGTCCAGCAGTGCTACAATGTCCGAGAACCATACCCGGGTCGGCCAGTGGGGTGCTACTAGAAGTAGACTGATCCCCTCCCGGCGGATCCGCTCCAAGACTCCCGGGAGCAGAGCGATCGGGGGAAATGCGTACAGACGCAGCCTCGGCCACGTCTGCATCATGGCATCCAGCCCCAGCGGAGCTGGATGCCTGAGAGAGAACCACAGTGGACAGTGGGACGTCTCTTGAGACGCGAAAAGATCCACTTCCACCGGGCCAAATCTCACGCACATGGCTTCCACCACCTTTGGGTGGAGTCGCCACTCCCCGGGCCTCAGCCCCTGCCTCGACAGGACGTCTGCTCCCTGATTTTGGTCCCCGGGGACGTACATCGCTCTGAGAGACGACAGTTTCCCCTGGGACCACAGAAGGATCTGGTGTGCCAGTCTGCATAGAGGGCGCGACCTCAGACCCCCCTGATGATTCAGATACGCGACTACAGAAGTGTTGTCCGAGCGTATCAGGACATGGTGGCCGCGGAGGTCTGGGAAAAAGCTCCTCAGAGCTTTGTAGACCGCCAGCATTTCCAGGCAGTTGATGTGCCAGGAAGAGTGCCGGGTCTCCCACAGACCTCTCGCAAAGCGGCCGTCCATGACCGCGCCCCAACCAGTGAGGGAGGCATCTGTTGAAACGGTTTTCCGGCAACATGATGCTCCCAGCACTGGTCCCTGGGACAGGAACCAAGGTTTCCTCCATATGACGAGGGAACGAGGCATCTGCGCGTTACCCTGATCATACGGAACGGATTTCCCCTCAGGGAAAACCCCTTGGCTCTCAACCACCACTGTAGGGGTCTCATGTGTAGCAGGCCAAAAGGTATGACGTTGGACGCTGCTGCCATGTGCCCCAGCAGTATCTGAAACTGCTTTACAGTGAGGTTGTGGCCTAGCTTCGCTCTGGAGACCATCGCCTGTATGGAACCCACCCGAGCAGGAGACATTTGTGCCCGCATCGTCGTGGAGTCCCATACCACTCCCAGGAACATAGTCCTCTGGGAGGGCATCAACACGCTTTTCTTTGTGTTGAGTCTCAGCCCCAAGCACCTGATATGGGTCAGAACGACATCTCGATGCCGAACTGCCATATCGTACGACTTGGCTAATATTAGCCAGTCGTCGATGTAATTGAGTACACGAATGCCCTGGAGTCTCAGCGGAGCCAGCGCTGCATCCATGCACTTGGTGAAGGTGCGAGGGGAAAGAGCTAGGCCAAAGGGAAGAACCCGATATTGGTACGCTTCGCCCCCGAAAGCGAACCTCAGGAACTTCCTGTGACATGGAAGGATGGAGATATGGAAGTATGCGTCCTTAGATCTATCGTGACGAACCAGTCCTCGAACTGGATCTGACTCACGATGGCTGGAATTGTGAGCATCTTGAACCTGAATCTCCTCAGAGAACGATTCAAGTGCCTGAGATCTATTTTTGGACGCAACCCCCCATCCTTCTTGGGAACTATGAAGTACCGGCTGTAGAACCCGGACTCCCTGTGTGGCAGAGGAACACGTTCTATGGCCTCTTTTACCAACAGGGATTGAACTTCCTGTTCCATAACCCGAACCTGCTCTGGGCCGACCACAGTCCAGACCACCCCGTTGAACTTCGGGGGAGGGGAGCTGAACTGCAGTCTGTAACCCAGCTCTACAGTACGCAGGGCCCACGCAGATATATTCGGAAGCATGAACATGCGCCGAGATAATCTACTAAGGGAACCAGCCTCTCAAGGCTGGCCTCGGGTGTCAACCGAGCCTCATTCCCGACCCCCTGAAGCGGCTGACCGGCAGGGAGCAGTCGAGAATGATTTTCGGTGTGCGGACGCGTTCGCTGCCCAGCCGCAGGTCTTTCTAGAGGCGGCTGGAGCGGCGTGCGTGCGCGGGAAATCAGTGTGGCCCGAAGCGTACTGGACGGCGGGAACACAGCACTGATTTCCTGAGAGCTCCGGTGGGGAGGCGACCTCGATCGTTCCACCCCGGGGGGGACAGCTCTGAGCGGTCCAGCCGCAGCTAGGACCGCTTGGCGGAAGCCTTCTTTGCCTGAAGGACGGTCCTCAGATTGACCTTAGGCTCAGAAGGCTTGCCGCGAGAGCGCCGCTTCCTTTGCCAGGCTTCCCTCGGGAGGGGCGCGGGAGGCGACACTCTCTTTTTGCACCTGCCGGTGCGAGGCTCAACATTTTAATTCCTCAAAATTAAATGCAGCCAAAAACACTGGATAAGTGAAACACGGTCTGGATGGTAGGCTGAATTAAAATATCTAACTTCTCAAAGTCAGATAATATTCCATCATTTTAATTCCATAGAATTAAATGCAGCCAGACAATACTGTTTAATATTTATTAATACGGTTTCGTAATCTACGCGCTGCCTCGGCAAACGCGAGATTCGAGCCGTCACAATATATCGGCTTTCATCCCTCGAGAAGAAAGTCAACAGGTGCGAGGTTGAAACATCTGACAGCGCACGGCTTTTTTCTATGCACGTGCGCCGAGATATTTCTCAATGAACACTGCCAGCACCCTCAGGAGCTGACTGTGAATGCCTCGCACCCAAACAGTATTATTTCACAGATCGCGTGTGTCCCTTTTATAGCAGACTCGTAATCTACGCGCTGCCTCGGCAAACGCGAGATTCGAGTCATTCACAATATATTTGGCTTTCTTCTCTCGAGAAGAAAGCCAACGGGCGCGAGGCTGAAACACCCAAAACGCACGGCTGTGTGCGTCAAGATATTTCTCAATGAACACACAGCCAGCACCCTCAGGAGCTGACTGTGCATGCCTCGCACCCACACAGAATCTTTATTGCAGAGCAGCCCCGTAATCTACGCGCTGCCTCAGCAACGCGAGACCCGAGCTACTATAGAATAGATTCTGTATTGCAATGCAGACATTAATCTACGCGCTGCCTCGGCAAACGCGAGATTAGTCACAGAATCTTTATTGCAGAGTAGCCGTAATCTACGCGCTGCCTCGGCAAACGCGAGATCCGAGCCACTATAGATTCTGTATTGCAATGCAGACCTTTAAACTACGCGCTGCCTCGGCAAACGCGAGATCCCAGTCACAGAATCTTTATTGCAGAGTAGACCCGCAACCTACGCGCTGCCTCGGCAAACGCGAGATCCGAGCCACTAGATTCTATATTGTAATGCTATATGGGACAATTCTTATGGGACAAACAACACCAAATAAGACAAACAGTTTCACACAGAGCGCTTCAGCTGAAGAGCAAAAAGCTAATGTGTGTTTGTGCCGGCGTCCCTTTGTATCTTCCGGTTATGCCGTCATCTACTACGTCATGACGCAGCACCAATCAGGATTGGACAGATTTCATTCATGCTTCAGATGCGTTACGCTGGGGGCGTTCCCATAGTGTCGTCACGACGACGACGCAGTGCGAGTTCCCTCGAAGGGGAACACATACTAAATATGTGCCAATAAGACTTTTGTCTAATGGATGTCATCGCCTAGTGTTTTTTCTTCAAAATGATGTGAAAATCACCCTGCCTAATCATTCACATAACACAATACATTGATTTGAATTTTGCAAAGCACTTTCTGTTTGGAAAGGCAATATTCGAGTGGGCGTCAACGATCATGCATATTTAGAGGTTCACACCTGAGGAGACAATGGGGCCCGCATACTTAATTAGCCATTCATTCAGGTGAGTCACTGAGCCACAAGAATGCAAGAGCAACAGTTGGAAGCATCTCAATTCTTTTTTATTTTTCCACATATTGTGCTTGCAAATTGGCCTATAATATCCAAGGAAAACATGTCTAGTAATTGTGCAGTTAATTCTCATACTGTATTTTCAGTTTTGGAATATTTATCCTCTCCCCAAATTTGTCACTAATAAAACCCAATAAAAATGATTTAAAGAAAAGGCTTATATTTACCTTTTAATAGTTTGTTATCTACCTTGTAAATATTTTTTTTTTATTAAAAAGGTTACAATTACAACAACAATTCAAGTGTAATCTTTCTTTGTAAAAACTAAAGTATACATTTTATCATACATATTTCAAAGTTAAGGATTTGATTGATTATTTGATTACTTTATTTTTGACAAAACATACTATATTTAACATATGAGCAAAAATTGGCAAACAAAAGCTTATTTGAGGTGGCAGATATTTTACAGTAAAAATGTATAATCTATCCAAAACTAATCAACGAAATGTTGTCTTTCATATGTCTGTAACATAGGTCTTTCGTTTTTATTATAAGAAATATAAATGTTAATTTGCAGTTTAATACGTTGCTTATACAAATACATTTATTTCAACATATTTCAGTCGATTTTTACTCAGTATAGCAATACAGTTTGCTAAAAGCGAAACATTCATTCACACACAGAAACGCCTGACTGTAACGTTGTTTTTACGAAATATTAGGGCATATAAATGTTAATTTGCAGTTTAATACGTACAAATAGCCTACATTTTATTTCAACATATTTCAGTCGATTTTTACTCATCTCAATATAGCAATACAGTTTGCTAAAACATCATCATTCATTCACACACACACAGAAAGGCGATTTAAATTTAAACTGTCTTTTTGCGAGCTGTGGTAAACAGCGCGCATCTCTGCCGTTCATTCATTCACAGAAACGCGATTAACTTGAGAAGGAAAAAAAACTTACTACAGTATTCGGATCCTTGCTCCTCGCAATACCCGCACTCTGAGGTAGATTTTCCATTATTATTATTCCTCACAGATGGTGTAAACACGTAGGCTACAATGGTCTGATTAAACTTGTGTTTTCTCGAGCTGATATGGGGGGCGTTCACAGATTTGCGTTTGAATAGCACGCGCTCTCCGTGGGCGGAGTCACATTACATTTGAATTAACTCTAATGAGCTCGACTGGAATCGCTCTCTTTTAATACAGATTTCACAAGATGAGAATATTTGTTTTTTTATATAAATTACCTCATTTAAAAGAAGAGAATTCAAGCTTCATGCCTGTGTGTCTGTATGCCTGTTTGACTGAGTATTCGCTGAGTTATGGTTCATTTTCGGACGCGTTTCAGAATTGACTTCACTGACAGAGAGAAGGCAGAACTCACTTCGTGTTTATTTTTCTTTATTTGGCAAAAAGCACAACACTTTGTTTTTATTGTGAGTATACACAAAAATAATACACACTTAACAGGATTGATTGATGTATGAAACTGGTTTGTAACATCAAAGTCAACAGAGTGTTTGGACTCTCGTTTGAACTGATAAAAAAAAAAACGAGCAAATCACGCCGGCGTGATTGCCGACCTCTGAGGGTTAATGACAGCTGAGATCTTACAGTGTGACATGGATTACAGCGATGATCATGTTCGTCTGACAAGCAACAATCGTAAAGGATGATAATAAAAATCGCACAGTGTGCACTGGGCTTTAGTTTTCTTTCTGTTCAGTCTCTGTTTGCCTGTTTTCCTGACCCAGTTCTCCTGTGTTAATTATTGTTTCATCTCATTCACCTGTGCCCACTTAATTAACTCATTCGCTCCTTTGTTTGCCCTTTTGTATATAAAGAATATTCATTCTTTGTCCTGTATCGTTTGATGTTTGTAGTAGTGTGCTTTATCCTGCGTCTATCCTATTCCCTGTGTATTTGTGACTAAAGTCTGTCTTCTAGAATTATTCTTCTTCATGAGAATCTAGCACGTCACATTACAGAATACAGGACGGGCTGAGTTACAGAAACTGGTCGAAGATCATCTTCTCCTCTCCGTCCAACAGAAATGTAGACCTCTGGGGCAGTATGTGGAAGAGTTTCTGCATTACTACCAGAGCATGTGAGCGAAGCGGAGTGGTGTGATGCTCCGCTCAATATTCCGCTCTCTGCGCATGCGCTCCGCTCAGATGCTCACGGTCCAAGCAAACGGTCCACTCACAAAACACTCATGGTCACCGGTATAACAGATCCCGCTCCGACATTACATTTCTCTGTAGTAGGCTAATTGATTTCTGTTTGAATTGGATTTCTTGAAATAATGTATCAATAGTAGGATTATAAATAGCAGTTATGATATGACATTCTGTGACAGTCTGTAGCCTACTTTTTATTCATTTAAATGCATTAAATTAACTTTATCAATTAAAAAACATTGCCCTTTAGCAAACTTGCATGTAAAATGCAATATGTGAAAAAGTATATTAGATTTTCGTTATTTTATTTCCGTGAACGTAACTGCCGTTGCAAAACAGGAACACAAAAAATAAATAAAAACAAGATGAAATGCATAAAGAACTAAGAACTCCACAAAACACATCTGGATTATCATGCCCATAAATAATATTTGTGTGTTGGCTATGGCCATATAGGTTATTTTTAGTCACACTGATATGATGATTGCATAACAAATTAACAATTCATTACTCCCACCCAATGCCACCATGGTTTAATAATTCGTTTCCTCATTTTAATTAAAGCGAACACACAATTAACTATATAACTAGATGTACCGCATGGCGGTACAAAATATGACCGCCGCTCAGGCCTGCACTGGCTTTCCACAAAAATAAATGACGTGGAGCAATTTGGCTGTATTGCGTGTTTATGTATATACCTAAAAAAAGTAGTAGTATGTGCATGTCTGTCTGTGTGTGTGTGTATGTGTGTGTGTTTGTGTATGTGTGTGTCTGTGTGTGTGTGTGTATGTATGCGTGCGTACATGTGTGTGCGCGTGTGTGTTTGTGTGTGTGTGTCTGTGCATGTGGATTTGTATGTGTGTGTATGGGTGTGTGTCTGTGCGTGTGGATGTCAGTGTGTGTGCATGCTTGCGTTTGTTTGTATTCCTGCATGTGTGTGTGTGACAGTTAGGGTTGCCAACTTCAGAAAAGGAAAATGCGGGACAATCGTGGTTATTTATAGGAAAATGAGGGACACTCAAAATATTTGTACTGTATCACACAGTGTACGTCATTTCAGTGTCTGCAGTTAAGTTTGTGTTTAAAAGGTTATCAGACATAAACACATTTGTATTGCTTAACCTATTTATGTATTTAATTCTAAAAATAATTTTAATGTCATACATGAAAAAAGTCACATTACAAACAAACCATAGTTCAAAATAACAGCATTTATATAAAATAGAAAGCTTTTTTAACATTATACACTAGGCTTACAGTTCAAAAGTTTGGGGTTAGTAAGATTATTTTTTGGGAAAAAAAATAAAGAAAGTAATTGCCAACTTTTAATCAGCAAGGATGCATTACATTAATCAAAAGTGACAGTTAAGGTAATGTTACAAAAGCTTTCTATGTACTTTCTAAAAGCTTTAAAACATTAATAATAATCAGAAATGTTTTTTGAGCATATTATTCCCTCAGGTAGATTACATGTTTTCTTGCGTGGCTGGATGTTAGACTCATGAACAATAATCACGTTGTTTGCATTCGCCAAAATTGATTAGCCGGAATCAAAACGTGGACAGTGAAAGGAAATTACCGTTAGCGTGAGACGAGTCCGGCTTGAAGCGGAAGCGACCAGACGGCAGAGGATGTTCGCAAATCAAACAATGATTTGTCTCAAAACAGTGATTAAAAAAAGCTGTGATTGGATGATGACAGGTGTCGGTGATCATTCTCAAGTGTCGTGGTCAGCACTGCTGCTGTTGCTGTTGTATCAGTCAGTGGTTTATCAGCTTGTCAAAAAACGGGACACGAGGTCACGCACGGGACAAATAAATTAGGCCCAAAATACGGGACGTCTAATTCGGGACAGTTGGCAACCTTAGTGACAGTATCATCCTAAACCAGCAACCCTTCGCTCAACACCACCATCTACAGGCCGATGAGTGTACAGTCACTAAATGTGCACATAAATGAATTTATTTTATACCCCCCCAATGGATGAAATTCTACGAAACTTAGCATACCCCCAGAGGATGTCAAGTTAATCATACACATGAAATATGGTGCAGTTCTGAACATCTCAACTGAAGATAGGGGCGATTAAAGCAGAATAATATTGCATTTTCATTTTTTATGGGAGGGGCGCAAATCACAAATGAGTGATTATGGGCTAGGTTGATGTGGGCCCTTAAGAGCAACATACCATAAAAATTTCTTCATCCTCGGTGCCACGGTTCAGGTAGTTATTTAGGAAAAACTGCATTTTTTGGGTTTGGGGGGGCCCAGCGCGGGGGGGGAGTGGCCCCCGGGGACCAAACGAAATTTTTCCGTAGAAGTCTAGTGGGGCTACATGCCCACCAAATTTCATGTTCCCCAGTGTTTCGGTGTCCCTGGTATCGTTGACAAAAAATTCACGGGGGCCCCAGCGTGGGGGGAGAAGTGGCCCCCGGGGACCAAACGAAATTTTTCCGTAAAAGTCTAGTAGACCAACATACCATAAAAAATTCTTCATCCTCGGTGCCACGGTTCAGGTAGTTATTTAGGAAAAACTGCATTTTTTTGGGTTTGGGGGGGCCCAGCGCGGGGGGGAGTGGCCCCCGGGGACCAAACGAAATTTTTCCGTAGAAGTCTAGTGGGGCTACATGCCCACCAAATTTCATGTTCCCCGGTGCTTCGGTGTCCCTGGTATCGTTGACGAAAAATTTACGGGGGCCCCAGCGCGGGGGGGGGGGAAGTGGCCCCCGGGGACCAAACGAAATTTTTCCGTAAAAGTCTAGTAGACCAACATACCATAAAAATTTCTTCATCCTCGGTGCCACGGTTCAGGTAGTTATTTAGGAAAAACTGCATTTTTTTGGGTTTGGGGGGGCCCAGCGCGGGGGGGGGGGAGTGGCCCCCGGGGACCAAACGAAATTTTTCCGTAGAAGTCTAGTGGGGCTACATGCCCACCAAATTTCATGTTCCCCGGTGTTTCGGTGTCCCTGGTATCGTTGACGAAAAATTTACGGGGGCCCCAGCGCGGGGGGGGAAGTGGCCCCCGGGGACCAAACGAAATTTTTCCGTAAAAGTCTAGTAGACCAACATACCATAAACATTTCTTCATCCTCGGTGCCACGGTTCAGGTAGTTATTTAGGAAAAACTGCATTTTTTTGGGTTTGGGGGGGCCCAGCGCGGGGGGGAGTGGCCCCCGGGGACCAAACGAAATTTTTCCTTAGAAGTCTAGAGGGGCTACATGCCCACCAAATTTCATGTTCCCCGGTGCTTCGGTGTCCCTGGTATCGTTGACGAAAAATTTACGGGGGCCCCAGCGCGGGGGGGGAAGTGGCCCCCGGGGACCAAACGAAATTTTTCCGTAAAAGTCTAGTAGACCAACATACCATAAAAATTTCTTCATCCTCGGTGCCACGGTTCAGGTAGTTATTTAGGAAAAACTGCATTTTTTTGGGTTTGGGGGGGCCCAGCGCGGGGGGGAGTGGCCCCCGGGGACCAAACGAAATTTTTCCGTAGAAGTCTAGTGGGGCTACATGCCCACCAAATTTCATGTTCCCCGGTGTTTCGGTGTCCCTGGTATCGTTGACGAAAAATTTACGGGGGCCCCAGCGCGGGGGGGGAAGTGGCCCCCGGGGACCAAACAAAATTTTTCCGTAAAAGTCTAGTAGACCAACATACCATAAAAATTTCTTCATCCTCGGTGCCACGGTTCAGGTAGTTATTTAGGAAAAACTGCATTTTTTGGGGTTTGGGGGGGCCCAAGGCGGGGGGGGAGTGGCCCCCGGGGACCAAACGAAATTTTTCCTTAGAAGTCTAGTGGGGCTACATGCCCACCAAATTTCATGTTCCCCGGTGCTTCGGTGTCCCTGGTATCGTTGACGAAAAATTCAGTAAGGTGACGGGAAAAAAAAAAAAAAAAAACTTTGACAATCCCTATATGACCGCTTTCGCTAGCTATGCTAGCGGCGGTCATAATAATTCGTTAGCCTAGCTGGTTTAGTAAATCGTGAATGTGCCTTATGGCTGAATAAAATGAGAGAATTAATTACTTCAACAACGTGGCCATAATTTACTAAAACCCAGAGAACATATTTAATTTGTGGCCATGATTTAGCCTAAATGAAACAAATTCTTAAATTCATGGTAAGGATATCTTAATTCGTGGTGCAACCCGGTCACACTAAATGCGTCTCTGTAGCCGCATTGTGTTTATTGTGTAATTTATACGCTAAAACGTGTAATTTTTATGTGCATATGATATGCATGGGTAGGTTTAGTAGTGGTGTGGGGTACATATATATTATACGTTTGGGTAGGATTAGTGTTGTGGGATGCGTTTGTATTACACACAATAAAGCGCGTATCATATGCACGTGAAAACTGCGTATATCATATGCAAATAAAAACAAATTTTCGCGTATAAAGACGCTTTGCTCCGCTCATATGCTCTGCTTACTACCACCTGGTAAGCTGGAGTACACATGCACTCAAGGCCTGTTTTTGGATGGGACTGGATGATGAGCTTTCAGTTTCTTTCTCCAGGTAAATGCAGTGTATCCTTGGTTGATTATATAAACTATGTCCATTGGCTTATGCCTGGTTCAGATTACACGATTTTAGCCCGATTTTGCCACGATCCATTTGACTTAGAGTGTCGTGAGAATTCGTATACGACAACGGGCGTCGGGACGCAAGATTCGATCGTTTCATCTCGTATAGTGTGTCATAACGGGCGACAGCCTACGTTGCGTCTGCGATGCTTCACGACACCACGACAAAAAGACTAGCATGTTTAATTTTTTTTTCGGTCCTCCACGACGGGTTCTATCACGTGTGACATTGACCAATAGGAGCACAGATGCATTTCCATACACAGCTTTCAAAAATGCCGAAACGAAATAGAGACGATGGTGTTGCTAAGTGGAATTGTGAAATGGAGGAAAGGTTTGTGGAGCTGTGGCAACAGTACTCCTGCCTGTATGATGTTTCATCAAGAGAGTACCATGACAGAATTAAAAAAGAAAAATGCTGGCGAAAAATAGCAGAAGTACTTCAGCAACCCGGTGAGTAACTGACTGGAATTAGCATTAAGCTAACTAATCATTCATTAAATTGTACTTCGCTATAGAGAAACTTGTTTGTGTGAGTGTGATTATGTGTGTGTGTTACGAGTGAGAATGCGTGAGTGTGTGTGAATGAGCGAGCGAGCGAGAGTGTGTGTGAATGAGTGAGCGAGTGTGTGAATGAGCGAGAGTGTGTGTGTGTGTGTGTGTGAATGAGTGAGCGAGTGTGTGTGTGTGTGTGTGTGTGTGTGTGTGTGTGTGTGTGTGTGTGTGTGTGTGTGTGTGTGTGTGTGTGTGTGTGAATGAGCGAGCGAGAGTGAGTGTGTGTGAATGAGTGAGCGAGTGTTTGTGTGTGTGTGTGTGTGTGTGTGTGTGTGTGTGAATGAGCGAGCGAGAGTGAGTGAGTGTGTGTGAATGAGTGAGTTTGTGTGTGTATTATGTGAGTGAGTTTAAGTATGTGTGTGTGTGTATGCATGATGTACATAGACTAGATTTTACAGGTGCTAGATTAGTAATCTGATTTCTTTCCTACAGCCGGTGAGGTCCAAATAAAAGCTGCTTCCCTCCGAACACAGTATGGGAAAGTCCTCCGGTTAAAACCAAGTGGCAGCGGTGACAAAGAATTGACTTCCAGACAGAAGTGGATTTTAAAAAATCTCCAGTTTCTACAACCTTTTGTTGTCCAACGTATGTCTCAGTCTACACTGAATGTAAGTTTTGGCTAAAGGCTGTTACAGTACTTTCCAACTTTTACATACAATTTGTGAGCTTTCTATACAAACATGTATTGTGCCATTACTTATTATGCCTGATATTTTTTTTTAAATGTAAACAAAATGTATCATAGTTGGATGACTTGGAACAGAGCATCACAGATGAGGGTGGTGAAGATCAGGAGACAGAGGAGGATGTGTCTGAGTCATCCACCTCCCACCTCACATCTGGACCATCAACTTCACAAACCTCACTTGAAGCCTCATCATCCTACCAGCATCATCAGGTTTCAATCACTAATCCTGAAAGAGCACATAAGTCCAAACAAAAGTTACGGGAAAAATCATTTGATGAAGTTGAAATGGAGAAAGTAACTGTTTTAAAAAAATTATCTGAAACACTGGTAGATGCTGGAAAGGATGTTGATCAAACATTTGGCAAACAGGTAGTGACTGAGATTAAGATGATTAAAGACCCACTGACCAAAATGAGACTGCGTCGCAACATCCTTATGATGTTGTATGATGCACATGCAAATGAGGCCAGATTAGCTTTACACCCAGACACCCAGCGAGTGTTACGCCCCCAAACAACTTGGCAGGGACACACCAATTTTAACCAACTCTACCAAAATACACCCAGTCATGTACCCCCTGTAACACCTCCAGTGAGCTATCTCAGGGCAGTAGAAGAGGCATATGACCAGGACATAAATGGGGTGTAAGTATTGATTGGTAAGTAAGTGAGGGTTCTGTCACATTGTATCTTAAATTTTTTTTTTTTTTGACACTTTGAAAGTGGTTAATGTTTAATCTGTTCTGTAATATTTGCACATTTTAAAAGGGTTCATTTTTGTGAGTAATTGTCCCTTTGTTCAAAATGTAAGACGTTTGAAATGAGTCAAGACAAGTCTTATTTGATTTCAATAAAAAAATTTACTAAAGAAAATGCATCTTGTGTATTTTTTTAAACGTATTTCATATTAATTTTAACCATTACAAATTCAAAAATATTTAATGACACATATAATTAAGCCTTTAAAGGGTTAGTGTTATGTAAATATTAGTATAATATACAATCAAAACAAAGGATGAAAACTTTAGTAAAACTTTAGTAAAATGTTAAGGGTTAGTTCACCCAAAAATGTGATTCTGTCATTAATTACTCGCCCTCATGTCGTTCCAGACCCACAAGCCCCTTTGTCATCTTTGGAACACAAATTAAGATATTCAAAAATATCTTAATTTGTATTCCGAAGATGAATAAAGATTTTACAGGTTTGGAACAACATGAGGGAGAGTAATTAATGGCAGAATCACATTTTAACCACAAAATGGTTAATATGAAAAGATTTAATCAGTTGGTGTCCATGTTTAAATCATATTTTCCTGCCAGGAAACAGATCCAGCTGGTGAAAGAAAATATGCTTTTAAACTGTCTCTCTGATTTTTGGCGACGGTCGTGGCATTCCGTGCACTGCTTGCTTCCACAGAGGGGAGTTCTCCATCCCTTCTCCAAGCTCCAGGAACCATGTTGTGATTGGCATCTTCCACATCTGCAAAGGTTGAAGGCAGGTACACATCAGATGCCTTCTTCCTCAGGAAGTTGTGCACACAGAGTGCAGCCAGTGTAACTGTTGTTACTTTCTCAGGCTCCAGTGCAATGTTGGAAAGAAAGACACGGAGTCTATTGGCTAAAATTCCAAACGCGTTTTCTACAGTACGCCTTGCCCTTGATAGCCTGTAGTTAAATATTCGCTGCCCATGGTCCAGATTTCGGAAGGGGTATGGCTTCATCAGATCGATTCGGAGAGGGAAAGCTTCATCACCAACAAATGCATAGGGTGAAGATATGTTGCTCCCTGGTAGTGGCTCTGGGGGTGGGACATTTAGCAGATGTCTGTCCATGGCAGCTCGGAGGTCTGACTGGCCAAATATTCCTCCATCTGACACTCTTCCTTGTACGCCAACATTGGCATAAATAAATTTGTAATCTGCGTCGACTACTGCCATGAGTACAACTGAAAATCTAGACTTGTAGTTGTGATATGTACTTCCAGAGTTTGCAGGTGGTTGGATATAGATGTGCTTTCCATCTATAGCTCCTAAGCAATTAGGAAACTGCCATTTGGTTTCAAATCCCATAGCCACCTCTCTCCACTCTGCCTCTGTTGTAGGAGTCTGAAAAAAATAAACACCATATATAATTAATACATGTAATGTTCTCTCATTTTTACAGAGGTTATACTTAATAAAAAAAGTCCACTTATTATAAATCAAAAACATATCCATAACTCTGGTTAAAACGCTTCGTTTTGGGAATTATTCAGTAAAGGCTTCTCTTTGTGTAAACCCACTGTCTTGAAATGTACGTCTGTTATTTACATCAAATGACTTACCTTTAAATGATCCTCCTTTAAGACGTCATACAAGGCTTGACAAGTCTCCATTACTATCTCACTGATAGTACTACGGCCGATCCGGTACTGGAAGCTAAGAGATCTAAACGTCTCTCCTGTGGAAGGAAGCATGTATAAGGTTTATAATGTACCATGGCCTGGATTTACAGACACAGCAAGATTAAGCACAAATTAGGCATTAAATGAGATGGAGCATTTAAGTAGCTTTTATAAACTTTCCTTAAAAACATTATCTTTATCTTAAAAAATGTCACTGACATATTTTAAGGTAAGTCAGTGCAAATTACTTTTAGTTTAAACAGTTTAAACTTGCATTTTAGTCTGGGACTATGGGACTAGATTAAATTTTGTCAGTGAAACCAGGGTCATATAATTTTTTTTAAATGTACTTTTTACCAGTAGCAAGGAATCGTAGGGTAAGTGACAGCCTCATTCTTGCACTGATTGCTCTTCTCAGTTTTGTGTCCCTTCTTTGGATAAATGGTGTAACTTTGCCAAGCAAGTAGCTGAAATCCTCCACATCCATCCTAAGCAGATCACGAAAACCCTTCCTGTCACTGTCCTTCAGTGTAAAAAACAAGAACAAAAAAAAACATCAGGCTTTTTTTTCATTAGAAGTATAATACTTCTAATGTTCAGAAGTAACCATTTATTGTCATGCAGTCACATGGGTAATTGAGCCTTTAACAATAAAAAAAAATCAGTTTAATGCCTTTGATCGATTCATAAACACAAGTATTTAATTAAATTGGTGAACAAATAATTGTTGTAACAGTCTGTTTTTGAAATATCTTATTGTTGTGGCAAGCTAGCAACATTTATACTACTTTTACTACTGGCTAAAAGTACAAATATAGGCCTAACGTTATATTAAAAAAATATATTTTACCTCAAGTTCTCTTTGAAGGATTGACAGTCCATACTGTCCTCTTCGTGCAATCCAGGAACGTGTCCATTGTCGGGTTTTCTTTCTTTTTTTTTCTTTTTCTGAACACAAGACAGCCAATACGAAAATCGCCGCTTCATCCATTGTTTGTTTCCGTTCGTTTCCGGAAGTCAGGCGCTACTAGTTTCGCCTTCACGCGCTTCTTCAAAGACGGCACGCGCGTCTTCAAAGACGGCACGTGATGACTGGTCTGGAAGAAACGTGTAGTCTGACATGGTTCTTGTCCACGACACGACAAGATTTTAGGAGTCAAAATCGTGTAATCTGACACAGTGACTATCGTAACAGACAAAAAAATCGTGTAATCTGAACCAGGCATTAATGGTTCTGATTTTGTTGTTGATGAAGTGAATGAGGACATTCCCAGCCCCAAAACGGTTAGGCACTCCAGCAAAACCCACGCCTGCGTCCAAGCCCTCCATGGTCCTTACCATCAAGACCTCTGCTCCAGAGTGCGCACTCGAGCTGTTCCAGTGAGTGAAATCCTGAGACCGTTACAGTGTGTGAAATCCTAGAGTCCTTTCCAGTGATAGAAATTCCAGAGTCCGTTCCAGTAAGAGAAATTCCAGAGTCCGTTCTAAGTGTGGCAAATTTCTGAGTCCATTCCTGTAAGAGAAATTCCTGAGTCCGTTCCAGTGAGGGGAAATTCCAGAGATCCTTCCTGGCTCCCTGAACTGCCAACGCCTCCCTAGTTACCTGCACAGCTGGCACCCCATGGCACCTTGCACTGCACTGTATGCCAGCACTGCCCTGGTTTTCTACCCATGACCTCACTACTCCAGGGTGCCTTATGTTCCGTTTCATCTTAGTTTTCTTTGTGTTCTGTCTTTGTTTGCCTGGTTTCCTTTTACCCAGTTCTCCTGTGTTAATTATTGTTTCATCTCATTCACCTGTGCCCACATAACTAGTTAGCTCCTTTGTTTGCCCTTTTTAATGTACGCCCTGAGTTCTCCTTCATTCTTTGTCCTGTATCATTTGACATTTGTAGTAGTGTGGTTTCTCCTCCGTGTATTCTGTTCCTTGAGTATTTGTGATTAAAGTCTGTCTTCTAGAATTATTCCTTTTCGTGTGAATCTCTATCTACCATGTCATGTTACAGCTGGTACTCTGAGTGATGTAAACCGATGATTTACTGTCAGCTCTATTAATGACATGTCTGTCTTTGTTAATCTGGAATCTGAGTTGACAATTGTTTTTTATTGTTGTTGTTAAAGAGACAGGAGGGCAAATATGACCAGTGTTGGGGAAGGTTACTCTTAAAAGTAATGCGTTACAATATCGTGTTTCTCCCTAAAAAGTAACTAATTACATTATTTAGTTACTTTTTGTGTAATGTAATGTAATTGCATTACTTTTTATCACATGCCTGTGGCTTGCTGTCTTCCAGGCCTTGCATGTGTTCTTTTTTCGCAAGTGTTTAATGCTGTACTTAATCCTACTACTTAATTCTGAAAAAACAGAGATTCTAATTATTGGACAAAAAACTTCCTCACATAATAACCTAGAATACTGTCTAACACTTGATGGCTGCTCTGTCAAGTCTTCGTCGTCGGTTAGGAACCGGGTGTGCTCTTTGATACCAATCTTTCATTTGAAAGTCACGTGTCTAGTATCTGTAAAACTGCATTTTTCCATCTTAAAAATATATCTAAATTACGTCATATGCTCTCATTGACAAAATGCGGAACAGTTAGTTCATGCGTTCATGACCTCAAGGCTAGATTATTGTAATGCTCTACTGGGTGGTTGCCCTGCACGCTTAATAAACAAACTACAGCTGGTCCAAAACATAGCAGCTCGAGTTCTTACCAGAACCAGGAAGTATGACCATATTAGCCCGGTTCTGTCAACACTGCACTTGTTACGATCTGCTCCGAGACACGAGGGTTAAGATCCAAACGCAGCTTTATTGTGGGTAATCCAGAGGCGTAATCCAGTGTACAGGCAAAAGGTCAAAACACAGGTAGGCAGTCCAAACAAACCAACAAAGAAACAAACAAAACAGGCAGGGACCAGAGGCAAAAGAGTAATCCAGGGAACAGCGCAAGAAATCCAAATAAACCAAAAGACAAGAAACCAGGGAAAATGCTCGGAATTGCAGTGTGACACAAACAAGACTTCGCAGGGAATGATGAGGTGAACCAGGCTTATATGGGGTGAACTAAACAATATAATGAGACACAGGTGAATGTGATAATCAGGGATGATGAGCAGTGAATTATGGGAAATGTAGTTGTGAGGAAGTGATCATAGTCTATTGTGGAGTGCCCTCTGGTGGCTCTCGAGGGCACTCCAGCTGGTGATCGTTACAGCACTGGCTCCCTATTAAACATCGTATAAATTTTAAAATATTGCTGATTACTTACAAAGCACTAAATGGTTTAGCTCCACAGTTCTTGAGCGAGCTCTTAACGTATTATAGTCCTTCACATCTATTGCGATCTCAAAATTCCGGCCAGTTGATAATACCTAGAATATCAAAATCAACTGCTGGCGGTAGATCCTTCTCCTATTTAGCGCCAAAACTTTGGAACAGTCTTCCTAACATTGTCCGGGAAGCAGACACACTCTGTCAGTTCAAAGCTAGACTAAAAACACATCTCTTTGTTTAGCATACACATAAACATGCAATAGAAGTGCCAGGTCATTCGCGAGGTCGTCCAGCTGTTTCCATAGGGTCCACTGAATACCGTTCCTTCTCTGTGCTGTTGATATCCTCATGACCCAGTCTATGGTAAGCAGAAACAGGAAAGGAGAAAGCAGGCATCCCTGTCTTACGCCAGTCCGCACTTGGAAGGTGTCCGTGGCTTGTGTGCCATGGATCACTCTGCAGGACAGTCCGTCGTATGAGTTCCAGATGATATTGGTGATCTTCATGGGTACTCCATAATGTTGTAGAAGCTTCCAGAGTATCTGCCTGTCTACGCTGTCAAAAGCTTTCTCGTAGTCAATGAAGTTGACATAGAGGGGTGTGTTCCATTCGAGTGACTGTTCGAGGATGATGCACAGCGTTGTGATCTGGTCGGTACAAGATCTATCTTTGCGGAAACCCGCTTGTTCATCTCTAAGCCGAAGGTCTACTGTCTCTTTCAACCTTTTGAGAATCACCCAGTTGAATACTTCGCTTTGGATGGACAGCAGTGTGATGCCTCTGTAGTTGGAGCAGCAGCTGAGGTCTCCTATAACACATTATAGACTTCTATAATTCCATGTTAGGCTGCATAGATTAGGTCAGCCGGAACCGGGAACACTTCCCACAAATCCTGATGTACTCGTTACATTATAAGAAGAATGGTGTCCCTGTAAAATTAGTCTCTCTGTTTATCCTGAGGTTTACCGCAGTTCGCCAGATCCAGGCCGTATCCAGATCTGATGAAGGACCTGCGCCTTGATACGACGACAATGCAGTCCTAAAGTGTCAACTAGTCTCTCTCCCCTGTGAAGGCCTCCTTCCCTCCCTTTACCTCTCTACAGATAAAGCATTGTCGGGATAATTCTGGTTCGTGTGGCCACGTGGAAGCAATAAAAATTCTGTATTATAAATTTTAAGGCCAGAAAAGTAGTTTGTTGAGGGTTGATTTGTAGGGAAGGACTACACGCCTGCGCACATATATTCAAACACGCATACCTATAGACTGAACTCGAAATACACATATGCACGCCATCAGAGTTCTCACAGGTTTGCGTTTTTGAAAGTTTGCGTAGAAAGAACTTCATTTTTTTAGTTAAAACAATGTTGTGTTAGCGGCCCCTAAGTTAATAACTAATGATCGTTGTGACGGAAGTGAATCAATCAAAACTAACTTTAGCTGGACAATAACTTTATTCTAGAGCTGCTATAAAGCCAAACCAATCTCTGTTACTTTATTTTCCGAAGTATGTTACTTAATTATCAATGTAAAGCCACTTTGGAACAATCTACATTGTTAAAAGTGCTATAAAAATGAAGATGACTTGACTTGACTTAACTTGACTTGTAATGCATTCAACAACATAGCCTGTATAACACACACACCTTAATTTTATTTTAAATACTATTATATTTAGAGTGCTTAGAATATTTCCTGACCCCTAGAGTGATGCATGTCATACAAAAGTTCTTAGGGGTAACATTACAGGTTGTTACTTGACACAGTTATGTTCAGTTTCTCTGTCTTGTTTAGTTTTCTTTGTCTGTATTTGCCTGAGTTCTAGTTCTTTTCATAGTTTGCCATGGTCCCTAATTAGTGTGTTTAAGCCTTCAGTCTTCCTCAGTTTAAATGTTAACATTATGTTGGTTTGTATATAGTTCTCCAACTTCCAGCATGAAGGCAACCATACTCCCACGGTAAAGGCAACTGCCAAGCACCCGCCATCCATTCTACAGAGTGCTTTTGACTGGGAGATGCAAGTGGACCTGGGAAATAGGCTTGTCTTCCCACAAGACATCGCAGCAACCTCACATCCGGATCTGGTCCTGATTTCCAGGAGCATCAAGACCATCTTAATAGCTGAACTTACGGTGCCACGGAAGGACAGGCTAGCTATCTATCGCATCAAATCAAGAAGGCTAAGTACCAGGACTTGATCGATGAGGCTCTTACCAAAGGATGGCACGCAAGCATGTTTCTCATCGAAGTTGGCTGTCGTGGTTTCCCAGCAACATCTTTGCACTATTTTCTACAGAAGGTTGGCCTGGATCTAAAACATCCGAAGAAAGCCACCAGGGAGATAGCTTTGGCAGCCGAGACTAGCACAAGATGGTTGTGGCTAAAGAGAGCCCACAGTTGGAACCCCTCTGCAGGCAAAGGCTAAATGCTCTTTGCTGTCCCACTCAGGTGAAGCGTACAGGTCAAGGGGCGAAACGCTAGTGAACCTGAGACACCTGCTGACGATGCAGAGGGGTCCTCAACAATGTGGATGCTCCGCCCACCTTCTCACAGTGGAATACCATCACATAGACACCATATCCAAGTAGCTCTTGCAATTCCTGCTTGCAGCAAAGCATCTTTGATGTTTATCTCACCTCAAGTTCTATATTAATTAAAGACTAATTCTCTTTACATTCTGCGTTACACATCATTCCTTAAATTTTAATACAAGCAACTCCTGAAAGAACACAAGAACGCAAGATAGGGTTTTTATGGTGAATTTTAAACATGTAAATCTCCAATGTCCAACTCCTCCAGCTGGAGCAGGGAGATCACTCCCTAGAGGATCACATGAGGGACTTTCTTGATCTAGCTTGCCTCACCCACTACCCCGGCTGCTGCCTATGTGTTTTCTACAACACCAGACTCAATGAGCGGTTGAAAGCACGTCTGCCCGTTGATGGTCCTCGAGGGAGCTTCACTGAATATGTGAGGTGGGTGCTGGTGCAGTACAAATCACCCATCACCATCTGAATCTTTGATGAGGACATTGTCAGCCCCATTCTATACCCAGATCCCAGCCAACCATCAACCATGGCCCACCGCTGAATCGGATCCTAAGTCCGCCACGAAGCTTGAGCCAGAGCGATCGCCACCCACTCTTTCACCGCTGAGGTACATACGCAAAGATGGGGTACTGAGGAACAGAGCATGTGAGCGGAGTGGAGCGGGAGCGAGCGGGGAGCGCAAGCGGGCAGATCTTGGACAGAGCGAAGAGCGGCATTTTTAAAAGGATGGAGCGTTGGTTTCCCACACCAATTTCGCTTCACTCACACCACGAGTCTGAAGCATGCTCGTCAAGCCTGATCGACTTGAATCCATCTTGCACAGTCATCAACAGTACACTATTTTCAGTAAAAACTCAGCTCAATAATGGAGTTCAAAAACTTAAAAAAGGAAAATGAGAAGTCATACAGGTGTACTATTAATATAAAACTAACTAACAATGATAATGTGGTACAAGAAAACGAGTGTGGAGACATCGTTTCAGTCAGTAAAGTCAGTCAGTCACCACAGCACAGAGACAGCGCTCATAAAGATAATAAACGATATTCGCTTAAATACTGATTCAGGCAAATTATCAGTGCTGGTACTACTCGACCTCAGTGCTGCATTTGACACTGTCGATCATAACATACTTCTTGACAGGCTGGAAAACTGGGTGGGGCTTTCTGGGATAGTCCTAAAATGGTTCAGGTCATACTTAGATGGGAGAGGTTACTATGTGAGTATAGGAGACCATAAGTCTGAGTGGACATCCATGACATGCGGAGTCCCTCAAGGCTCAATTCTTGCGCCACTCCTGTTCAACCTGTATATGCTCCCAATGAGCCAAATAATGAGAAAGAACCAGATCTCTTACCACAGCTATGCAGACGACACACAGTTCTACTTAGCCCTATCGCCTAACGATTACAGCCCCATTGACTCCCTGTGCCAATGCATTGATGAAGTCAACAGTTGGATGTGTCAAAACTTTCTTCAGTTAAACAAAGACAAAACTGAAGTCATTGCGTTTGGAAACAAAGATGAAGTTCTCAAGGTGAATGCATACCTTCACTTTAGGGGTCAAACAACTAAAAATCAAGTCAGGAATCTTGGTGTGACACTAGAGTCAGACCTTAGTTTCAGTAGTCATGTCAAAGCAATAACTAAATCAGCATACTATCATCTGAAAAATATTGCAAGAATTAGATGCTTTGTTTCCAGACAAGACTTAGAGAAACTTGTGCATGCTTTCATCACCAGCAGGGTGGATTATTGTAATGGACTCCTCACTGGCCTTCCCAAAAAGACCATAAGACAGTTGCAGCTCATACAGAATGCTGAGCAGAACCAGAACATATGAGCACATCACACCAGTCCTCAGGTCTTTACACTGGCTCCCAGTTACATTTAGGATTGATTTTAAAGTATTATTACTGGTATATAAATCATTCAATGGCCTAGGACCTCAATAAATTGCAGATATGCCCACTGAATATAAACCCAACAGATCACTCAGATCACTAGGATCATATCAGCTAGAAATACCAAGGGTTCACTCTAAGCATGGCGAGTCCGCTTTTAGCTATTATGCTGGAACCAGCTTCCAGAAGAGATCAGACGTGCTCCTACTGTAGTCACTTTCAAATCCAGACTAAAAACACATCTGTTTAGCTATGCATTTAATGAATGAGCACTGTGCCAATGCTCGTCCGACTATCTGTACTGTACTGTATTTTATTTTTTATTTTTCTAAACTGTTTTAATTATTCTTATTTCTTTTTCTTATTTTAATTTCTTCTATGTAAAGCACTTTGAATTGCCATTGTGTATGAAATGTGATATATAAATAAACTTGCCTTGCCTTGCCTTGCCTAAAGATTAATTTTGGAATCTAAAAAGACACATCTCTCGAAAACATGAAAGTATGCTACGTGAACACGCTGGGAAGAAAGCAAAAGGTTAGAAAATTGAATATGGTAACTTGTAACAAATTGTAAATTAAATATAGCGTAATATTCAAACAATTGATGCAAGCCAATTTAAATTTTAATCCTGCGTGCTGCGCAAAAGTTCAGTCATAAGAATTTTGGCCTAATAGTTAATTTACTTTTAAAACGTTTATGTAAGCTATATATTTTTATATTTTTGTTTATATAAATTTTATTTATATTATTAGGCCCATTTATTCGTTTAAATTTACAGCAGTTTGTGTGTACAATGGATATAAGCCAATTAAAATTTTAATCGTGCGCGTTGCGCAAAAGTTCACTTATCAAAATTCTGGCCTAATAGTTCATTTACTTTTAAAACTTTTATGTATATTTTTGTTTATATAATTTTTATTTATATGAGACACCGGAAAATGGTGTCTCATTTGTACCGGAAAATGTTTGGTGCGGGTTTTTCAGTTTGGTACGCTTGTGTACCAGAAGAATACAGTGATGTTTCAACAAATGTAACTTCTCCGTGTGTAAAACACCATTTCGAACTCTTTCAAATTTAGGATGAGACAATATTGTTTTATATCGATATACTTGGATGTTGCAAACACATGTGAAAAAGGACATGAAGTAAGTGACTGTGGAAGGGCCCAATCCAAGTTGTCTTAAACATGAGATGTGCTTTATATTAAGCACTTCAAACTAAATCATAAACCTACATGGCTTGTCCTGCTGTCAGATGTGGCTACGTTCACACTGTCAGTCCAAATCCGATTATTTGTGTATCCGTTTGGAAGCTGATCTAAAATTGTTGACTGTCCTCATTGTGCATCGCAACAGTTCAGATCCGATTTGTATGTCCATGCTGCTCTTTAGTTTTCCAGCATATCTACATTGGTTTTAATGACAATGACTTTGCGTTGGTAGGCATATGCCTAAAACAAATACAACAACAACAACTACATGGAGGGGTTCGCAATTCAGATGCGGTCTTATTTACAACATGACAATGTGTATCCGCCGCGCTGCAATACTGCGTGACAGTACCATATGCATGACTTTATTCTGTACAGTCGACTCCACCGGTTTCAAAACACGTCTCAGTTATACTGTCATTTTCTTCTGTCCGGCACTTTTCAACAACAAAACCTTGTTTCTGCAGCAATTTTCAGCACGTTTCCTATAACAACTTCTGACGTTTCCATTATAAGCGGCATGAGACGTATAAACCATGAACCATGCAAAATCCAATCAGAGCAGTACAGGCAGAAATGGATTTCCAGAAATGCAATTTGATTTCAAACCATATATGAATGTAGCTCAAATCGGATTTGTAAAAATCACATTTAATGTGCCAATCACACTTGTTAAATATTTTTGGACATCAATTGCATATGCACAAAAAAGATTTGGACTGACAGTGTGAACGTAGCCTATGCGACCGTCAAAGATGCGATTATGACGAAGTAGTTTGTCCCAATGCTTGCCTACTCTTCTGCTACAAACTCAAAAGTACTTTTTCTTCACAAAAATAATACATGCTTTAAGGGCGTAGTGTAAGTAGGTGAATCGGGATGCGGCACATATGACTGTTTTTGTGATCCACCGCTTTCATTGTTAAAGCAACCTCACCTGTTTCCACTTTGAATAACTACAGACTCTTACAAAGAGAGTTTTCGGATACATTTATCTGCTTTAGGCAAACTCTGACTATATCAGTCTTGTCACCAATACAACAAACACTAGTGACATCATCTGCCAGAATCAGACACTAAACTGAGACTGCAGTTAGATTAAAACACACACACAACAGTACTAGAATACTAGTTGTATAAAATGTACATGTGCATTTATCAAAAAGCAGTCATAACAACATATTATTAAAGTGACACTTGTTTGTTTTATGCAAAGTTCAGTAAAGTTTAGGTGTTTTCATGAGTAACCTACTCCCAAGTGAATGGATCTACGCTGCCATCTCTACAACAGCACTAATTGCGTCAGCACAAGTCTGTTTATCTAACACCTTTGATTGTTAGGCTTCTAACACATTTAATGAGACATCACTACCACTGACAAATAAGTGATAATAGGCACTTTAGAGAGTTAAAGATTTCGTCAGATAAATAACATTGTTCATTGGTCAGAAACATGTTGATCAACACAGATGACACTGAGGACTCTTTCCCTGTTTTTACTATACACTTACCTTCATGTTGAAGTAGGCTGATGTAAATGTTAAGTCATTTCAAACAGTGTTGTGTTCCCCTTGTTTTTGGTGAACTTGCAAATTAACTAAAAGCGAAGTCCATTATTGTGTACATTTTCATTGCTGTAACATAATTTGCATAACTACAGAACTCTTCATACAACATTCACCTCAACCTAGCGCATAAAAATCTAAGGATTTATACACAATCAGTCTTCTACATTCTGATTTTCTATATGCAAATTCCAAATTCACACACAGAAATGCAGGAAAAGACAAATAATAATAAATGTTGATATTCCAAACAGAAAGTTCAAATGATGGACATGCAATGTTTCTGAATCTCACTAGAAAAATGTACAGGTGAATGACCTTGAAAAAAAGAAAACTAAAATAAGTGTATTGATATTCCTATAGGCATCAATTGTGTAATGATTTTAATTCACAGAAGGTAAGGTATGTTGATCCTTGTCTTAATAAGCATTGTGTTTTCACCATCCACATTTATATCTTATGCTTTAGTGCAAGGGTTCTCAACTCTGGCCAAGGTCCACTTTAGAGTCCAGCTCCAACCCTGATCAAACTCACCTGCCTGTAACCTTCTAGTAGTCCTGAAGACCTTGATAAGCTTTTTAAGGTGTGAATGATCAGGTTTAGAGCTAAACACTGCAGGAAAGTCGATCTCGAGGGCCAGAGTTGAGAACCCCTGCTTTACTACATACAGTACTTCAGTTGTAGAAGGAACATCTGAAAATACTAATGGTTAAGAAATAGTAAAATAGTAATAGTTAAGAAGGCCTCAGAATTTGGCAAATGATCAGTAGTGATGTAAAGTCCGATTCATTTCAGCGGACAGTTTCATTGAACCAGTTCAAAAAACAATTTATCGGTTTCATGCAATGTCACTACACATTTCTTTTCAAACAACTCGTGTGTCATGCTATATCAAAGAAATATTCCTATAAAGTCATTTGTGTCAACGCACATTAAAACATTAAAATAAAACCTTATTTGAGTGAATGCACATTGCTGATTATTGCCTTTCATTCAGTTAAAGGAGAACTCCGGTCAATTTTAACATTGAGCTCATTTTTTTGTACATTTGGAGTGCTGTCAATACAGAGAACAACGACAAAAATCGGTGTTGCCTACACCGTGTTATCCTCTTTTTAAAATTTGCACCCTGTTGACTTCAATGGGGCAAGTTTTAAACCTGCTTTTAGCCTCTTAACATCCTTGATGTGTCATTACAAGTGCACAGGTCATGTGAGTGATTCCTTCAGAGTGAACACGAGTGGATCTGACTGCAATAGATGTGAAAGATATGAATAAAAATGATGTTATTTCAGCCAGCGCTCATACCTGTATTTACATCCTGTTTTCGGTCAAAGGCCATAGTAATCGATTGTCGAGTTCACGCACGTGATCATAGGTAACTAAACCTATGCGCGTGAACTCGACAATCGATTACTATGGCCTTCGACCGAAAACAGGATGTGTATCCTTCCACGGCTGCTCCTAATCGAAGCCCTGTGTCTTTCCCTTGGGCTAAGTCACCCAGTATATTCATATGTAGTACAACCTTGTATTTTCCACATAACTCCTTGAAGTCAGTGGCTTCCGCAGCGTTCTCCTTCCCACAGAAAGGGCACGCTTTCCCAGTGTTATCCAATAATCTCACTGTATGGGTTATCATGGAACAACAGTGTCAGATACACTCTGTGTAAGCCCTCTCCTATCGTCCTTCCAGGCAAGAAGGGGTAGAGGCTTACATCGGGTGCTGGATGGGGTGCAGCAGCTGTGGTGCTTTGGTAGGGATTCCTATCAGTCGGTCACTAGGTACGTCGAGAGTGACCGACCGATAAGGGAACGTCTCGGTTACATATGGTAACCCTCGTTCCCTGAGGGAGGGAATGGAGACATACGACCTGTCGCCACATCTGCTGCTGCCCGTTTTTTTTTTTTATTATTGCTGTTTTTCAGCAAAAAACTGAAGTGCAATCCATGGGCGTCGGAAGAAAAAAAAAAGTGGGTGGGTCCTCCCTCAGAAAAATGTTTACTGGAGTAACTGTTAAATACCATTTCATGTATTCTGGTGCCTTTTAATTAAAACAAGTAAACTAAACTCCACTTCACGTCGGGTGGTTCTTTGCCTCCACGTCGTGCATTAAATGCACAGCTATCCGTGGATTATCCCGCTAATACCATGGTCATTTGCCAGCAATGAAAACTTAAAGTTGTTATTGATGTTTGCAACGCAATATTTGACTGGAAGGGTACAACGGGTGGTTACTTTCGTCAGTTGCGGCTCGTTGAGAAATATAATGTAGCTATTCAGCGGAAATGGAGTTTAATTTATTAGGGAGTTCCTCAAGTGAAAAGGATTTGACTGACGGCGCTATGAAAAGACAAATGCGCTGAATCAGAGGCGGTAAAAGTAAGTGGGTCCAATATCATTGGTCTTAAAAAGTGGGTGGGTCTTGTCCCACCCATATAGACCAAGGCTACTTTTGCGTCATCGAAGGGTAACGCCCGTTTTTGGGGGAAAACAAACGGATTCCCCTAAGAACAGAACTCGCTCGCTCTAGACCTGCAAAGTTTCTTGATAGCAAAAATGGCACAAACATACACTCTCTTTGCCGGCCGAGGACCGTGAGCGGTATTTAAAGGAGTCATAACCTGCAATTTTCACTTTTCCACGAGAATCACTGTATGTTATGATCGACTAACGATTATACACTGGCCGGGAAGCCGATATTTAAAAGTGAAGCGTTTGTTTACCTCAGGGTAAATAAACCAGCGCGCGTGCTCGCGCACTCAAATACGAGATTTTGATTTCAGCTCCCTCTTGACGTCATGAGGTAGTAGGATATACCATATATGGACACCGCAGCAGGAAGCCCGCCCTTCCCCTCCCCCTCATATTCAGTTCAGTCGAGAAAGATGGAGAAACCGAGTGCACACCGGACTTGCTCTGTGGTTGATTGCCATAAAAAACATGTAAATGTGTTTTATCTCCCAAAATCGGACGAAACTATCAGGGACCAGTGGATGAAATTCATTTTTAATGACGCTGTCCCAACAACCCTTTCAACTGGCGTATCGGTAGGTGTGTGCGCTAAACCTTGAATGTCTAAATAACAACGTGAAACAAGGCAAAAACAACACATGATAGTAAATGTCTCATCTCAATAACCACTGTAAGCTGATAAAATAAGTAGACTACATCTCCGTTAATGTAATCGACATTAAATAAAAGGTAAACCTATGTGGGAGAAAATAGCAACAAACGTTTTAGCTCGTTACCGATGTTAATGTATGTCTCAGTCAAAATGATTGTCTTTACCATTCAGAGACATCTTGATGTAGACGTCCATCCAACAACTCTACATCTTCCCTTTCCAGCTCTGGTTCAGAGTCCGGCTCAAGCATGTACGGTTGAATCCCGTAGGTCGCGTTCATTCACCACTTGCGCCATGATGTCAGTTTGTAATGAATAATGATGCTGAAGTTACCTGCGTGTCAACCCCCCTCCTTCCTTCAACCAATCAACGCGCCCCTCATTTGCATTATTAAAATGAGCGTCCACGACAGCCAAAACATCGCATTGATCTCGTGAGACAATAATGCCTTCAGAAATAAGGGTAAAAGTAGGTCTGTGTTTATTTTTTTTCCACTTTTCTTTTTTAGAAGGGCCTGAAAGACTATAATACAGCAGTAGGTATCCAATGTAATACTAGGTTATGACTCCTTTAAAAGAAGCTACTGGATAGGGAGTTACAGAGGTGTCCCTTTGAAATGGTCGAAAACTGGATTAATGACCAAATATGGACTATTCTGACATCTACCACTATCTCGTGGAATCAGTAAGTAACGTTAGCCTATTTTTTTGTCATTAACACACTCACAGTATGACAAACTAGACGATGAGGCCATGTCAAGAGGAGTCGGTGGTTTACTTGGATCATATTTCACTTGATTTAAGCTATTGACAGTTTTGTTGTCGACTAACGTTAGCTATACTAGTAAGAAACCCTCAAACACTGTACAGAACAATCATGTCAGATGCTAAAAACATAAATAGTCCGTACCTTAAGTGGGGTAGAGACAATGAAAAACATGCCCCATACATAGGTCCCATACATATTTTGCCGTACACTGTAAACCTTTTTACAACTTTCAAAGTCCTAGCACTTTCTAGACACAAGCAGAAACCAGCCAAGTCCACTTTAGTCCTAGCCTGCCACTATTTCAACAGTAAAATCAGTTAACAGCCAAGGTAGCGTGCCTAGTGAGAGCCAACGTTAATCACGTAGCTGCTAGCAGCTTCGTCTTTCTAACTAGTAAGTTATAGCTAGTCGACAACAAAACTATGTCAATAGCTTAAATCAAGTGAAATATGATCCAAGTAAACCACCGACTCCTCTTGACATGGCCTCATCGTCTAGTTTGTCATACTGTGAGTGTGTTAATGACAAAAAAAAAATAGGCTACTTACTTGGTGATTCCACGAGATAGTGGTAGATGTCTGAATAGTCCAAAGAGAGTGTATGTTTGTGCGATTTTTGCTATCAAGAAACTTTGCAGGTCTAGAGCGAGCGAGTTCTGTTCTTAGGGGAATCCGTTTGTTTTCCCCCAAAAAGGGGCGTTACCCTTCGATGACGCAAAAGTAGCGTTGGTCTATACAATGGTTCTGACGCCCATGGTGCAATCACACCTTCTGCTCATTATATGCCCGCGCTGCGGGGCTGAACAGCTGATGCAAATGATTGCACGTCAATGTGTATTGGCTCGTTTTAGTTTCACTCAATTAAATTGGCCTCTCTAACGAGATTCCTATTAGTCGGTCACGACGTACGTCTCCGTTCCCTCCCTCAGGGAACGAGGGTTATCCTATGTAACCGAGATGTTCTTCTATCTAGAAAATCCATTATCCAATTAAACAGTCTTCCTCCAACACTCAAGAAATGCTTTTTGATTAGAAGTCCTTCTTTCCACAGCATATCATAGGCCCTTTCTGTATTTGCTTGGGCTTTTCTTACATCATTCTCTAGACATTCTTTTGGATCCATAGTACATTTCTGAATGAACTTTGCTATATTGCTATCAAATTTCTACTCTCCTCATCATATGTTCCATTAATTTACAAATGTGTGATGTCAGGGCAATAGGTCTGTAATTTCCAGGGCTGATGTCATCCTTTCAGGCTTCCTTATCTGTAAAATTATGACCTCTTTCCAGCTTCCTGGCATTCTACCTTCTTCCCACACTTTGTTATATTGCAATTATAATTTCTCAAGAGTTTCAACACTTAGGTGTTTTATCATGCTGTAGCATATTTCATCTTTACTAGGAGCTGTTTTTCTCTTTCCGTCTTCTTTCTTCTCTGGTCTCATGCATCTGCAGATTCAGCAAGTGGGCGGGCTCTATCATACAGCATTCTGATTAGTTGAGACTTGATTTTTTTTTTATTTTTTATTAAATATATTCAATGACATCAGTAATCATTAAGTTATTTATTTTTATTTGTCAACCTCATTAATTTATATAACTATACATTCTTCTTTTTTGACCCTCAATTAGTCTGGGTTACATTTAGGTAATTTCAAGATTCTCTAGAATTCCCTGTAAGCCATGTTTATAATAAAGCAATAATAAACAAAAGTTATGTTTAAATGAGGATAAAAAATGGATGAATTTGTAATAACTGGAAAGACTTCTGATTGAAAAGTAGGAAGTAGGATGCACAGAAAAATAATATAACACAAAATAAGTTAAATGAGTTTCAGTAAATAAATAAATAAATAATCAGAAAAGGTTTGAGAGAATTGAAATTCTGAAAAAATCTGGGTTAACATTAAAATATTAGGAGTCAGTTGTAGAGAAGTTAACAGTCCACAATATGTGTAAAAATGATCGACTATAAATGTGTGATTAGGTCATATGAATACTATAAAGGCCTCGCGTAGAATCTAATGAGCCAGACTCTGAGCTTCGGCCTTTCTGTGTTGTGGTGAACAGGCAGATGGACAATAATGTCTCAAATATTTTTTCATCTGTCTGCATTGCTGGCAGTAGTTCTTTCCTTCTTCGCTGGAGGATTTCAGGGAACTCCTCATTAATAAAGATGCCTGAAACTATCAAGTTTTTAGCTTTATCGGCTGAAATCTGACCACACTGAATCAGGGCTTTTCTGGTGATGCCATTGGCTTTCTGCAGTCCTACGAGCTCAATCCAGCTCTTCACATTTCCAAATGATCCAGTAGTTTTCGCTGAATAGTTTTCTCATCTTGTCTTCTGATTCAGAAACTAATGCCATTTATAACAATATTATGGCTTCTTGATTGAGTGTCCCTCCCGATTGTCACGGCTTGGCAGATGAAGGTATATTTCCAGCGGAGATAAGTTTTAATGTAACAGGCAGGTTAGTGGAATGCAACAGCGTGTCCACAAAGACATGCACACACGAACACACAAACTTTAACCGACAATAAGGGACAGAACTGAACGGGAGAATATATACACAGGGTAAACGAGGGCTCTAACTGATGAAGGTTAACTAAATCAGGGACTAACGAGAACAGATGCAGACAGACAAGACTTAACTGTGACACCGATATTCTGATTTCATGACTCAGTCAAGATTTGCATATTGTGTCCAGATCTGTCCAAGTTTCTCTGCATGTTGCACACTTGTTGAGGCTTGTTAAGCATTACTGAAAGATAACAGAGATATTGCATGACAGAACAGGAGCAGGAGAACTGATCCGTGGACCGGATTAAATCCGGCCTGTAGTTTGCCAGTTTTGATCTAGCCCAAGATTTTTTGTCATTGTATCAAAAACTGATGAATACTTTGCATTTTTAAAAATATACTTTTACTAAGCTTTGTGTAATAGCCTAATCATTAACATGTAATAATATTGTTAATGAATCAATTGCAACTGGTTGCCGATTTATTTTATTTCCATAATGAAAATCAATTTAATTTCCATTTTAATTTTACATGGGACGTGACGAGCAACAGCGGCCAGACATGGAAGTTCATGAACAACATGTTATCCTGCTTGATGAGAACATATGTCTGTCAAAATTCAGGAAATTGAAAGCATCTTAAGGTCTTTAGAAATGGATGTTTAGGCCTCCCATACACAAAAGAAATATATTTGAAATATATTTTCAGAATATATTTTGGAATATATGCAAATATTTGAAATTGGCCCAATAAATATATTTCACACTTAACATCATATATTTTTGTTATATTTCAGAATATATTTCAATGTATTTGGAATATATGCCACATATATTTTGACACATTTGGGGACCCATACAGAAAAAAAATACATTGAAATATATTCTGAAATATAACAAAAATATATGATGTTAAGTGTGAAATATATTTATTGGGCCAATTTCAAATATTTGCATATATTCCAAAATATATACTGAAAATATATTTCAAATATATTTCTTTTGTGTATGGGAAATAATTGGTTTGTAAATAACTGAATCCATCAGTTTTAAACAAACTGGCATAATGCAAAGACATAATAACACTGACGAGATGTAGAAAAATGTAAAATGAGTTGATAGATGATGAAAGATGTCTTTCATTCCACAAGACTCATTCCAGTGAACTGTCACATCCACACAGACTTTCCTTCAGATGGCCACCAGAGGTCACCATCGACCCATTGCTGACCCAGGCATGCAGAAACCATTCATTCAAAAAATCATGTTCAAACATATTTTACACTGTGTAGAATTAACAAGATGTAGAAAAACCCATATTGTTTAATAAAGTCAATAAACTTTATTTCTTTATTTAGTGTATACAAGAGGCAGAAGAACGTGTGCTGTCTGTGTGTGCTTGTATTTGAAAGTTGTGAATGAGAGAATGACTAAAATACACTCATTAACCATTGTAAAGTTTAAGCCATTGTAAATATATATTTTAACGTTTCAGCAAAATTCAAATACTTTCACGTTTCATGATTTTTGCACCTCACTTGCTTGAGTGTGTTAATGAATGATTTTCGTTGCAGAAGTTTATGTATGATTACACTGGAAACAACATCCACACCTGCATTCCAGCAGTCAGAATACATTAATCTTTCTATTCCTGCTTCAGCTGTCATCATTTAAACCCTTCAGAATCCTGTAATCCTGCAATCAGAGCCTCGCTATCATTAGCAGAGTATTACTGATCCTCTGAATGAAACCAGCATGCTTTGCATCAGACTGCATGAGGAGAATCAATGTTGAATTTCATTTTAGAGTTATTTGTGTTTAATATATGAAGAGATGTGTTAGTGTTTAATATTCTCTTATGTTGTTTGTTATAATGTGTCAGTGTCATTGTTTTGTCTCAAGATTCACACCAGTATTGTTTTTTCTAAGGCATGTTTATTAAAGCTTCTTAAATGTCTCGAACTAAGGCTTAATCCTGGTGTAACCCCTCCACCCGGGTCCTACTCGCCCCGCTCGGGCCTCCGTTGTGACAAGGAGGCTAGACTGCAGCCTCTAGTGTCCATCTCTAGAGCACCTATTGAGATCAGAGGAGTGAGGTTTACCCGCACTAGCTGGCCTCCGTTACACTCACTCCCCTAAACCGCACTCCCATCCGGGTCACGGCACCAATGTAACCCCTCCACCTGCTCGCCCCACTCTGTGCGGGCCTTGAACCCGGGTCTCCGGCATGAGAGTCAGGTGCTCTAACAAGGAGGCTAGACTGCACAGCAACTATTAACTGGCCTCCGTTACACTGGCTTAATCTAAACCCTGTCTGTGAAACCGGGCCTTAGTTTTATAAAGAACTGAAGAAGACCACAATATCAGCAGCCAATGCAGGGCTGTAGGAGTCACGAAGACCTTTTTATGTAAAATCTTCTTTGCTTGACTTCCTTCGTCAAAGTCGTTAAAGTGAGTGATTGGACTTTAGCTGCAAGAAAGTTCAACAAAGCTTTGATTATAATACACATGTTTTTTGTTTGTTTTTTATCATAAAACCCCTAGACAGAGAATATGCATTTTACCAACTCATTATTTTGTACATGAATTTATTGCAATATTGACTTTACATTTTTAACTTTCATAATGGAAATCATTTATTAAACTTTTTTTTTCTGCTAAATATCCCATCAACATACCAGCTTTATACGAGGCGTCCTTTGGGACACTCGTAATTTTTCCTCATATTTGAGCACTACTTACGTAAGATACCAAGTTAAACAAACCATAAAGGCCTACAGATGAAACCTCCTCCTGAGTGGAGCTGCATGCCTGCAATAATATTTATACTCGTCTCAGGGACCAAACCCTGCAGCTCTGCAAATCTCTGCTGCTTCATTAGTTCTGAGCGCAACACAAGTACAGAGAGATATGATGAGACGTAAAGAATCCACGTGAAACAAACCTTGCCATGGTGCAGGTGCACGTGTAAATAAGCATGCGTGTTGTGAATAGTTGACGAGTTTTTCCAAACGTAGCAAAAGTATTGTACAAAAATAATATTATATAATAATAGTATAAAAAATAATAAAAAATTATATCTCAATATTTTCTGGAATTTTATCGATAACGAAAATTAGACGATATTTTGCTGAGTGCTTTTATTGTGTTGGTACCTTGGCAGGTTTAGGACTGCCGTGGACAGCTGACTCCTTTTGATATTCTTCATAATCTGTATGGTGGTCAGTTTGCAGAAGTGACAGAAATCATCTTTAATCAATAAGAGTAAACAGATTTTTTAACTTTTATGGATATTTTTTACCTAATTACCTAAGCCATTTTTTAATCTAATTAAATGCATGCATCATTTTTTTTTTTTTTTTTTTTTTTTTGGTCAAATTCTTACTAAATCAAATTCTATTATAATAATAAGACACAACAGGGCTGTTATCAATCAAATGAAATCAGTATCAACAATTGCAACTTTGCAGTGCAGAGGAAACACAGAAGCTGCATCTGAAGTGGCATTTAGATGCGTTTACACAGACTGTTTAATGCAGTATTTGTATTTGTGTACACAATACACTGATTCAGGAGCTCAGGAGATGATTGGGACGCACCCTTAATTAGCCACAACCACAAAAACTCAAAGCATGGCTTTCAGGCATCGGATTGACAAAATGCATCATGTCATATGTGAGCTTCTATTTGTTGCAACACGCAGCAAAGGTAATGAATGCTTCCAGAAATTTTGAGTGGGAGAGAAGTGTTGGAAAGCAGATAAATGACAGCGGAGGTCAAGGGTTTATCCCCACAGCGGAGGCTGACTGTGCTCAAAGGAAACGGTGAGTTTTGCACATTAAATCCAGAGAATTGCAGGAGTTGGGCTGCAGGCAAGTATTAAAACAAGGGACATACTGTGAGCGTGTCGTCCACGCAGGGAATTGGGTTACTGATGGGTGGGGGTGCCTGAAATCATAGACCTTTTCAGCTTTAAGCCTAGAGGGGTGAAAGGATTTAAAGAGAGTATTTTTGCCTTTGCCTTAAAATTTCCCAAACCCCTTTGTCGTACCTGACATTCTTGAAAACAGACATTTTGGATTGCCAATGGCTATAATATATCCTAATGTAGTACAGTAATTTGTGGTACTTCTTGAACATTAAGATGATGACTGACAACTAGGAGATGATAGGAAATACCTTGCTTTGTGTTTCAATAAACTCCATATGCTCTTGCCTCATTATGAGCAAAAATATCTACCGTCACCTCCAGGAAAACACACTTTCACTTCCATATTAACTCTTTCACAAGATGATTTTGACTCTTCAAAATTAAGACTGGCCACCAATGCATTATTCCACTTTCACCAACGTGTGTTCCTGCACACAAGCGCCACCATGCAAGATGAACATGCAGTGCCCACTGTGCTGATGTCTCCTAATTCTTTTAAACACCTGACCCTTATCCAGAATCACATATTTGAGTCTGATACAGTTTGTTTCAATCCTAACACACATCAGACTACATCTATAAGATCTAATATTGCCTTTACATTAGACTGCATGAGGACCATTAATTTTGTGCCCCACACACTCACCAAAACCTGGACATACAGAATATTTGCTGAGTCAGTGCATTCCTTCTCAAAGAAGCCACCCAGATCATCATACAGATCCACTCTCCTCTCATGGAGACTGACATCTCCAAAGTCCTTCATACAACCTGTCCAATACTCCCTTCCATCTTCTACAGCATGCTTACCTGTTCTCACCCCTATCATCAACACATCTCTTACAACTGACAATATTTTCATCACATTTATTTAGGCATTTAACCTCCTTTCTTTCATTTCGAATTAACTTAAAAAAAAAAAAAAACTTAATCAATTTTTTTTTTTTTAAATAACTTACAAAAAATGGACATTTCCCAAAGACTGCCCTGCTGTCGGCCACTGAAATTCTGCAGCGGTGTGCCTCAAGGTTCAGTGCTTGGTCCTTTTCTGTTCTTGATATACACACTCTCAATGGGCATAACAGGCACACGACTTCTTCCATTACTGCTACATATCTCTTGCCTGTCATTTCAACCTGATGACCCCACCATCATTTACTCAACTTTACCACACTTACATAAGATCAGGATGTTATAAAACACGAATCATGCTTTTTTTTAAACATCGGGAAAATCAGACTTGTCCAAGTCTACTGCACTCCAAGTCCAAGCACTCGTCATACTCATCACGCTATCATATGACTGAGAGTCTGCAGATGATCCAGAATGTGACAGAAGTATTCAACCTGCTGATCTTTTTTACATTCTAATTACATTTAAAAATAAATTCCTGTATGTCAACACATCTGTAACTAAATTTGAATTTAATTTCTGTAATTACATCCATAAACACTCTTTTGAACCTATCTCTTCCCCTTAACCAGTGGTTTTCAGTCCTGGTCCTGAGGACAGCACATTTTGAATATCTCTTTTCCGACACGCTCAGTTGAGTTCATGGAGCTCTCTGTTAACAAGCTGATGATCCGAGTCAGCTGTGCAGTACACATTTACATATTCATCTAAACATTGCTCACAGCAGTGTGAATGGTGTCGAGATGTTCGTTAACAGTATATCACTGCAAAGGTATTTCACAACTTATAGCCCTGATATACATTTGTAATCAAAATTGTTCAACTCCCATTGCAAATCAGTTTTATAGGAAACATGTACAGACTTTCAGCTGTTTGCAATGAACAAATCAAACAAAAGTAATTGAAATAGCTCAACACAACAAATGTTTCAAGAGTTAAGAGAAGATATCATTGCCCTTCACAAACAAGGAACAGGATATTAAAAGATAGCGAAGGCACTTAATGTTCCTAGAGACATAGTTGGAAGCATAGTTCGCAAGTTCAAAGCTAAAGGAACAGTGGTTACTCTACCTGGGCGGGCAGAAAAGGGAAGCTATCAACCGATTTCTGAGAAGGCAGGTTCAGAAAAACCCTCAAGAGACTGCCAAACACCTGGTGGCAACAGGCTGGCAGCAGGTTTCAGCTGCATAGTAAGGGCTCGTACTAAACGCATGCCAGAACTCCAAGACGTACACCACTACTGATCCAAAAGCACAAGAAAAGTGCTCAAAATCATATAAATAAGCCACAGAAATTTTGGGATTCTGTTCTGTGGAGCGATGAAATGAACTTTTCGGCCCTCTGGATCACCGGTGTGTCTGGAGGAAGAAGAATGAAGCATAAGCTGAGATGAACACTCTGTGTACAGTTAAGCATGTGGGTCTCGTGATGCTCTGCGGCTGATTTATATCCTCTGGCACTGGAAACCTGCAGCGTGAGGAAGGAGTGATGGATTCATTGAAGAATAGGAAATCCTAGGAGAAAAAGTTGTGCCATCAGTGAGGAAGCTGAAGCTTGGATCTTCCAACAATGATCCCAAGCATACCTCAAATTCCACCAAAGCTTGGTTGCAGAAGAAGTCCTGGAAGATTCTACAGTGACCATCACAGTCACCTGACTTGGACCCCATAGAAAATCTCTGGTGGTATTTGAAGAAGGTGGTTGAGGCACGCAAACCCAAAAATATCACTGAACTGGAGGCCATTGCTCATGAGGAATGGGCTAAGATTCCTCAGAAATGCTGCCAGAAGATGTTTGATTTGTTCATTTCAAACAGTTGAAAGTCTACATTTTGCCAAAAAACCTGATTTGCAATGGGGGTTGAATAATTTCGATTACATCTGTACTTTAAGCGAAATTGAAGAATGAACTGATGTGACGTAATTTCAAACAAAATTAAGCCAAAACTAAGTTTGTTTTGAGTTGGAACTTTATGGAAATGTTTGCTACAACTGGTAAACACCCCTGTACTACCATTGGTCTGTGGTGATGACGTAATAGGTGGGTGTGCACAGAGGCTCCGCCTTCTTTAAGGTTGAAATCTTTTCCGGTTGATTTCTCCTGTTCAGTTCATAGAGGTCAGACACAGGTAAAATCATGAACACACTGGAGAGCCGCTTTATAGTAGAAAATGAAGTTGTACTTCTGATGAAATGAGACACTGACACTGTTCATGTTTAATATGGTAAAGCTGCTGCTTTAAATCAATCTATTTTACAAAGTGCTGTGATGTGAGTGGAGATCTGAATCTCAGAGCTGAAGCAGATATATCCACTTCACTATGATCAGATGCTTTCTGAACTGCTGCTTTCTCACAGCTGGAATTTTTGTTGTGTGTTTATTCTGTTAACAAGAGGAAAACATGGAGAACATATTTGCATATTCATCTAACTGTCGCTGGATTTTGGATGTTCGATAACAGTATATCGCTGATCAATTATTTCAAACATCGTTTTATCCCTAAGCGAAGAACGAAAAGGAACTTCGCCGTGAGTATATCGGGGCCTTAATGGAGACCCACCCTTAAACCCATACAACTAAACCCATCCCTAACCTTACCCGTGTCCAGGCCCGGAGTGGGTAATCGGGAGAATCGGGAGTATTCCCGGTGGGCCGCTTCACTTTTGGGCCGGTCGAGGTTTTTTTTTTTTTTTTTTTTTTTTTTTTTTACATTTCAATGTCACATTAGTTACATTAGGATACACACGTTCCGCATTCTGCCACCACAGCGCGCAACTCAGCATGGGTTGTACCATGTGAGGGAGTTCTCCCCTCCCCTCCTATAGAAATGGTTGGGTCCATAGCCCGTCTTTTCAAAACGTTTTCTCAGGGAGGCTACGGCGGCTCCGCCGGCGCCTACTGATAGCTGGGCCGGCCGTAACGGTACGCGTCAGGGAGGATGGATGGGAGGAAGAGGCCAGGAGGTATGCAGCTTTGTTTCCGCCACAGAATAAAACATTTTAAAAGATAATTGCGACTTTTTATCTCGAGTTTACATCTCGCAATTCTGAGATATAAAGTCAGAATTGCCTGAAATAAAGTCGCAATTGCGTGTTAAAAAGTCAGAATTGTGAGATATAAAGTCAGAATTGCCTGAAATAAAGTTGCAATTGCGTGTTATAAAGAATTGTGAGATATAGAGTCAGAATTGCGTGATATAAAGTCGCAATTGCTTCTTATAAAGTCAGAATTGCAAGATATAAAATCAGAACTGCCTGAAATAAAGTCGCAATTGCTTATAAAGTCAGAACTGCAAGATATAGAGTCAGAATTGTGTGATATAAAGTCATAAAACGTGTTATAAAGTCACAATTGCGAAATATAAAGTCAGAATTGTGTGATATAAAGTCGCAATTGCTTATAAAGTCAGAACTGCCAGATATAGAGTCAGAATTGTGTGATATAAAGTAGCAATTGCGTGTTATAAAGTCAGAATTGCGAAATATAAAGTCAGAATTGCGAAATATAAAGTCAGAATTGCGAAATATAACGTCAGAATTGTGTGAAAAAGTTGCAATTGCTTCTTATGCTTCTTATAAAGTCTAAGAGAATTATTATTTAACCTTTACATTATTTGTTAACCCATGGTATTAATACTAACTACTACACAATAGTACGAGCTGAACTGTTGCTTCATTTATCCAATTTTAAAAAAGTGCTAATTTGGAATTCCACCATGGAAAAAGTGGGCCGGTCTTGGGCCTGAAACTCCCGGGCTGAAAAGTGGCCCCACTCCGGCCCTGCCCGTGTCCCACCTCAGTAGCAGCAAAAGTTAAAAATGTTTTGCAATACAACTCAAAAAGTACATTGAACCAAACTTTTTTTAAAAACATGAATAGACCAGCATTCCTCTTCAACTGCAAACCTCAACCTTCCCTCATCTGTAGCCCTTACTACAAGGAAGATCATTTTCCCTATTTGCAAGAAGAGCAGAACACTTCTCAATCTTTTGGCGCATACTAAAGACAAAATCATATCCATTATATTAATTTTCTATCATTTTATTGATATACTGAAGCATCACTAGCTAACTGCCATGCATTGACAAACAGGGCCCTATCTTGCACCCAACGCAACTGACTTTGTACACCGACGCATGTATCATTCCTATTTTGCACCCGACGCACAGCGGACTTTTCCCTCCACAGACGCACGTCGGTAAATTAGTGAATGAACTTGCGCTCCCGGGGGCGGATCAGGGAAAAGAGGAGGCGTGTTCCGGCGCAAACGTTCCCTGGTGCTATTTTGCAGTTTCAGAAAACAATTCCGCCACTGACCAGAAGAAACCTCGTCTAAAGTCAGTGGTGCGTTGCGCATGTTATTCAGATGCTGTTTTAAGGGCGCATGCTTGGCCATAATCAATGTAGCGTGTACACAACACACACACACTTTGCTTCTCTCATCTACACACAGACGCAGCAGTTCTCATTTTTAGAAAACCATACATTATTACAAGGAAAAATATTAACACATGAGGGAAATCATTGTTGTGTCCATGAAGATGTGAAAAAATAGGCATAAATCTAGCTTACTCATTTACCCGAATTATCATACGCCTGTTTAAGCGAAGCTAATCTGGTTGTGTTTCTCCATCCCCAATGTCACTTCTCTGTGTTTTACGGCCCTGACGAGAACGCCGGTCTCCTCGGCTGTGAACCGCTCCTGGCAAATCCGCCGTTCTTAAAGGGTGTGAGATGTTTCTGCTCTTAAAGGGAATGTGAGATGGCGCTCTGATTGGTTTATTTCACGTTACGCCCAAACCACACCTATGAGTAATGAAGCGACTTCAGACCAACCCATTTTAGATTTGCGAGAGATCCGCCCACAAAGTTACTTGCGTTTCGCGCTTGATACTTGCGTTTCAGATCATTAAAATAGGGCCCACAGTGTCTCTGACTTCCCCCTAATATCCTAACAATAGTGCAGTCTGCTTGAGTGCAAGTTTTTTGCAAACTGTTTAAAGGTCTCTGACGGGACTGCCACAAATTGCAGTCCTGTCAGAGAATTCTCTGGAATGCTGTGACATACAAAAGCCTCTTTTACTGCTGTCGCTGTGACCTCAGAGGATGTGACACCACCTCAATTCGAGAAATATCTGCACTGAGTGGGTTTTATTTGACCTCTCAAGAAGCCTCATTGTTGCCTTGGATGTGCATACATTGAAGTAAGCAAACAGCTTCATTAAGTGTGCCCTGTCTTGGGATTACAAAGCCTGGCCACTTGACTAGACACTGAGTTCTGGTGCAGCATTTGAAGTGGCCTTCACGAATGTTGCCAAGGATTTCTTTATGTATATGGCTTCACTAGTCTGTATCCTTTTAATCTTCTAATACTCTCTGTGCTTAACTTTTAAATGATTTTCCCTTACTTGTGTAACAACACAATGGCATCAACTGAGTGCTGACCCTGGCCTGTCACAGACTGTTGACCACTGCATTGCTGACGTTTAGTATCACACTGTGCACTTCTCTGGTTTGAAAAAGCTTAGATATGTTCAAATGAGGATGTAGGAGTCCCACTAATTGAAGCCATGCGAAGAGCTGTAACCAAACCTTTCTGTTTCCTTTGAAAAATCTTTCTGAGTTTGCTTTAGGGTCAAACGTTTCATACTGTCATTTATGAGCACAATGTTGCTTTCAGGTTGCATTAATGGCCTCTTTATCTTTAGGCTGGTTACAACTCTTTATTATTACCTCTTTTATCAGCATTGAACATTGCCTGACTTTGGTTCACTGTGAGAAATGCGAATATCTCTGCACCTACAGAGTATTTTATGTTAAACAAAAACAATTGCAACTTTTTTCAGTATTCCAATAAATCGTTTTTTTTTTTTTTTTTTTTTTTTTAATACAGGTTTGAAAACCGACACATCCCATGTTTTTGTTGCCATGCTTTCTTGATTGTTATCTATTGATGATGATGCTGTACTCATAATTGTTCAGTGCCTGAATATGGTGTTTCATTCTCATTTGGCAGTGAAATTGGTAGCATTGTCTTCATACTCAGCTTGGAATGTGGGCCGCCTTTTGCTTATTTTCTTGCTCAAAGCCTGTTATGCTGTGGGATACGGTTGCCTTGTGTGAGAGGACTGTTTGCAGAACCTTAGAAAAACAGGGTGCGGGTAATAATAACAAGGCTATATCCTCCTGTTTCAGAGCGTGATCCTGTATTTCTATCACAGAATGAAAATAGTGAACGTTTCTTTGACGTACTAAATTATGGCCACTCTGGCCAATTAAAAAAATTCAAAACCTGTCCCTCGAATAAGCAGGTTATGTTGACAGTATTTGATCTTTTGAAAGTGGAAGAGAGATCTGGGAATGTAAATGTGTGTGTGTGTGTGTGTGTGTGTGTGTGTGTGTGTGTGTGTGTGTGTGAGAGAGAGAGCGAGATAGGCATGTAGGAAGCATTAACAGGTTACTCTATTAACAAGATGGGACACGACCAGCCTCACAAGAGCTGAATCCCATTGAAATACTGCACCTGAGTGTCCATGTACTCCAGTGGGACAAGATTCAGTAGGAGAGACTGACTTACAGGGAAATACAGGGCCATCGGCATTGGGCGGCTTCAGGAAAAAACATTACTGGATTTGACAGCTCTTTTGAATTCTGTTTTCACTATGTCAAGTCAAGTCAAGTCAAGTCATCTTCATTTATATAGCGCTTTTAACAATGTAGGTTGTTTCAAAGCAGCTTCAAAGCACACTATGTGTGTATCAGACACAAAATACTTTACATGTCCTGTTGCATGACACTTCATTTTAAACTTATTTATCTTGTTTTAAAATTACTGTGAAGGCAGTGTAATGTCATACCCCAAGACCCTTTAAAATGAAATGGCAAAGATGTTTAAAAGTAGTGAAAAACTGTCAATTGTGGTCAATTAAAGGATCTAAAATATAAACTTTGACCTTGTCATTATTTGCACAAATACGATGGCTTTATCACAAGACTCAATATCGGACATTTCTAGATTGTATTGCTTCTTTGGTTCAGTTCTAACAGAAATTAACCATGCACTGTAAAATCTATTTAGTTAGACTTACTTAAAAAAAGCATGCAAAGCTATTGCCTTAAAAAAACAAAAACAAAAAAAACAAGTAAAGTGAAATAGGAATAGTATGTTGTACTGACAAATGCATCTCACTTACACAAGAGTTCTAGTAACAAAAAAAAATAACTGAGAGTAATTTAATTTAATTTAATTTAATAATAAAAATAAAATTGTTACCATTGTTGTGTTTTGCATGCTGAATGTTGAAGTCTGTGTGTGACTCAAGCATGGTCATTTGCAAGACATTGTTACAAATATAGAGGGATTTGTGTTTTTATGATGTAAGTGTTAGCAATACATTTATAAAAGATCATTATTTGACATGAAATACAGTATATATATGATACTTATTACTTCCCTTACCTTGAAACCAAATAAATATGATTTATTGTTGCATTGCTGCATCAATAGGAAGATAATTACAATAATATCAATGAAGTTCAAAGTGCCCAACCAAAAGGCAACAATGCAAAATTGTAAAATCGTAGGAAAACTCAGTTTAAGTCAGCCTATGTGATGTTCTCTCAAATTTTTCAGTTGTATTGACAATTAAACATTGAAGATGACTTTGGGAAATGAGTGAATGCAACTAGAGAAAAATAACTTCAGAAGTGGAGCAAATGAGTGAAAGGTATATTAAGAATTGCCCCGCTTTTTAAAAAAATATTTTTTTTTTTTTTTTTTTTTGCTTGACAAAATGGCACTCAAACCAATCAATTAATCTTAATCTTTTCTGAATATACAAGGCATAGTATGTGAATAGTACAGATTACAAGAGTTTTACAATTAAGTTAAGACATTATCTAAAGTTAACTAAAAACTGTTATCAGTGTTAGATTTTACGGTGTGGTTTTACCATAGTAATACTGTAGTATCAATGACTGTAGAAGCCATGTTTTTTTGTGTGTTTTTTTTTTTTTTACATAAACATCTCGGTTACGTATGTAACCCTCGTTTCCTGAAGGAGGGAATGGAGACACCACGTCGGCAGAGGTGGTCAAAGTACACAACTTCCTTACTTGAGTGAAAGTACTGATACTACTGGTCAAATATTACTCTGTTACAAGTAAAAGTTGTAAAGACCTATTTTTACTTAAGTAGAAGTACAGAAGTACTCGTTTTGAAAAGTACTTAAGTATCAAAAGTAAAATGTAAATATCAATGCATTGTTTTATTATTGTTGCATTGTTGTATGTAATACAGTACCTTATGCCTCTAAATCTATGCCTGCCTACCTACCCTCATGTCAACATCAAATTTATTTCTAGAACACAGTTCCAGTAGTGGGATTGAATGTGAGATTGAATAAGTGCACTCAATAACATCCACAATGGTTTCGAACACCCAAATGGCTGTTCCCTACAATAGTGCCCTATTTAAAGTTTTTTGGCTTTTAGTATGAATATGTTAGCCTTACTGATATCTATAAGCTAGTGTGCTCCAAAACAATGACAAAATTCACATTTAGAAGACCAAACCCAACGTTGAAAATGAAAATCAGGTTGATGTCAGAATCCAACATCAGATGGACGTTAACCTCCAACGTTGGACCGACGTTGTATTGTGGTTGAAAATGAAAATCGTGTTGGCGTCAGAAACCAACATCAGTCGGGTTCTGACATCAACCAGACTTTCATTTCCAACCGAAATCCAACATCTGGTTGACGTTGGATGTTGACGTTAACCCGACTTTTATTTCCAACCAAAATGCAACCCCTGCAATCAAAATCATCCACTGACTGATGTTTCTACTTTCTACTCAAGGACCTTTACAGAAATGTAGTGGAGCAAAAAGTACGATATTTGTTTTTCAAATGTAGTAAAAGTAAAAAGTTTCCAGAAAAATAATACTCAAGTAGAGTGCAGATACTCAAAAAGTACTCAAGTAAATGTAATTTGTTACTGTCCACCTCTGCACGTCGGTGACCGACGAATAGGAATCCCTACCAAAGGGCCACAGCTGCTGACCACATCCAGTGCCCTTTGTAAACCTCCTACTACCTCTTACCTGATGGGACAGGGCTTACACAGAGAAGTCCATCACTGCTGTTCCGACTCAGTGAGACTATTGGATAACACTGGGAAAGCATATCCTTTCCATTGGAAAAGGAACGCTGTGGAAGCCATATCCTTCCTCGAAGGAGTAATGTGGAGATGAGATATGGACTAATCCCGTGGGTTAGTTTGCATATGGAATTACTGGGGTGACACCAATCTCTTAAGAGATGGGTTCTCCCAAAGGAAAGACATGGGCCTCAGTTTTGGAGCGACCGTGGAAAAAGCAACATATGGGATCCCCCAGGATCACACATATGGCACCCAGCCTAGACCCGGTTCTCAAGGATTCAGCGGGATATAGGCCTGGTGCCAGACACTCCGTCACGTCCTGCTGGCGAAGGGTGACGGAGGACTCATCAGGTTTTTGACTCTGGAGACATGAGCGCAACTGTAGGCGCAGCAAGCGACAAGAGACGGGCCTCTTTGAGCTTCTACCCGTTTGAGGTTGAGATCACAGGAGGAAACTGGCTCTACACATAGACTATAGAACCTAGCGAACATGTTGGGTGTCGCCCAGCCCGCAGCTCTACAGATATATGTTAGCAAGCACCACGTGCCAGCACCCAGGAAGATGCAACACTTCTTGTTGAGTGAGCTTGCAACCTGAACGGGCAGGGCATGCCTTGAGCTTCGTAAACCAAGACAATGGCTTCCACTATCCAGTGGGCCATCTTGTGCTTGGAGACCGCCTTTCCCTTCTACTGGCCTCCATAACAGACAAGAGCTGATCTGAGGTCCTGAAGCTTTGAGTTCTGTCTACATACTGTCGCAGAGTGTGGGCGGGACAGAGGATAGCCAGGGCTGGGTCTGACTCCTCCAAGGGCAGCGCTTGCAGGTTTACCACCTGGTCCCTGAAGGGAGTGGTAGGAACCTTGGGCACATAGCCAGTACCATGTGGCTGTCACCCGGCCCGAACTCTAGGCACGATTCATCGACCAAAAATGCCTGCAGGTCCCCTACCCTCTTGATGGAGGACAATGCAGCCAGCAACAAAGTCTTCATAGACAGAACCTTTAAGCCGGCTGAAGTGACTGGCTCTATCGCGTCCTTCACCAGTAGGACTGCGATCTCCGCTCGCAAGACATGGGCATCGGCTGCTCTCACTGAAGTGGAGTGGATGGCCCAAACTTGGGGGGACATCGGGGGAACTGAATCGTATAGCCAGGCTCGCAGAGACCGTACAAGCGGGACCAAAGGGACCAAAGGGGCAGTGAGGTGGAACACAGGGACGCAGCTCGGGGGGGGGGGGGGGGGGGGTTCTCTCTGGGAGGCTGCCCGTAGCGGGGTCTGAGTGTGCTGTGCAACACTTACCTGGTTCCACAGGGCAGGGGGCGCAGGAGAAGGCTTGGTTGCATTCCTGAACTGCGCTACAGCCCGCTGGCGATAAAAGAGGCGAATGAGAGTGGTGAGGATTCTCTCCTCCCTCTGCTCTCCGGGCCCTCTTCGGATCCAGAGATTGAGGAACTGGTCTCTTTTTTTTATTTTATTTTTTTATTTAGTACCACTGTGACTCAAGTGACGGAACAGAATTTTGACTCAAAAGGTTTGCTGCCCGGCCCTCCACCAGGGGAGAGCAGCTCCACCCATCTCCGGGTCACCTGTCTCAGGGGTGACTGTTTCACTGGCCGCTTAAACAGCAGCTGAGGGCTTTTTTTTGCAGGGGATGACGCCCTGGCGATGAGTAGACTGAGGGGCTGCTGGGCCAGTCCTCAACAGTGTCGACGAACAAGCCACCTTGTGAGATGGAAGCATTGAGAAAGCGTACTTTGACAACCTCTTGCACCCCTGCAAGGCCAGCCAGGGGCGCTTCTGGACCACCAAGGTGGACATCGTCTGACTGAGGGCCTGCACTGTGACTTGATCACGGTCAGTCGACATGCGCAGCTCAACCCCGGCTCACACACACCATTACAGTGGGAACTCAGTATCATCCTCATTTCCAGAGCGAAACAGCCTCTCTCCAATGCAGCAATCGACATCTGCCCTTAGCTGGAGCCCTGAATGAAATGCTTTTTCCCCCCTTTTTTTTTTTTTTTTTTTAAGGACAAGCAATCCCATCCAGAAGCTGCACAGCTTGTACAGAGGGAGGGCCCTAAGGGGTTGGTTCCCCGCAGGAGAAGCCCTCAGCTCTCAGATCACCAAAGCTATTCTACTGAAGTAGACCTCTCCTGGTGGCCACCAGGGAGGGCGCTACAATGGAGAATAGGCAAGGGGACCGCGCACCTAGAGCGCCGAGCGAGCGCTGGGTTGCTGTGACACACGACAGCTTGACGGCACACGACACGCTGAAGAGCTAGAGACCCGTCCGGGTTTCGCCTGGCGGAAGCTCTCACTGATCTCCACGGCCTCCCAGAGTGTCAAGCAGACCTGCAGCTGTGCTTTTACACACAAGCGGCGGCTGGCCAACAACAGAGGGGACTCAAGCTGTCCGGAGCCCAGGCATGCGAGACCGTGATCGTGGCCGTCAGTGAGGACAGGAAACGACCGCATCCAGAAACACATGGGTGGAATGTCATCTTTAGAAAGATGCAACTCACACCCATGTAAACTCTTTTAGGAGACTCGCTCTCTCTTAGTGCTGAAGCACACAGGGGAAATGATTGCGGCAGCACTGACAGGGAATGTGCAGCCTCTAGACAGTGTGCACTGACTCTCGTTGAAGGCGCAGCTCTTACCAGCTGTAATAACAGCTTTTAGCGCTCCCTGCACACACGCGAGAGGACTCAATCATCGCTGTATGCACCATCACACCAATGAAGAGAAAGCGTCTGCCTTGAGAACTGGCTCTTTTAGATAACACTGCTTGCAGATTAGAGACAGGACAAACGAACCGCTCGGCTCTGAAGTGAAAAGCTGAAGATGCGATGCACCTGCTGCTCATTATATGCGCGTGCCTCAATACAACACAGCTGATGCAATTATTGCATGCCAATGTGCATTGGCTCATTTCAGTTACACTCGAAGTAAATTGGTAGTGAGATTCCTATTCATCGGTCACTGACGTGGCATCGGAGTGACCGACTGAGAGGGAACCATGGTTTTAAAACAGTTAACCATAATAATGTCAGTTGCACTTTATTTAACAGTACATTTACTTACAATTAACTTACCTGAGTACAGGGCAATTAATGTAGGTGGTTGCACTTTATTTTACAGTACATGTACTTACAGTGTTCTTATCTGAAAGTACTGGGTAATATAAGCTAACTTCATGGGTTAAGGTTAGGTTCAGGGGTAGGTTCAGGATTAGTACCTAGTATTACCCAGTTATTATAATTACTACAATAAGTGCATATTTATATATGTGTGTGTGTGTGTGTGTGCGTGTGCGTG